>NW_008360326.1:4164952-4210376 GCF_000622305.1 Nannospalax galili
ATATATAAAATCCTGAGAAATCTTTCCTAACCATTTCTCTCCCTCAGTCCTAGCCCCCCTTTTGGGCAACACTCATACATGGAGAACACTCCATTGTCTGCATGCTGCTAGAAGCAAGTAGCACCCCCTGCCCCCATTATCAAGCAGTGGACGGACAGAGGTGTGACAGGCTGAGCTTGGGTGGCCAAGCAGCTAGCTGGCTTCTTCATCCTGGGACCTCCTGACACCATTCTCACTCCTGGGGCCGGTGGCCCAAGATCCCCTTCCCCCAGAGCTCTAATGCCCTCCCCATTCCCTCTGCTTCTCAGGAACACTGAGTCCCAGTGGCCAGGTGGCTCTGCACAGCCCGCTTCCCCTCCCTGAGTCCCCTTCTCCTAACTTCATATGGACTGCTTGTCCCTTCCTACCTCACAGAATCACAGTGAGATTCAAAGGAAATTATAGAAGTTGAGGAAACATACATGGATGGATAAGGCACAGATAGGCTAAGAAAGCCCCTGGGAACACACAGCTAGTTGGTAGCAGAGCCAGGATTTGTACCCAGGCAAGTCATGATCTGACCCCTTCAGGGGAAGGCTGCACACTGAGAGCCTTTGTGCCGTTCCTACAACCCCCACTCACATTTCTCCTGAATACCCTGCCCTAAAGAACTCCCCGAATGGCCTGGACAGGGAGGCAGGCGGTCAGGTTCTAACCTGACTCTCACTTGATGGGTGTCCTTGACAGTGTATCATGCTGTAAGAAGAACTAATATTTACTGAGCTATAGTGTATGTGAGAGGCATTTACCTAAATGCATATAGATTACCATTGGAAGTTTAACAACTTGGGCTGGAGTCATGGCTCAGTGGCAGAAGGTATGTCTGAGACCCTAGGTACCATGTCCAGCAGTAAAGGAAAAAAAAATCTACCAGCCTTACAGGTAAGTAGGGAAACCAAGAGCAAAGAGATGTGAAGGGCACAGGCATGGTCGCACAGCTAAAAATAATGGGATGAGAGTCAAACTCAGGCACGAGGCATTTCCTTTCCACCCCAAAGAAAGACTGTGTGCTTTTTCTTCCCACCTGGGTGCCTCTCATTTTTGAGAACCTTTCCAAAAGGAGAGTTTGATTAAGTTAGGGCCCTGAAGCCTGGCCCCACTCCCTCAGTCAGGTGAAAAGAAGTAAAGAGAGAGTTCAGAACAGAAGATCACCTAAGGAGCTACATTGCTCAAGGAACACAGGGCTCACGAGGAACCTTCTGATGGAATATGCTCTCAGCCCTGGGCACAATCCCAGCTCAGGAAACAGGACTGTCACTTTCTGTAACTGGCCTTAGAGAACAGAAACCCAAGTTTCTGTGAGGTTGAGAAAAGTCAAAGGTCCATCCCTTGGCTATACAGCCCCTGCCTCAGGCCATTCTGAGAACCAGTGGCCCCTCTGGAAAGAAGAGCTACAATCTGCTTCCAGTGCCCCACACCAACACATTCAATTAATAGATGTGTAATTGTTTTCTAAATAAACCCTCTTTGACTGCATAATAATAGCAAGTGGAAGCATTTGATGAGAAAATGAAGTTATGCAGAATACATAGCTATGGTCCTCAGCTGATGAAACAATACTGGTTCTTGGGGCTTGTTAGGACTTTGTGCCACAGATGTGCGACCTCATGGACTCAATATCTGCAGTTCTCCCCAGATAGAACATGTGAACCCGCATACCCATATGTTTTCACCCTGGGCACAAGACCTGCCTCCTCTAGACATTGCCTCGACTGGCCTCCCTGAGGCTCCATAGCCAGCTAGTTCTTGGCTCCAGGAGAGCTGGGTGGAGAGCCTGGGCAGTCAGGAGAGACACAGCCCACATGGGTCCTGTCCCACCATGCCCTTCCCAGTGAGATCCAGCCCCATCCCGTTTGTGTACATTGGATCTCCTGAGCCAGGCAGGAGGGGAGAGCAGCCAGCATTTCCTGAGTGCCTCCCCTGCACCGAGACTCAGAGCAGGAGCTGTCTTAACCATACTGCCCATCTGGTAAACGATGGAGCTAGGATTTGAGCCTGGCACTGCCTGGTGTCAAAGTGCGCACATCTGCCACCAGCAGGTACCTCTCAATGCAAGCTGGCTCCCTAGAAGAGCCCAATGAATTCTAGGCCCCTTTTGTGGTTGGTGACACCAACTCCTTTCCCTCCCTACTGCCAACACACCCCAACCTGGCCAAGGCCACCCAGGAAGAAGGGTTCTGGTATAGCTCCCTCAGATAGAGCCTCTGCATGTCAAGACACTTCTTGTGCCCTGGAGAAAGGCCATGAAGGCCAGCAGTGGGCTGGGAGCTAGGGCACTACAAAGGGCTGGAAAAGGATGGAGGGGAAGATGAAGGCCCCATTGGTCTCAAAAAAGTTCAAGGGAAGTCATCTACCTCTGCTCTAATCACCAGCTCCTGTTCCCAGGGAAGGTGTCTCCTGCCAAGCTCTCTGCCCATGGGGAAACTGAGGCACACTAGGGTGAGGCACGTCTCTTAAACCTCTCAGTGGACACGCCTACTGAGCCCTCTAGATGTCATCCTTCCTTCTGGACTCCCTACCCACCAGCATCCTCGGCCCATAAACTTTGCCAAGGCAGTAGCAGCTCAGCCAACTACTTGAGTATCCCCTGTGTGGGACACTCCAGGCTCCTCAGTTTAGAATTCAGACATTTCATAGCACCCAGCCCATAGGCCACCCAAGACCCTAACCCTTCCCCACAAAGTGCCCCTGGCCGCCCAGTCCCTCCCGGAATTGCCCTCAGCCTCAGCTTGCCCTCAGCTTGCCCTCAGCTTACCAAGCCTCCTGAGGACTGATTGGACAGAACAGGGAAGGGGCAGACAGGCCACATCTGGATGCCGGTCTGAAGCCCCCTCCCCCAAGCCAGCTATGGCTCTCAGAAACCTCAGCAAGTGATGACTTCCTCACCCTCCTGACCCCTGTGCATACCTTCTAAGAAAGGGACACACACACACACACACACACACACACACACACACACACAGCAGCAGGCTCTCTCCCATCCCCCTTCCAGGGAGCCTCTGTCCACTACGACCATCTCCAGGCTTAACCTTCCTTCATGATCCCCAGACCTGTCTGCAGACCTCCAGAGTCCCTGGCCCTGCACACACCTTCCCAAAGATGAGTTGAGCAAGAGCAGGCCATGAATGGGGGGTGGGGGTTGGTAAGGATGGGGGACTTTAAAGGAAGGATCTAGAAGGGACAAAAGTAACTGAAACGTTCCCCTCAACACGGCTTTTTTAATATTCTAGATGACTGTTCTGTGTCCCCCAACTCCCTTCCCTGTTCTGACCCCTCCTCAGATTTATGCACTGACCTGCTGAAGGCAGTGACAAATTTCACCCCAGTAGTGGAGGCAAAAAGGCTCTCAAAAGAAAAAAACTTCTCAATGGCTTCCTCTGCCCACGGTGCCTGCACTCAATGGCAGGCTGAGGAAAAGGAGGGACTGAAGGACCCACAGAAGTAGAACCAGGGCCCTAAGACTCCAGTCAGTCTGCCCTTCTTTGGATACCCCCTTCACCCCAACCTTCCTCCCACTGCGGCTCTCAGCTGAAGAATAGGGATGCTACCTCTCGGAGCTAAAGCAGCAGTAAGGACCTACCCAGAGCATGCAGGACAAGCAGATCCACGTCATCTTCACTCGGTCCTGTGCCTCAGGCCTCGAGGGGGCCTGCAAATAACCCCCCTGAGCTTGTAACACCCACCAAGCGCGAAGAAAGGAGCGCCAATTCCTCAGCGGCTGGCTCAGTCAGCATCTGGGCCTCAGATTCCCTCTCTCCTCCTCCTCCTCCTCCCCCCACACCTCCCCCTTGTCCCAGCCTCCTCTCTCCTTTCTCTTCCCAGACTCCACTGGTGGCCAGGGATGGGGGGGAGTAAGAAGCTGGGCTTAGTAGGGGGTGTGAAGGGGACAGGGACATGAGGTGTCTCTGAAAGGCAGGGCTCTGTGAAGCCACGCCCTCCATAAGCATAGCACCCATGGAAACTACTGAAGCCCCCTCTTGCCTCTTCTAGATCTGGGAGTCTGCAGCCTGAGGTCTGCTCCAAAATGCAGACCAGTGCAGGGCACCACTCCAGAACCTTCCAGAACACCAGTGAACAGACAGATTCGAATGGCACAGTATGCACACCCTGGGGCTCCGTGGCGTTGGAACACATACTCATTTACATACAAGCAACTAGGACAGACCCCTCTGCCACAGGCAAGCTCTAGACCCAGGACAGGACAGGACTTAACAAAGGAAAAGCTGGTAAAGGGGAGGCAAGGCCCTGCCCCTAGGCCGTGGATTTCATCCCAGTTTTTTTCCTATTTCTTTCTTCCCCCTCTCTTTCTTTCTTCCAAACATCTGTCCCAGCCCTTCCTGCCCTCTGAAAGGGAACCCGCTGGAGGCTCCTGCCAGAGTCTGTTTTTCTTGACTGTACCCTGGGCCAACATTTGGTTTGCATTTCCCCACTTCCTCCTCCTCCTCCTCCGCCTCCTCCTCTTCCTCCTCCTCTTCCTCCTCCTCCTCTTCTTCATTCTCCTCCCCTCCTGGGCCCAGCTCTAGCCTTCGCTCCATTCCTCATGCAGTGCCCTCCCCACAGTGCCCTCTTCCCCCTAACCCTCTCTGCCCCACCACCTCTGACCAAAAGGACAAAGGCTGGAAAGAAGATAGGGTTCACAATCCATCAGAATCTGCCCCCAGGTCCCCGTTGTCTGGATCCACCCCCCCAAAAAAAATAATAAACCATCCCCCTCCCCCCCTTCCCTCCCCCTCTGGTCTGGCTGGATCAAGTGAGGAGTGGGTGGAGGCTGTGAATCACAGCTCTACACTGGAGCTATCCAGGGAGGGACAGGGGATCAGCCCACACCCTCTGTGAATAGTACACAGCAGGACACAGTCCAACTTCCAAACACACACAAGGCCAAGGACAGAGCCCCGCCCAGAGTAGGCACTTGGAGACCATTTGCCTGGACTGAGTCACTCAGTCCTTGGCCTGGGTTCCTATGTACACGTATGAGTATGCTGTGCATGCCTGGGCCACATGAACAAAGTGTTCCATGTCCTCTGATTCTCTCCCACCCACCCAGGACCATGCCTTGATACTGTCAATGCCATATACAGCACAACTCCAAGGTCACAGGGACCTGCCCATCCAGGTGTCCAGGCTCCTAATCCACAATCTAGCCAAGGTATTCACCTGGAAAACCCAGGAAATAACACACTCCCTCCTCATCCAAGAAAATCCTACCCCATCAGATACTCAGCTCCCCACAAGGGACTAACCATCATTACTTGGTGACTGGATAGGGAGAAGAGGATGCTGCTGAAGTGAGGTATCTAATTCTGGTCCTTCCTGGAGCAGATGCCTGAGTGGAGTCAGGATGAGGATCCCTCTACATCCTTTTCTAGGTCCTTCAGCTGAGCTGTGGGGCTGGCAAAAGTAGTCTGTATTCATTGCCATAATCTTAATGTCTGTCTGCAACCCCAGCCCCAGGTTCCCACACCTGCCTGCTGGAGCCAAAACTGACAGCAGCTCTAAAAGGAATCTATGTTCCCTGTGTAGCTGACAAAGCCACAAGGAGTGTCCACAAACATTCACCCCTCCAAATCCCTCTCTCTCCTGGCTGACAGCAGGGCTCTCTGAATGCCCTGATCCCTTCCTTTGCCATCACCACTCCTGCTGAATCCGCTTCTCCTAAGCCCCTGGAGATGCTCAAAGGTCCAACTAGCTCAGCCCTGATAGCCCAGCCACAAAAGCTCCCCTGCCTGCTCCCACAGTCTTCGACTGCTGCCATCACAAAAGACATGCCTCCCAGCTGCTATCTGGAAGGTTCTGAGAAACCACTTTGGAGTTTCTCAGAAAGGCTGGGAAAACAGGCCAAAGACCCAGTCTCAGGGACACCAACTTGTTTGGCCTCTCACATACCTTGAAGGGGCTCTACAGTCTCCTTCCCTTTGACCAAGAATATAAGCCAATAACTGTAGTGCTAGGGATCCCCTCAGAGGAACCTGTCTTCTAAATCCTCCCCCTGTCCCCCACCTTCTTTGACAAGGCCTCTCCTGTATTTTAACCCTTTCTTATGAGGAAGTCTTTCCTATTGCCTAACAACTCTCTCCCTGTTGACTGTTAAACTTAGCCTTCACATCTCTATGTAATGATTCTCTTCCAGCCTTGTTTCCAGTCCTCCTTTATTGCCAGCTATGTGTTCCCTGAGCCAGCCATGGGAGAGTTCCCTGGACAAGGATGTGCCCTGTGTTTGTATCCCTTGGGCCTGCTATACTGCAGGCTCCAGGGCCTGTTGAAAAACAGATAAAACATGGAAGGACAAGATGGCTCAGTTGGTAAAGGCATCAGCTACCAAGCTTGACAACCTGAGTTCAATCCCTGGAACCCACATGGTAGAAGGAAAGGACTGACTGACGCCCACAAGTTTTCCTCTGACATGCGCACATGGGCCATGGCATATAGATAGATAGATGATAGATAGATATAGATGATAGATAGATAGATAGATAGATAGATAGATAGATAGATAGATAGATAGATGATAGATAGATAGATAGATAGATAGATAGATAGATAGATAGATAGATCAGATAGATAAGATTGTTTAATTGGACTAATCAGTCATCAGGTCCTAACATCTCCTGCTGTTAGCATCTCCTATTCCTTCCCATATCCTCATTCTCTCCCCTCAAATAGGCACGGGCAACCCTACCTACCACCTTTGCCCAAGCTTGCAATGCCCATCCATCCTTAGGCCCCTGGGTCTCTTTTACTGCTGGTCAGGGCCTCTGAGCTCCAGCAGGTGGCAGGCTCACTGCGGGTTTGCTCATCTTGGGAGCCCCATCCTGTGCTTGGGGCCTGAGTGCAGCAGATACCAGGTACACACTGGTAAGCTGGCTGCTTCCCTGTGGGTGACTCCAAGACCCTGTGAGCCCAGCCACCATCCTGTGCCACCCTGTCCTTAACCCCCATCCCCAGAGAGCTAGGCAGCAGGTACTGGCTTCCTTCCTGCCCTCCCCTCTGCAGTGGAGACCTCCTGGCTCCTCCCTCCAGCCCCCTGCACTGCAGCCAGCTGAGGAAACAGGCCGTGTTGTGGGCTCTGCATGGGCTCTGGACCAGTGGTGGCTGCCAGAGATCCAGGAAGGGTCCACAGTCCCAGAAATGAGCTAATGATCTTGGCTGCCTAAGCCTGGCTCCCTCTACTCCTCAGTTTCCTTGCCTGTAAAATGGTCAGGCAAGATGGTCTCCTAGGTCCCTCCCAGCTCTGTCTTTTGCCTTGTTAAAGCTTCCCAGAGCAAGGCCCTAGAAACAAGGCTATCTCCGCTGTTGTCTCCCTCAGCTATTACCATGGCACTGAGCCACCCCTGTCCCCACCTGTCACAAAAGTTGAAGGTCACAGAGCATTAGAGCTGTGTCAAGCTAGCTGGTCCAAGGGCCACAGCAAGAGACTTCAGGGCCTGAGAAAAGGTAAAGGGGGTGGGGGGCAAGCAAGAAGCCAGCTATGGAGCTTGGACAAAGAGCCCTGGGCTCCAGCCATGGGGGCATGTGCTCGCATGTACTCTAATGTCAGCTTTGGACTTAATCAGAAAAGACCCAAATCTATGTTCTTATATTAAAACTGGTTGCAAAATATGACAATTGAAAATTTTAAAGAATTTGCTTCTTTTTTTAACTCTGAAGAACAAATTAAGTATCTGCCAGGAGACGCTGACCTTTGGGACATTTGTCACCTCATCCCAGGTCCTTGTGGAACAGATAATGACGCCATGGTCAAGGGCAGTGGTGTGACCTCCATAGCCCATGACTCCCAGACCTCATATTCACCTAAGCACCACACTCAACAGACATCACAAGTCAAAAGGGGCCCTCAGTTTTCTCCTACAACTCTGCAGTGCACTTTTCACCCTGAGGCTGTGTACCCTGAAGCCTTTCTCTAAGCCAGAAGAGGGTACAGAGGGCTGGCTTCCCCATAAATATGTAGCCATAGATCCTTACAGCACTGTAAGCTCTCAGCTGCTAGATCCACATCCTCTGCCCCTCAGACTCTGCCAACTGCCTCTAGTCCAGAACTGTATGCCCTCTTTAAACCACCTGCCAACCCTCATCTTACAGATGCAAGAAGTTGAGGCACAGAGAGGTTTAACAACTTGCTGGGATCACACAGCTAGGATGTGAACCAGTGGAACCTGAGGCATCTGATTCCCCATTCCTGGAGATGGAGGATTGTCTCATTGCTCCAGGAGCATCACAGTCACCCAGGACCAGGAGTCATGCTCCCATTTTTGTTGATTTGATAACTGTGCTCTCTACTCCTAATCAAGGGCTGGCAATGAGGCTGCGGGAAGGGGGTCAGCTGCCCAGGCTTGGGTCTGGCTCAGCCAAGGTGGGATGCAGAGACATATAAAAGGAAGAGCTAAGATCAGCGCTCCTGCAACATGGCTCAGGATGAAACCCGCGGGAGAAGAGCTGGTAAAAAGAGAGCTGGGTGCTACTGCTCCTAAACTCATTCTTTCAAACAAGCTATGCCACCTCCTCCTCTCTACAGGAAGTCTTTGTGGTCTTTGAGGTTTGGGGAGCTAGGACCCCTGGCAGAACCTCTATATACCGCTGTGCTGAGTGTTCATGGCACAGTGGTACAGGCAAGAATTGAATGGGGTATTCTGCCCCACTCAGCAAGCCCTGGCATAAGATTCCAGCCAAGAGCACCACACACTTGATGTTCACTGAGGCCCCACATGGACTAGACTAGCCTGGGCCCTGCTCCACCCCCATACCCACTACCCCTCTGAGACTGAGGTTGCTCCCTTGCACTCCAGAAACCTGGGTGCTCCATGGGGGCAAAGGTAAAATTCCAACCAGGCACCATTTGAGCCTCAATGGACACAGGAAGGAGTCTAGACACATCCTTCACCCCCCTTCCCCCACCTCCCTCCACCAGCACCCTGGGTGGGGACAGTGTCTGGGCCCAATTCTGATAATTTTTATTAAGCTCCTTCCCAGAGCTCAGTTCCATGATCTTGATCTCTTTCCCAGCTCTAATTTCCTGCCTGACTCCGGCCCTCAAAGGCTGCAGGAGGCAGCTGCAGCTGCTTATCCAGCCGGGGTTGAGTCCTGGCCTGGGAGGAAATAGAGTGGGGTGAGGTGGGTGGACCCTTTCCTACTCTGCAGATGAAGAAGGGTTATTACTAGGTGGCTGGGGTCCACTGACCTGGTCCTGGCTAGCCATTTCTTCCTGCAGAGTTCCTGTCTCCAAAGCCAAAAATCCAGTCTCTGCAACATCTGAACTCAGAGCCCACATGATAGTGGCTGGGGCTCTAGTCCTGCACTCCCCAGTGGCAGTGCCTGCCTCCCAGCCAATCCCTGGGGATGATGCATTTTGCTGGAAGATTTCAAAGTCTATCTTGATGACTGGAGCAGAAGCCTGCTGGCACCTACCCGCACTGCGGAACAGCAGAAAGTGAAACTGAGGTACTGAGGCAGCACCTGTGAAAGGCGCTAGAAGTTTAAGCTCCTGAGGAAGTGGGAGGAAGAAACAGAGAACTCTCTCCTTGCCTGCTCAAAGAAGGCAAAAGGGAGACCAAGATAGAAACATCTTTCATTTTTGTTGAGCACCTTCTACAGAGTGACATGCTATTAAACACCCTACATGAATTGCCTCACACTCAATACAGCAATCTATGTGGGAATTTTTATTATCCCCATTCTACAGATAGGAAGACTAATTAAGCTGTTACTTGCCCAGATCCTCAGCTTAGTACATGGGAGAGCTCGAACTCAAAGCCAGGCAGGCTGGCTCCATCACTGACTCCCTTAATCAGAATGAACCACTATGTCCCCCATTCTGGGGATGACCTAGCTCCCCAAGGGAATGGAGAGTGGGTCTAAAAGCCATGGCCCTCAGCCTCTGGATGCAGCTCCTCCACATTAGAGGTTCCTGGGGGGCTCTAGTCATACCCTTGGAGTCCCCTTCCTCTCCAGAGAAGTCAAGACTTCTAGCCACGTTTCCAGTTCCTTATTCTGGCCACTCCCCACCTCACCCACCCTGACAACACTGCCAAAGGTTTCTCTGGGAGAGCCGCAGGGAGAAGGATGCTCAGTCAGGGTACATCAGCCTCAGTACAGTAGGTCAGGCAAGACCCACACACACACCTGCTGCTCCCTCTCTGGGACCCCATCCTCTCCCGATCCAGTTCCACTGTCCCTCTGCCCTCCTGAATAAGGGGCGGTCGGACCCAAAGCCCATCAGAGACCACTCCTATGCATTTTACTTTGTTGCCTCCTTGCCTTAACTCTGCCTCTGGATTGAGAAGAGGGTTTTCCAGAAACACACCTTCTCTTCTGATAGAAATTTCAAATGGAGCCTCCAAAAATGGACCCCTGTACCCTAATCTCTGGGACCATTCCAAGACTATCCTTCAGACTTCTGAGGCTGAGGATATCCACTGAGGAGAGATAGCTACTCCCCCTCCTGAAGCAGCCAGCACGGACCAGAGCTCCCCAGGAGTCCTCACACTGATGACAACGGTCACACCATGATGCTGTGTCCCTGAGGGTGGGAGGTGATCCATCAAACTGAGGGAACTGGGGAAAAGGAGACGTCTGCTGGAGGGCTGGAAGGCGCCAGGTGTGGCGGACTTGTTACCTGGCTGCGAAGGCAGAGGCGCAGGGGCAGGAGGCACGAGAAGAGGTACTTGCCCCAGCGGATCACACAGGAGAAGCACCAGCTCAGCCGAGTCATGTTGCCCCGGAGAGTGGGTGCCCAGGGCATGCGGGTGGCGAGGGGAGACCAGCGGCACCTGGGCACAGAGTTGGGGACTAAGGGGCTGAAGGCGAGCGCCCTGTGCCCGGGATCTCCCCTCAGGCTTCATTCAGTACTGGAGGAAGAGTCGAGATGCCCTGCCCCGACTAGAGAGAAGCGCGGGGCAGCGGACCTGCGGCGCGGCGCGGCGCCGGCCTGGCTCCATCTCCCCCGGGCCCCTGCTGGCGGCTGCAGGGCGCTTCCACCCTCCGGGACTTCCTCCGCGGCTCCCTCTCTCCTCCCTCCGCGGCGACGTGCCAGCCTCCAAACTCCGCCGCCTGCTTCCCGGGCGCAGCACCCCAGCAACTTGTGAGGCGGTGGGGACCCGGCAGAGGCGGTGCCAAGCGCGGAGCGGCAGTCTGCGGGAAGGAGCGGCGGCATTGTGCTCGCACTGCAGTGTATGAGTGTGTGTGTGTGTGTGTGTGTGTGTGTGTGTGTGTGTGTGTGTGTGTGTGCGTGTGTGTGCGTGTGTGTGTGTGTGTGTGTGTGTGCGCGCGCGCGCGTGTGCACGTGTGGATTCCCTCCAGGGCGCCTTTGGAGTCCCAGATTGCTCCCCAGAGCATAATGTGATTAACTTAAACGAAGGCTTCCACTGCCCAACAGAAACCTGTGTGTGCAGGGCTCAACCTGGAGCCTCTGACCCTGGCCACACCCCGACTCTTCCCTGCCGACTGGGGGCTTGAGGATGCCAAGAGGAACGCCTGCACCCCAACAGGTTGGAGGGACCGCGCCTCCCTCCTGCTGGGATGCCACGCGCTCCTTTCCTTTTGTGCTACCAGGTGCACGGCACCCGGCAGAGCCTTTCCCAGCCTTTGCAGGGGCTCCAGGCATCCTGAGTTCGGGTCATTTCGGGAATAGTGTTTGGGGGTTACCACACTGGGACCTTAGAACAAGACCCTAGAAAGAAAAGAGAAGAGGCGGAGGAGCTGTGCTCTAGAGAGAAACAGGCAGACAAAGGCAGAGAGAGCCAGGGGCCTGGGAGCAGAGGAAGGGAAAGGAGGGAGTCAGCACTGAGCCTCACTGGCTCGCTCGTGGCTGCTGAGAAACTGAGCCGGCAGGAAGCCAGGACCTGGGAGAAAAGGGGCGGGGTGTTGTAGCTGCTTTCGCAGCAACAGGCCACTGGGGCCCCAACCTACCCACTCCCACCACTGCAATCCCGGGCCTAGACTCCCCACCCACCCCCACCCGGCCCCCCAATCTCAGGGTCAGATTTTCTGGTTGTGTTCTGCTCTCTTCGAACTTCTCTACTTCACCAGGGTCTTTTTCAACTTGCAGCTAGAGAGTGTTGCTAGCTGCCTTGGCACCCCCAGACTCTTCAGCAATGCAGAGGGTTTCTTGGGCCCTGCCCTATCCTTGTTTCCCTGCCCTTGGACAGACAAGGCAGGTGCCTGGTGGGAAGGACCACAGAGACCAACCAGCCAGGAGAAGGAAGAGGTAACTGTGGGTGTGTGGATAGAGAGGACTAGGCAGACATTAGGATGGCCTCTCAACCCTAACCATCACCATGATGAAATCCAGATGAATGATGGAGAGGCTATCCCCAGATGATGTGAGTCTATCCCCAGAAAGTTGGCCTTTGTCTATGCCCACTCTCCCCAGAGAGGTGCCTGGCACAGTCCAGTTCCAGGCCTGTGGGGAGCCTTCATCCTCCACAGCTTCCCACCTGGGGACCACAGGAAACAGATCAGGGGTGAGACTGGAAGAAATGGAGTTTAATTCACACAATGTGGCATAAAGCTTAATTAAAAGAAATCTCTTGAATTTTTTAAAGATTGGAGGAAGTTCCTCAGATAGCCTAAGGGAGGAAGGCAAGATGGCTTTTTCTTCAGAGAGTATGAAAGACATGCCACAAAACTGGAAAGTAAAAGAGAGAGGATAGGCTGGAAGATAAGAGGTGATGGCAAGACCCAGCCCTCTGCAGTCTGGTACCCTGTGGGCCAGGGCTCAGAGGCAGAACCCTTCATTTCCAGACTCTGTCCAGCAAGAAGCACCTGGGGCCAATAACCCTCCTCAAAGAGAGGGAAGAGTGGGGTCCACAGGACAGGAAACCAGGCTTGTTGATGCCTGAGAGTCCCCACAGCTTTCTCCTCATAGCTGTATCCCAACATGCCCCCAGGTAGCTTCAAGTCAAGGTGATCCTCCACAAGTCCTCTGTCTAATGCCACCTCTAAGAAGAGTCGGCTGCAGGATCTCCACATGTTCCCAAAACCATTCTATAGCCCCCTAGAAGGTTCTAGCAAGTACCCTTTTTACTTGTTCTTTCAAGACTCCAATTCTCAATAGTCTCCCAGTCTTGGCGCCCTTGCTCCCTCAAAACACTCAGGGCACCAGAAATGGCATCCAGCTCACAGAGGCTTCTTGATATACTTCCCTCCTCCCTGGCTCCCCTTCTAAGACCTCTGAGAGACAGAGACACAAGGTTCCTCATTCATAGATCAGATACACAGACCTGGGAGACCATGGGTTAGAAGTGAAACATGGTGTGAGAGATGGATTAGGTAAGTCTAGGTAGGACTGTCTGCCACAGGCCTTCACCAGCAGACCCCACATAGAGACTTCTCTACTGTCTTTATGTGGGGACCCAACAGTGTCCCCTAGTTTTTCACATCTTCCTCCTCAGTGATACTTTTGTTACATGTGCATGCCATAGTGTGTGTTGAGGACAGAGGACAACTTGCAGGAGTCGGTTCTCTCTTTCTATGATTTGAGTCCCAGGGATTGAACTCAGGTTGCCAGACTTGGCAGCAGGTAACTTTACCCCAAACCCCACTGTGTCATCACACACATATTTGAAGAGCTCGGGGAATGACTGAAGACCCCTGTTTCTGTACATGAAATATGACCTTCTCCAGGCTCCCACAGACTCAGAGTCCTGTCTTCCAGCCTTGACACCTCCTGCCCTTCCTCTCCTCGGTTTCCAACCCTACTAGAGTCCAGACAGGCACAGAGTAGGAGGCTGTGCTATGGGTCCATCACATTGGAAAGAAAAGGAATTTCTTTCTCCACTGTGATGGCTAATATTATTTATCAACCTGACAGAATCTAGAATTACCTAGGAGACAAACCCCTGGGCATGTTTGTGAAAGAGTTTCTAGATTGGGTTAACTGAGGTGGGAAGACTCACCCCAAATGTGGGTGCCACTATCCCATGGGCTGAGTTCCCAGACAGAATAAAAAGAAGGAAATAGAGACCCTTCCTCCCACAAGTGGCTTTTGTCAGATTTTTAAAGAATTATTTTATTTTTTATTTATGTATGTATGCGTCTGCCATGTGTGTGCAAGTGCCTGCAGAGGCAAGAAGAGGGCATCAGATCCCCTGGAGCTAGAGTTACAGGCAGTTGTGAGCTGCCCAGTGGGGAGCTCGGAACCAAACTTGGGTCCTCTGGAAGATCCAAGTGCTCTTAACCTCTGAACTATGTCTCCTGTCCCCTTGTCAGGTATTTGATCACAACAACAAGAAAAGTAACTCATACATCCTCCACACCCCACACATGTTCATGCAGCCAAGGCCTGGATTCTGGGCTGGGGCCAGGAAGCAGGTTCTAGTCCACAGCTTGGTGGGGTGAGGCCACCCATGTTCTGTACCCCCTGCCCTCCCCTCCCCAACATATTCTTGGGTCAGGGCCAGGGAGCTCCCCTTTTCCCACAGAGAGGCAAGGGAAGAAGGAAAAGTTTCCCAGAGGGTCTAGCACAGGTGTTGGGAAACAAGAGAGCCGGTCATGGCCCAGTGGTGCCCTGGGACAGCTGTGGGAGGAAGGTCTACCAGGCAGCAGAGCACAGAGCCTCCTCTGTGTCGGGCCCTCAGGGCTACAGTGCCCCTGGTTGGTTTTGTCTTCAGGGACAAAAGCAACCCCTGTTCAGGGAGAATCCCTTGAGCATCTGATCCAAGGCTCCGGATCTCACTTTCACACCTAGAGAGAGATGTGCAGGCATGGCTCCCCAGGGACTCCCCCAACCCTTCATGAAGGGCTCAGCTCCAGCCATCCCCTCTCTGTCCCCATCTGCCAACTGCTCACAAGAAGAGCTAGCTTCCCTACCCTCCCTCATGGTGCCCCTATGGCTCCAGGAGGCTCTCAGTTGAATGCCCCCTCTTAGGCTGACTTCCCAGCCCTTCAGCCCCCACACTATGGATGGGTCTCCACAGCCACACTCACAAGGTCAACTACCCACCAGACCCAAAGCATAGAACTCATATCCAGCTCCAGATCACTCTGCCCACTGAAGAACAGAGGTTCCCACAGAGCCAGCCTGACTCAGACAGACTCCTGTGGTAATGGCTCCTGGGTTGAAGGCTCCTCTGCCCAGCCTACAGAAGTCCTTCCAGTCCTTCCATGTTTATTTCCTCCAAGCACTTGGCACCATTCCTTGTTGATATATTTGCTCACTGCCTCACAGTCTTCCCCATCACAAAGCCAGCTCCAGAGGACCTTGTCAGTCACTCCTAAGGGGCACCGTAGTACCTACCACAGGGTCCGGCATGTGGGCAGGAAATGTGAGCTACTTGGTAAAATGGCTGTTTGATTGCAGGAAGGAGGGGTGGGTGAAGGAGGGCAGGAAGGAGGGAGGGATAGAGGGAGGGGAGGAAGGAGGGGCATCCCTTTCTGTTTTCAAATCTGGCCAGTTGAGAGACTGTCATTTGCAGAGTTCTGCTGTTACTACGCCCCAGTGAAGTCTTTATGTGTCTCCACTCCACCCACACTGACGAGGGGCCTCATGACCCTCCCTCTAAAACAGCCCCCAATTTCCAGTTAAATTTGAACAAAACACCATCCCTTCCCCATCCTTGCTTTTCAGGGGGCACCAAGGTCCTAAATGGTGCAAGGGGTTGCCAAGGATCACACAGCCAACAAGTAGCAATACCAAGGCTGGCAGAGACCCCTGTTCCTAGTCCTCTGGTTTTCCTTAACACAATATGGCGCCTAGATGGAAGGGGGAAATATCTGTCCTCCTAGTGGTGTCCCAAGGAGACAAGTTCATGAGTTCTTAGTCCCTTCACCACCATTAACTCAGATCTCTGATCTCTGACAGCTGGGAAGTTTCTCCTGATACCTAACCTCCATTCCCCCTCTCAAATTCCAGACCATTTCCTCTGAGTCGGCTTTCCTGGAGGGGAATAGCTTGGTAACTCTTTTTTGCACAATAAATGCCTTCAGATCCTGGCCGTGCGTTATTCAAGCCCCCTCCCCTCCCACCCCCACCACTCTGTTCTCCAGGCTAAGAATTCTGGTCCTCTGGGCCCCTTTCCAAATGATTTCCATCACCACCCAGCTGCCAGCAACATGATTAACGGTGGGTGGGGGAGGTGTGGGGACAGGCCCAGTAGGACAATGGCTATCTGGCTATTGATCCACTTGGGATCCCCATGGTGGGTAAGGAAAAGCAGGAGCTCCAAGGTCACCCTGGTCATCCCTCCACCCTGGGGTGTTCTTGCAGAGCCCAGTGTGAAGACTGCAGGCCTGTGAGCTGAGCCGCTGAGTGGAAGCCCAAGCTCCCACAATGAGATTAGGCTAAGGCGGGACCATCTAATTGATTCTAATGGAGTTGGGGAGGGGGAAGATGAATGGAGAGTGTGGAGGAGAGAGAGGAAGGAGAGCAGGGGAAGGGGGACTAGGAGGGTTGGTCTGGGAAGCCCCACTGCGTCAGCACTAGCTAGTATAATCACATTGCACCCCGCCCCCCCCACCTCCTTTCCAGGGCAGCCAGCCACTGCCAGCCTCACCCCCAACTCCACAGAGAGGCTTAAGGAACAGCCTAAAGCCCCAGGCTTAGGGACCCAGATGAGAAACAGAGAGATGAGGCGGTCACTGGCAGACAGTGGTACCAGAGGGAGAGATTGAGCACAGCTGGGAGGTGCAGACAGATAAACAGGTTCTGCCCATGCCTTTCCAGCTGGGTCATTTCATTGGGCCCCTTCCTAAGCCCACCTTCAAATCAGTGTTTCTGCTCTGTGACAAAGGGGACCTGGAAGTGGGATCACAAAACTCTCCCACTCCCCACTTAGCCTCACTCTATGCCCTGCAGGGGAAGCCAGGTCTCTGGGACCACCTCAGGACAGAGTGTCCAGAAGGAAAGGCCTTCCAAGAGAAAGATTTAAGTTGGCAGAGGGAGAGGGCTGAGTGGAACCTCAAAGACAAGAGCAAGGAGAGGGCCTGTTAAGTGGAGAGAAGAGGCAGGGCAGGAAGGCCGAGGCCTGTAGAGCTCAGGAGAGGGAGCTGGAAGGTGGCTGGCTCCCCCTTTTAGAAAGAGCAGGGGAGGAGAGGAGGGGACACAGGAAGAAGAGAGATGGCACAAGGCACAGCCAGCCAGCCAAGGATGCTGAAGCAAGAAATAAGCCATCCCTGGCCTCTTCTGGCTGAAGAAGCAGCAGGACTAGGTCTGACATGTCCCCTGGCTCAGATGACTGGACATGAGCAGCCACAGGGAGGTCCAAGCTCAAACCTCCAGACCACTGTAGTCAGGGGCCAGGCCCTCAAGGCTGAAGAGCTAGGGCTGGGATAGATCCAGAACAGGCCACCCCAAGTGGTGGGGTGAGGTTAAAAGCCTACCTAGATGTCAGATGTGAGTGACACAGAACCCTGGCTTGACCTGCATCAAGAGGGGAGGAGATCCCATTAGGGCCTGTGGATGGACATACCTGGGGCTCAGCTCCTCTGGGAGCCTCAGGCCCCCGAGTGGTGGGGTGAGGTTAAAAGCCTCCCTAGATGTAAGATGTGAGTGACACGGAACCCTGGCTTGACCTGCATTAGAGGGGAGGAGATCCCACTAGGCTCTGTGTATGGACATACCTCAGGCCCACCTCCTCTGAGAACCTCAGTGCCTTCATCTGCGAAATGAACATCACCTCTGTTGTCCCCACTCTCATCTCCCAAAGAGAAAGATCCAGATCCAAAGGCTACAAAAAGACTAGAGTCCAAATCTTGGCCCTGACATGCATGGGGCATGTGACCTTGGGGACATTGTGTCCCTATCCTGAGCCACCATTAGCATCTTCTCTGTAATAGAGACAAGAAGCCTGCCCTCCTGAGGAAGCATGAAGGGTGAATTAAATGTGGAAATGCCTGTTACCAGCTTGACATACCAAAGCACCCTCAGGTGCCCAGACAAATATCTTAAGAACTGGGGTTCAAGGTAGGGGTGCCCTGGACCTATTCCCATAGCCCTTCCAGATCTGCCAGCTGCACACCACCCACTCCACCCACCAGACAGCACTCCAGCCAGAGTCCTCTACCAGAGCACCGTGTCTAGAACATGCAGTTCATGCCCTGAGCCAGGCATGGACACTGTGGGAGAAAAGCCAGGAGGGCACCAAAACAGTATCGGCAAAGGATGGGAAGTGGGTCAGAGAGGTGGGATAGGACTGTATGAAGAGGCTGGGATGGACCCAAGAAGAGAAGGGGATCAATTTGAGAAGACAAAAATGGAAGCCCAGCAATGAATTCCTGAAAACCCCCACCCAACCAACCCTCACCCCAATCAAAGATGAATGGGAGGAAATGGACCAGGATTGAAGCAAAAAATACTCAAGTTGGATAGCCAGCAGCGCCTCCTATGAGGTACGACATTGCCTGAAAAACCTCTGTATTCACCCTACCATTCCCCACACTCCTCTTCTAAACACCTTCTAAAACTGAGTCTTCAATTTTCAGCACGAAAGCTTAGTAAAGTCCCTGTTCACCTTTGCATGAAACCCTGTACCCCAAGTCCCAGAATCTCCGATCTGACTCAGCTCCACACCCTCCTATGAATTCTCTTGCAAAACCCAGAACTCATATCTACTACTCACAGGTCTGCTCAGAGTCCCTAGGGGACAAACCCACTTTCTACCCAGACAGCTACTCCCATCCAACTCTTCCCCAGCCAGGCTGCACCTGGGTCCTCCCACCTGGCTCTGTGTCTCTACAGACTGTTCCTTCCCCAGGTTTTCCACCATGGGAGATATAGTGAGGTACATGGGCTGAGGGTGATGGTAAAGAAGCAATAGGGACCACAGCCACCTGGAGGACAGGAAAGAACTCTATCGCTGGTTCTAGAGCTTGAAGGAGGGTCTAAGGCCAGGGAAAAAAGGGAATAGATCTGTTCTGTTCCTTAGGAGCCTCACTCCACACAGAGCTGCTGTCCCCACCGGGCAGGGTGAGGTCCCAAGGATAAGAGCCAAGAGCAGGGTGATTAGGACAGAGAAGAATTGGAAGCAGGGAGCATTGGGAACCCCTGAAAATAGAAAAAGCAGGGGCAACAGAACTGCCTGGCCATCTTGGACCACAAATGATAACACTGACATGTACAGGGTACAAAAGAGCAGGGATTCCTAACCTGTCACCCTGGCTAGAGACAACAGTTTGGGACAGTCATAGAGGAAGCTATGAACTACCATCTTCCCAGAGGAAGCCTCCCTTCCCTGCAGGAAAGGGATTTCATGGGTCTCTCCCATGCTAGGGTCTCTTTCTAGATTCCCAGAATCCTCCTGTTCTCACCTTCCCCCAAACACTCTTCTTAGCCAGCTTGCCCTTTGGCCCCCAGTGGGAGGCCCAACCTCCAGAGGAGGGTGGCTTCTGGTGGGTAAACCTGCCTCCAGGTTCTTCCAAGACAGGAAGCAAAGTCTCTGTCCATAGCTCCAGGAGATGGGGATACATCTCCCAGTACCCACCCTCCCCAGCTTCTGTTCCCATGCTGCCTTCCCACTCCACCCACAAAAGGCCTCAAGGCCACACCATAGAAAACTAATAGAAGAGAGTCAGGGACCCACACCTGGAGCCAGCAAGTGGACATGACCAGAGAAGTGACCGTCCAGCTAGCGTCACCCTCCAGCAGGCTTCACAGGTGAGTGAGCCAGAACCCTGACCTTCTGCCTCAGCAGGGGTGTCACCACCGTCTCAAGGCCCCAGGCCTCCTCAGTCCTGCTAGGAAACGACTAAGTCCTAATCCAGTACTACTCAGAGCCCACGCCTGCCTCCCAGCCCAGTCCCTGGATCACTTGATAAATATTTTCATTATCACCCCTGACAACAGTGTCAAACTTTGGGGAGCTGGAGAATGATGTGTGAGTGGAAACCATGAGCCCAGGCACCACAGAATCTCAAACTGACTGAGATACAACCAGGAAACAGCTGGCTTCCCAGCATGCCCCACCCCCCACCCAAAGTTTAGGCCTAGTGGCCACACATACCTTGCAGACAGGGCTGAATGTAAGCCTCAAACAGGAAGACTGTCAGAATTGGAGAAGCCATGACAGCCCAGCTCGCCCTCTGACCTGAGAGACAAGAAACTATTACCCAAAAAGAGTGAGGGAGTGCTGGGCCTGGGGAAGCCAGCCACAGTTGAGGGTCTAGGCATTGAAAAGCAAGTGTGTGTTCACTGATCTAGGTGACAAAATGTGGGGTCCTCTTTAGGGATCTGACAAGCCCAAGTGTAGAAACCCAAAGACACTGACAAGAGTTTCTGTGTGAAGCAGCCCAGCCTGGTAACCGAGGGCAAACAATCCCCCCTTTGCAGTCCCAGTTTAAACCCTGAACAGAAAATCTAGGCTCCCAGGCATCCAAGGAGAGCCTTCATGATAAGCCTTAAATAGCCAAAACCACCTGAAGGAAACAAATACAGTGCAAGGAGGAAAAAGGCCGCAAGATAGTCATAATCTCAGCAAGAGGAAAGAAGACATAGCCGTGAAACAAGGACAGGGTGCTGCTAAATAAGAAGAGTCTCAGGGAGCCTTGGGAATGCCAAAGCCCTGAAGCCCCAGCAGAGCCCATACTCATCAGGTGCTCCACCCTCTGTCCCATTCTGGCAGGAGGCAGGGCTCTTCACTCTTGGACTCAGCAAGGCCTGCAGATCCCAGAGCTCCCAGGCAAGAGCTTGGCCACAATTGAGACCAGCAAAGGAGTAGAGGCCTAGCTATAGAAAGGGGATACGGGCCAGAAAGAGAAAGCTGAGGGGCCAGAAGCTGCGAGTGGAGAGAGATAGGGTCTGCCAGCCTGGGGAGCCTACAGAAGGTACTGCTGGCCCCTGTCATTGACCCAGCAGAGGATGCACAATAGTTGCCCAAGAGATAGAAGGGAAGTGACTGCTCGCAGAGGTTGGGCTACTGCCCAGTGACTCAGGCACACAGAGCTTGCTCTCCATTCCACTGCAGGCCAGGCCACTGCCCACGGCCTGGAGCTCTGTGCTACACCTGCAGTGTCCTGGAATGCACTTGGGTTCAGGCCCCAACACTTACCAGCTAGGAGTCCTTCATTGGTCCTGCCCTTAGCTTGCCTCTCTCTATTTTTGTGTCACCCACCAGCACCAGTGGTTCCCTTCCAGGAGTGGCTAGGGCCCATGGTGCTCCAGACTCCCCACTGTAGAAGGGTGTCAGAGAGTACCCAGGGCCTCAGAAGAACATGTGTCCCAAGGAAGACCATGAGGGACCTGTAGGCTGCCCCATGCCTCTTCCCCAGTCTTCCCAATATACACCAAGCCTGTGTCTATTTTTAGCCAGGACCCAGCAGGCAATCAGCCAGGGTTACTCTAGACTGGGGTCATCAGGCTGGTCAGGGCAAAGGGAGACACAGCATCTCAGGGGAGGCCCTATAGGCTGGGGGAGAGCAGAAAGAAAGAGGTCCAGGGCAGGGGGTAAGTGGAACAGAAGTCTAGATGGGCTGGAATGCTGGGGGGGGGTTCCCTATAACTGGCATAGAGGGTGGACACAGACTGCCTGGTCTCTCATAGGTGCCAAGGAGAGCAGAGGGAAGATTGAGAATGAAGGAGAGTTAGCTGGGGCAGGAACAGAGAAGGGACGATACAGGGATGAAGGGAGGCGGGTACAGACAGGAGACAGAGTGACAGAGTCCAGAGACAGAGAGGTGGGGGGGCGAGGAACCCACTCACAGACTGCAGCGTCAGTGACTTGACCCACTGTCCCACCTGCACCCTGGCCTGGTAGCCCCTCCCCCAAAGGAACCCAGCCTCTTTCCTGCTAGGGCTACTCAGCCTCAGTCCAAGGTCTCAAGACTATGGTCCACCATTGAACCCTTTCAACACCCCTCTTTGCTCACTACATTACATGTAAAATATGCCAGGCTGGATCATGGACACACACACACACACAGGCAAAAGGCCTCCTGGGAAAAGCGGGAACAATAGAAAGGGGAGAGGGTTGTCCCTTTGTCCCCCTGAAGGCTTGGGAGCTCAGATCGACACAAAGACCTTCACAAAGGGCCTTTGGCTCCCAGAGGGGGAGATAAATGAAGGAGGTGGGAGGGGACAAGGGAGACCCTGGAGCTGGAAATGCCCCTCAGTGAGTCTGGGAAGGAAGATGGAGGCTGTTCTCACAGCTCTGGTCATCTACAGTGCTGGGGGTGGGGGGAGAGCAGGCAGGAGGGAGGGTGCTATGCAGGGCTCACACTCCCAGAGAGTCGGGGAGAAAGCTGGGGTCAGAAGTCACCACCTGCTACAGGCAGCCAAGGGAGATGTCACTGGGCCAAAGGACCACAGACCTAAACCCCCCCACCATCTCCCAAAGAAGGTAGTGGTGGCCACAGACCCCTTTCCTCCTGCTACCCCTGGTCAGGCTGGAATACAGGCAGGCGCTTTGAAGGGTAGGCTGGGGAATGTGGGAATTCCCAAGGGAAGGACTGATGGCCAATCAGGCAAGACCTAGAACTCATGCTCCCAAAAAGCTAAAAGGCCCACATGGAAGGACTCCCCAGTTCAGCAGAAGAGTAGCTAGATGAACTCAGGATAGCTCAGAGCCAGGATCCCAAGGCCCTACTTTGTACTAGCAAGGAGACTGGCCAGTCCCTTATGGACCCAAGCTGTTCATCATCCTGTGACACAAGGTAATCATGACTATCCCCATCATTCGCAGGGTGATGGAGGAGGCTGTTTTTAAAGGCATCAATTATCATTATTGCTGACTGACTTCTAACCTGCCTGCCAAGTTGGAGACCCCAAGCTCAGGGCTCTCCTCATAGCCAGACCCACTTTCTAGAGGGGCTGTGAGTCAGTCTACTGGCCAGGCAAGCACACAGAAGGCTCTCAGTGACTCAGAAGGACCTTCCCAAGACAGGAGACTAAAGCTGGCTGAGTACCTGAAACGTGCTGGGAACACTACATCCCTCAGCCCCCCAGTCCTTTCACTAACCCTGCAAGGTGTATGGAGGTGGGGGTTCTTACTCCTGTTTTCCAGACACCAGTGGAGGCGCCCAGATTCATCATATCACACCTGCCACCAGATCTATCTGGCCTCTGGGCACACACTTTTCCAACACTAGACCATCCCCTCGTGTTTTCCCCATGATGTTATGAGCTAATCTGCCCACGTGTGTCACAGGATGCTTGACCCCCAGAGAGGCGCTCCCAGCCCAGCCTGCTCCTCCCACACCATCCCCAGATGACCTCAGCACCCAGGCCTGCAGACTGCAGAGGGTGACAAAAGAGGGAAAAGAGATGCCAAGCAGGACAGAGTGCACACTGGCACAGACAGTGCCACTTGCCCTTGTGTCCTGGAGTTTGGTATATGAAGCTGGCTCTTCCCAGCAGCCTAGTGCATGGTCTCCATTCTCCCTGATTCCCAGCTGAGAAAACTGATGCTCACAATCTTTTTGATCAGGGTACCCTGCTAGGAAGTGGCAAGAAAAGACTCACCCAGCTTGCCTTATCCCCAGGTCCCTATTCCCTGAGCCACACAGCTTCCTCTCTCTGAGCTTTGTAAGTAGCATGCAGTTGCACCAGTAGGAAGGAATTTTGTAAAAGGAAACAAGAGAACCTCAGAGAACACACACACACACACACACACACACACACACACACACACACACTGCAGCTCCATTAAGGGGCAAATGAATAAATAAGCCCTGCTTAGCATAGTGAGTGGCTTGGGGTCAGGAGGCCGTCAGGGTGCCTTACACATCTCAAAGCAGTCTGCCAGTTGCTGCAGTGGGAACTGAGGGGGCAGTGGAGGAGGAGGCCAGGCTGGGCCTGAGCCAACTGTCCATAGATGGCCTCAGCTCCTAGGCCCAGAAACATTTGTTCCTGCTCCAACTTCATTCACCTAATGGTGTTGCAGCTTGGCAAATGTGCTGGACACCTCTGCCCCACACTCAAGCCAACCCAGAGAACAGTCAAGGTGAATGTCAGGGTTCATGTCCAACTGCCCATCCCCCTCAGCATAAGCTTTGGGGTGGGGCCCTCTGTCCAGGCAGGAGAGGATGCTAGTAGGATGCCTATTTTTGAATGATGTAACCTAGGACTCTCCTTGGCCCAGGGTACTGTGCATCAGTTTCCCACTCACCACTGAGGTACCCAAGCAGAAAGAAATAGAGAAGACAGAAAGGAGTGCCAGAGATCTGATGGAATCAGCTGTTTGCTACAAGCAGGACCATGCCATCTAACACAACAGAACCAGAGGATGTTCACACAAAAGCCACCTGGGGTGGGAAGCCAGAAGGCCCAGCAGCCAGGTCCAGAAGGGAGAGTGACAGTCTGGGTGCACACTGTTATCACTTCCAGATGTTTAGGTAACCCCTATCACTCCCAACCCACCTCAGACCCAGTCCAAAGGCCTCAGCCCTCCCTATGTCCCAAGGCACTGCAGAACCCATGCAGCCCACCTGCTGCAGACCTGGGAATGACCAGGGCCCAGTTTCTGCTGAAAGTTACCATGCCGTTTGCAAAGACACTGCATCCATGGGCAGCTTGAACACCAGCCAAGGAGAGGACCACACTTAGGAGATGTGGACTTGTTTGTGGGTCATCTTGGGCTCTGTCGCCATTGTTGAGCTCCCCTCAGAATAAAGAGGACTGGCTCTTCCTGTCCCCTCCCTATCTTCTCCCTCAGATCAATTGTGACAGCCTGAGGCTTTCAACCTCCCTACTTCTTCCTCCCCAGCAGACTCTCTCTCCTCTGACATGGTCCTCATACTTCTGACCCATCTTATTTCCTGGAGGACCAGACTAGTACCATCGCTCAATAGCAATCACAGTGCCAACGATGAGCTGTCCTTTATCACATGCTGTCAATATACCACATACTCTGATAGGACAGTGAAGGAAACCAAGGCACAGATAGGGTATGTAGTATGTACATCCATGTACAGCCCTTAAGCAGCTTAAAAGCCCTTGCTGAACTAGTGTCACTCCAAAGCCCTGTAGGAAGCCACCACCCCACATGGCCTCCTCTACAACAGATAAGCCATCTGTCCCTACCCACTGCCTGTGGGGGCAAGAAAGAGACTCCAGAAAAGTGTCAAGACACACACAGGAGGGAAAAGAGATGAATACAGAGGCCAACCAAGAAAAAGAAGGCAGAAGGAGACTCCAGAAACAGCAGCAGGCCAGAAGGCAAGGACAGAGGCAGCAGGGCCCAAGGGCCCTTTCCTACCCACTCACTCCCTGCCACACAGGGCCAGACACTGTCAGGTCCCCTACCCCACCATGCCTGGGACAGAGACAAGGCAAGTAAGGCCAGCAGTCCCCAGCCCAGGACCTTAGTACCCAGGCTTCCCACATGGCCCAGGTCTTGGTATCTCCACCCCTACCCACCCCTCCATTCATATCCTGTGACTCTATAAAGGCAAGACCCAAAGGCCTGGCCCAGGTCTCAGAATCCCAACAAAGTTAGGCCTGTCCCAAACTCAACCTCCCCCAGAGTGATGTCAAAAGGATAGGGCAGAGAGCCAGCCATGCTAGGTGAGTTCTTGGTTCAACTCCTACCCTATCAGGCTGAAGTTCTTGGGGTGGGGGTGGGGATGGGGTAAGAGAGGTGAAGTCAGGGACAAGGATGGACAAATACTTCCAGGAGTTCCACTAAAGAAGGACTGGGTGACACAGTAACCCCCTCCTACACAGGCATCACACACACACACACACACACACACACACACACACACACACACCCTATGTGGTCCAGTCACCTGAGAAAGACCTGCTAGCAAGTTCCAGGTACCTCATGCCCCTGCCCTCCATGCACCATTTACCGTGCACCAAGAACAGATTAGAATGTAGGGTCTCACCATCACGTGTAACCTTTAGGTCCACAGGAGTCTGAAGGTCAAACTTTATCTTGGCATTCAAGGCCCTTCTCATGCAGGCCGCCTCCCTTGCCTTGAGCACAGGGAACATATTACTCGTCTTTGAAAAGCCCATTCAAAATGTCATCTCCTCTGTAAGAGCTTTCCAGGTGGCCCCAGGTACAACAGGTCTGGATCCAAATGACATCTCACACACCCCTTCCTGGAACACAGCATGTTGCCTCAGGATGATGTACGCTATCCCTGTGCCTCCTTACACTAAGCCTCCAGGCTGAGGAGTTAGTGCTATGCTTTGCATGTGTCTCTCAAGGTTCCTGAACTACAACTTGGTCCCCAGTGCTTCTGTGTCACCTATGTGTCCCCAGTGGGCCTCATAGGGGCACTGCCCCCACAAATGGACTAATCCATTATCTCTGGAGTTGGAGCTGGGCATTATCTCAGGAGTGAGTCTCCTAGAGAAGGACAAATTATTGAGTGAAGGGACAACTCCCAGTAAATCAAAGACTTTAGTATAAGTCCTGAAACTCTAAAACTGATGAAACTGATGAAACTCATGAAAGAGCACCAGAAATTGACAAATGGGACCTCATGAAGTTTAAAAACTTCTGCACAGCAAAAGAAACAGTTAATCAAGTAAAGAGGCAGACTTCAGAATGGGAGAAAAATCTTTGCTAGCTATGCATCTGTCAGAAGATTAGTATCTAGAATATAAAAAGAACTCAAAAAACTATACACTAAGGGCTGGGGATGTGGCTCAGTTGGCAAAGTTGCTGCCACACAAGCACAAGGACTTGAGTTCGGATCCCAGCACCCACATAAAAGCCAGTGTGGTGCTAGTGCACATTTGTAATTCTAACACTAGGGAGACAGAGAGAGGCAGATTCTTGGAGTTCATTGGCTAGCCAGCCTAGCTGTATTGATGCACTCCAGGTTCAGTGAGAACACTCTGTCTCAAAAATCAAGGTGAATGGGATGGCAAGGGGGCTCAGTGAGTAAAGGTGCTTGCTGCCAAGCTGAGTTCCACTTCCAGAAACCACATGGTCTAAGGAGAGAACCGACTCCTGCAGGCTGGTTTCCACAAGTGTGCTGCTGTACACCACCCCCCAAATAAATATAACAAACACAAGACTAAAAATATCACGACAGGAAGCTGAGGAGATGGCTCGGTGGCTGAAGTACTTGCCATACAAGTGTGAGTACCAGAGTTTGGTTCCCCAGAATCCACATAAAATGCCAAGTAGCTATGGCTTCCAGCCTATAATTCCAGCCTCAAAAGGCAAGCTGACTAGTGAAACTAGTCACATCAGTTAGCCCTGGGTTTGACTGAGAGCCCCGCCTCAATGAATAAGGTGCAAGAGCAATCAAGGATGATTCCTAACATCAGCCTCCTACCTACCTACACACACACACACACACACACACACACACACACACACACTAAATAAAATTTTAAATTCTTTTGTGTGTGTGGTATGTGTATGTGTTTATGTGTGTACATGGAGGTCAGAGGCTGATGTTGGGTGTCTTATGGATGCGTAGTATATGTGCACATGTGTGCGCAAATATACACACAGAGGTCAGAAGAGGAGGACATCAAGTGTCCTGCTCTAACACTATCTACTTTATTTGTTTGTTTATTTATTTATTTTTGGTCTTTTTGAAACATAATCTCCCTGCAGCCCCAGCTGGCCTGAACTCACTAAGTAGACAAGGCCGACCTTGATCTCACAGAGATCCACCTGCCTCTGCCTTACCTTATTTTTTGAGACAGTGTCTATTAGTAACCATCAGGTTCACCAATTCAGCAAGATTAGCTGGCCAGTGAGCACTAGGAATCCTCATGCCTCAGCCTCCCCCCACACTAGGATTACAGGGTGACAGGGGCACAATATCCGGCTTTTTGTCGGGGGTGCTAGGGATCTGAACTCAGGTCCTTCTGCTTGCTGAGCAAGCATTTTACCAACTGAGTCATTTCCCCAACTCCTAAAAAAAAACTAAATACCTGAAAACCCCACTATTAACATGAACTATGGTAATGAAAACTCTGACATTTAACTGGGAATGGGGGCACACACCTTTAGTTCCAGCACTCAGGAGGCAGAGGTAGGCAGATCTCTGAGTTTATGGCCAGCCTGGTCTAAAGCAAGATCCAGGCCAGCCAGGGTTACATAGTAAGACTCTGTCTCAAAACAAAACAAAAAGAAATTTGACATTTAATTTGTTCAATATATAGCATCAACATTACGAAACTAATGGTGCAATAAACAGTAATGAAGAAACAGTAAAAATAAAATAAACTTTAGAAAGCAAAGATAAAAAAAAAAAAGATGAGTTCCCACCCTCACCCCTTCTCTTTAAAGGAAGAAAGCCTTGGAGGCAAGAAGATGGCTCAGTCAGTAAAGTGCCTGCTGCGCAATCATGAGGACCTGAGTTCAGATCCCCAACACCCACATGTGTGAGTACAGTGGCCTGCATTTATAGTTCCAGCACTTGGGGATAGAGACAGGCAGATCCCTAGAGCTCATTGGCCAGCTAGCCTAGCCAACCAGTGAGTTCCAGGTTCAGTGAGAAATTCTGTCTCAAAAAAGAATAAGATAGAGAATGATCAAGGAAGAAAACACCCAGCATTGACTTCTGGCCTCCACATGCATGTTCACAGACATACACCTACGTAAACACGTGTGCACACCCACATGAACACATATATACAACACACACAAACAAAAAAGAAGTTCTTCACCAGAGGACAGTCCTTCACTCTTGCACTTCCCAACCTCCAGAATCATAAGAAACAAAATTTCTATAAATTTCTATTACTAAAAAATCTCAGGGGAGGGGGCTGGAGAGATGGCTCAGCGGTTAAGAACACTGGTTGTTCTTGCAGAAGACCCGGGTTTCAATCCTAGCACCCACATAGCAGCTAACAACTGTCCGTAATTCCAGTTCCAGGGGATCCAACAGCCTCTTCTGTCCTCCGCGGGCATTGCACGACATGGGTGCACTTACCTACATGCAGGCAATACACGTATACTCATAAAATAAAAATAAAAATAAAAAATATCAGGGAAGTAGGCACTGGAGAGATGGCTCAAGGTTAAAAGCACTTGCAGAGGACCCAAGTTCAGTTCCACTAACAACCAACCATAACTCCAGTTCCAAAGGATCTGAAGCTGTCTTCTGGCCTCTGTAGGCATTGCATGACAAGGGTGTACTTACATATATGCAGACAAAAAAACATTCATACACACAAAATAAAAAAAATAAATATATTTTTTTAAATCTCTGGCTGGAAGCCGGGCATGGTGGCACACACCTTTAATCCAGCACTCAGGAGGCAGAGGCAGGTGGTTCTCTGTGAGTTCAAGCCCAGCCTGATCTACATAGTGAGATCCAGGCCAGCTAGGGCACCGGAAGACTCTATCACAAAAAGACAAAAAAAAAAAAGATTAGATTACTCTGGCTGGAAAGATGGTTTAGTGGGTAAAGGTGCTTTCTGAACCAGTCTGACAACCTGAGTTCAATCCTCAGAACCCATGTTACTTGACTTCCATATGCAAGCCGTGACCCATGTGTGTGCACATGCACACACCATATATACAAACACACACTGATAATAATAATAATAGTAATAATAGTAATAATTATTTAAGGTAAAGTTTAAAACAATCAGCCATGTCAGGTGTTCTGTTATCCTGGCTCTGGAACCCTCTATAAGGTAGAGGGGTATATACAGTGCTTGAAGAGGGCTGGCAGAGGGAGAGGGGAAGCTGGGTGACTCAAGGATAATAGTGAATATGTAAAAAAGAAGATGGAGGGTAAATGGAAGAAGAGACAGGTGGAAAGGATGGCGGTTAAGCTGAGCAGATGGATTAAGGTGAGCAGATAAATGAGAATTGAGAGGTTCCCTCTGGGTGTGAAACCAACATGGTACACAGGATCAGGACCCACAGAACAAGAAACTGCATCCACATCTGAAGACTCTGAGGATGGTGTCTGCAGATCCTCCAGGCCATCTTTGACCCTTTTGGCTTCATAGCAAAAGGAATGAGGTGAATGGGAGTTGATAGAGACATCCAGAAAGTTCTGAAAAAGGGTGCTGGCAGAAATGCCCAGAGCAGCTAGGCAAAGGCAAAATTTTACCTTGAGACCACGTGACACCTCCAGTTGGTCACCAAATCATATCTCCTGTTTCACTGGCTTCAAACCTGGCAAAATCCTTCTATCAGCCAACTTCATCCAACCCTGCACATGCTCCTATTGATATCCAGCCACTCCTGACCTTGACCTCATTGATCAAACCCTAGCTCCCATCCACACACATGCACCCTTCACTACACACCCAAAGGAATTCAAATCCAGGTTGAGTCCCAAGGTCAAGGAGACAGAATTGCTCCACCAGGTGGCAAGCCACTGCTGCCCATTGCTGTCCCCACAGATGTGGACCTCTGTTTGGGTCCTCTCTCCTTCTACCTGGTTCTCTGCCCATTCCATCTCACCACACATCCATCTACAAGGCAGCCCTTTCTGAGCATCTGTGTGCTACAAACCCTTAACTAAGTATCTAGTACACCAAGTTCTCTGAAACTTGGTCCTGGCATGAGACCCTGGCTTACAGACTTACTGGGGAGACAGACTTGTGATCAGATATCCCCAAAGTATCTCTCACTGTTGTATGTCTGCCCAGAAAGGAACATGGAATTGGGAGCTGAGAAGATGGCTCAGTCAGTAAAGTGCTTGCACACAAGCCTGAGGACCTGAGTTTAGACTCTCAGCACTCACAGAAAAAAACAGGCACAGCAGCATGCTTTTGCAACCCCAGACCTAGAGACAGACAGAGGTTCCTGGAGTTCATTGAGAGTTCCAGGTTCAATGAGAAATTGGAAATGAGGTGGAGACTGATCAAGGAAGACCACCTAACATCAGCCTCTGGCCTCCACATTCATGCACATGCACATGCACCAGCAGACACACACACACACACACACACACACACACACACACACACACACACACACACTTGAAAAGAAACATGGAAGTGGGTGGGGCTTCTCCATCATTGTCCTGGGATAGGTTGAGAGACCCAACTTGCAGCTTTGGCTGTTCATGCTGAGAGTGGAAGGAATTAACCAAAAGACACCAGGACTGAGGTCTGTGGGAACAGTAGTAAATTTAGAAATCAGAGCTGGAATAGTCAAGAAGAAGACCTGCACCCCAGGCGCCAGGCGCCTCTATGTAGATGGAAGACTCTACTCCTTCCCTCAGGGCTGCCTTAGCTTGCCTGCCCTTGGCACCATACTCTGCCAGGAGCCTTTGGCAAGTTCATACAGCAAGCAAGAAGGCAGTGGTTGGCTTCTTGCCCATCAGGAAACAGGGAAGCAATAAGGCCCAGTCCTCAGCCTCCTATTCTCATGCCCCTGCTATGAACCAGGCCTGCTGAGTACATACAGCTGCGATGGAGGTGGTCAGCTGAATGCCACCTAGCTCTTCCTCCCAAGTCCCATACCAGGGCCACAGAGGGGCAGGCAGGATGAGCATAGTCACCACAATGGGAAATGTTAGGGTGCCATGGAGTGTTCTCTCCCTCCCCAAGATATCACTCATGCCATTGTCAGGACACCTGGCATGCTTCCTTTATAGAATGAGTCCACTGATTCTTGTTGGACCTTCCCAACAGCCACCAACATGGGGGCATGCATGTGCTCAGTAGACATTAGAACATGTGATCACCAAAAGCCACACATGAAAATATTCACCGAAGAGATAGTCACAATAGCCATAAACTGGAAACAACCCTAATGTCTGACAACAGAGGATCAGATAAGTCAATAGTGTATCTTCACACAGTGGAACACCATCCAGCCAGGAGAAGGGGCAATCTATAGCTGCACACAAGAACATAGGTGAAAGTCACAGCCATAGCATAGAGCAAAAGAAGTCAGGCACAAAAAACTACACTTGAGGTATTCTAGTCATAGGAAATTCTATATCAGGCAATCTGTGTGATCAGAACAAGATATTAAACAGCACTTTGGTGGGAATCAATGAGTGAAAAGGGGCAGGAAGGAGAGTCTTGGGGCACTAAGCTAGCAAGCTCGATTTCTTTTCTTCCTTTCTCCCTTTTTCCTCCCCTGAACCAGTAATCAAAGCCAGGGCCTTTGGTATGCTGGGCAAGCCCTCTATGCTTAAACTACATCCTCAGATGGAATCTTACTGTATACCACAGGTTGGCTCTGGACTCACAATCCTCCTGTCTTAGCCTCCCAACCAGTTGGGATCATAGACATGCCAAAGGCTGTGTTTCTTAACTCTTGAGTATATAGCACATGAGCACAGATACTGGAGTTAGTGGAAAACTTGTACACACATCTATGAAATACTTTAACAGAACTAGGGAATGTGTCAGGCTGGATGCCTTACGAGCAACCATCTTTGTAAAATAAGGAGTCCCTTTACCCTCCCCCATTCACCTCCCCTTCTCCCCCTGCCCCCCATAACCAGCCTCAGCCTCACTCTGCTCTCTCCACCATTATCTCCTTCCCAGTGGGACCTCCTCACCCATCCAGGCCCCTGGCTTTGCCTCTCACCCCTTCCAAATCATAACCAAAGCCCAGACAAGGGGCTCATGGGGATCCAGAACAACTAGAGAAAGTCTCTAAACTTCTGTAGGCGGTCCCTACTGACCTCTATCTCAGGACCCTCAAGTATGGCACTCCAGCCCCCTAGATCATTTCTCCTCTCTACCTCCAGCTTCCTACTGAAGTGCCACTTCCTGGCTCTGGTCCAGTCCCTCTGCTGTCATTACCACAAGCTGACTTTCCTCCCTGATGCTGTTACCAAGGATGGACCCTTTCTGTGAAAATCCTCATTTGCAGTCTGCTCCATCTCTCCCACCCAAAGGACAGTCCCCTGGAGCAAGTCTAATTTCTGTCTTGTCCCCAGCTCCTTACCTAATGCCACTTGCTCAGAACTACCTGAATCCATGTGGAATAAAGGAACAACCAGGCCGCCTGTCTTGCAGGAAGCCTCCTGGACAAGCAAGTTTCCTTTGGGGTCAAACTCCCATTCCTCTGGGATCAGGCACCTGGGATGTAGTGGTAGCTCTACCTCTCACTCGGTGCGACCTCACTCTAGTTAAGGCAAGTCCCTTCCCTTCTCTGAGCTTCAAGGTGCTCATTCATGAAACACAGAAGTGAATGGAGCAGAGCCAGGGTGGGCTTGAAAAATGCATGACACTGAGTGTGTTTGTGTGTGTGGTGGCTCTGTGAGGTGTATGTATACATCTCCCTAGCAAGAGCATCCATAGCTTTCTTCACACTCTTACTGGGAGTGCAGCCACCTCAGGTTCAAAGCCATGAACCAAGCTTTGGTTTAGCTCTGGGGCTCTAGAATTCTATTGAAGTAGAGAAAGAAAGGGAAGTAACCTAACCCACAGGAGCAAGAGTTGGATTAGACCCAGGACTTCTGTCTGTGTTGTAGAACCACTCAAGGGGTACCCACTGTGAGAAACAGAGGCCAGACAAGCAGCCCTGAGGGCTGGCTCTGGGAAGAAGGAGGCAGAGTCAGCCTGGAGTCTCTTCCTTCTGCTCCCACCACCATCAGACAAGCACCCGCTTGTCTTGGATTCAGCACAGAGAGAGAAGGCGAGGTTGGCACCTTGAGATGCCCGCCAGGCCCTTTGGCACCCAGGTCAGAGAAGCTTGGCGGGAATACTCAGAAGGGGTGCCAAGTCCCACCCTCCTTCTTCATGAGGCCCCCAGATGAGGCTGAAGTAGGGCTCAGTGCAGGGAACTGAGGGGGCCAAAAAAGCCAGCTGAGGGCCTTGAGATGGCTCAGCTGGTAAAGGCACCTGCCGCCAAGCTTAATTGACCTGAGTTTGATCCCTGGAACCCACAAAGTGGAAGGAAAAACTGATTCCCACAGGTTGAACCTCTGAGCTCCAAAGTTGCACTGTATAAAAATAAAAAGAAATAAAAATGCTTTTTAAATTAATAATAATAAAAAAGAAGCCAGTTGAGAGGTGTAGGGTCCAGGCTCAGATAGTGCAGAGCTGGGGCAAGCAGCCTCCTCAAAGCAAAGAGTAGGGGCAGACCTCAGACTCAGGACTGGGAGGAGTATGAGGAAAGCAGTGGAGGTGGCGCAGGAGGGTATGGGAAGAGGGGGCATCTCAGCAGAGTGAGAGAAACAGGTTTAGGAGGCAGGGGCACCACAGTGGGCAAAAGGGGCACATGGCTGGGCAGGAGAAAGAAGAACAGCAAGGGTGAAAGGGAATCAGGGACATGAGCCCAGCTGCCTCAGGGTGAGAAGTTGGCCTATGGGATGGCCCAGGCAGGAATGGCGGCTGGCACGTGTCTGTGGCAATAGGAGAGTTCTGGCTGCCAGCCCAGATGCCTGGTAGCTTCTGAGCCTGGCTCCTCATGGGGCAAGAGCCCAAGAGATGTTTATCCAGCACAAGAACGTGGGTATCACACCTTCTCCAGCGAGGGCCCAGGTGACAGGCAGAGGTGGTTTTTTCCTCTGCTGTGCAGTCCCTTGAGAGTTGCCTGTGAATGTGGTCCTGGGCAAGGGAGAAAGCTGCCAGCACAGCAGCCTCCACTGGAGCCAGAGCATGGGCACATGGCTGGGATAGAGCCTTATCCATGCAGATAAGAGAGGGAGTGAGTCATGGTGAGCTCTCCCAGGAGGCCACTGGAAAACCAGCTCATCTGAATGCAGACAGATACTTGTCCTCGAATGCAGACATCCCTGTCTCTGTTGCTGTCACACAGGACACACGTCCCTCCCCCTTTTTCTCCCCTGGGTCACCCACCTCCAGTGCCCGTTTCCTCCCCCATCCCAACTACAATTGCCCCTGCTCACAAGACCAGTGAGCACCCCACCCCACATCAAGGCTGGCTGCTGGGGCGGGGGGCGGGGCGAGGGACGGGTATAGAAGCCTGAGTCCATAGGCACAGAGACCAGAAAAGGCTTGGGGACATATCTGAAAAGCAGCAGAAAACAAACAAAAGAAAAAAAAAAAAGCAAGTAGAGGGCCTCAGCCTAGAGGAGCACAACAGGAATACTCTGGGGGCCCAGGAGTCCAAGGTGCCTTCCAGGGCCCTCTGCTCCAACCCCAAATCCCAGGGAATAGTTCAGTTTCTCTGTGGGAAAACCAGGTTCTTTGATGGGGAGGCCACAGTCATCTCAACTCTCCAGGTCACGCTGCAAGACAGAGTATCATAAGGCTCTGAGCCTGGGGGTGGGGGAATCCTAATGATTCTCGAAGGGACCTACAGTCTAAGAGTGCTGTCATGTCAACCTCAGTTCCCTGCCAGCACCAGTAGTGTGGTGTGTCCAGTGCATAACCTCAGGCTTCCCCAGCCCTCCCCCGGGCTCCATGAGAATCTAACTAGGACACCAGCCACTTCAGGACCCAGAGGACAACTCCACCCCCAAGCCCCTCTCTTACCATGTCCAGTCACCGCTTACAGCCTTTGCAGAATAGAACATTCCACTTACAAGTTCCCAGCCCTGTGCCTGGCACTGTGGCATATAACCACAAATATATCATCATCTGTGCCCTTGGAGGGACATCCAGTCAAGTGAGACAGAGGGTCCTCTTAGGCATGTGACACACTCATGTACACAAGTGCACACAGGCTTGAACAGCCACACTGGCCTCCCTGCTGCCTCTGATGAGGGACTGGGATGTGGCTGCAGGGTACTTTGGAGACACCCTGACCCTGCGAGAGTTTGGTGAAGAAGAGTAAGACCCCAGCCTCATCCAGAGCTTGGTTCAGCCCACAAATCCCCAGAAGCTGTTCCCCTGCCCCAATTGGGAGGGAGGCTGGGGACCTGCAGGGGCTGGAGTGGAGCTGGCCAGTCACTACCTATTAAATACCAAACACCTCCTCTCCCCCAGGGAAATGCAGAGTCTTTGCCAGACCTGGGAGGTCCACAGAGATGGCTTACCCACAGTAAGCACCTGCCTCTGCTCACAGCTCTGACCCCTGGTCAGTTTCCCACATTCAGGTTCCAAGATTCACCCAGAAAAGAGTGTAAATGAGGGAAAGGGGATCTGGTGGTCCCACCAGTGTCTTTAGACTGAGCTGTGGGCTCTCCTGGCTCTAACACCCCCTCCCTACTGGTGGAAGAGCCCAAGACAGCCCACCCCCACCCCCACTCCTACCCTCTCAAGCTAAAGGGATTAGCCTTCCCCCCCTCGCCCCAGCACCCCTGGGTAGCTCCCAAATTTCATCTCAAATATTCTCTCATTTTCTTCCCACCCCCACCCCCTTATTTCTTCATGTTTGTTTTTGTTTGTTGATTGTTTTGGCTTTTGGGGAAGTTTGAGGTTTTGGTTGGCTTTAGGTTGTTTGTTTGAGATAGGTCTCACTATGAAACTAGCCCAAGCTGGCCTTGGATTACAAGGTGTCCATAATGCTGGATCACAGACCTGCCACCACGTCCCACAACGACTCGCCTTTCTAAGTTTCCCTCTGTCCGGGGGCACCAGAAGCCCAGGTGTGATCTCCAGGGAACCCTTTGCCTAGCCAGGTCCCACACTCCGATCCACACCTTCAGGACTCCACTGTCCAAGGACTCTCTGCCGGCAGCCAGCCTTCACCCAGCCCGCACCCAGTTCGCAGCGCCCTACCTGAAGCAGCAGCCGCCTTCTCTGGGCGCGCGCCGCACCCCCGGCCTCGCAGCGCTCTGGCCGCCCAGGGCCCGGCGGGGTCCCGGGGAGCTGCGGGCCGCAGGGGGGCGCGGGATCGAGTGCCTCGCAGCACACCAGGCTCACAGTGCAGCCCATCCGGCTCGGCGCCCGGTGGGCCCAGGGCGGGGACACAGACACCCCGCGAGCCGGCCCGCCCCCGACCCTGGTGATCGCTCGGCCCAGGGCGCCTGCGACGTGGGGCGGGAGAGTGACGCCCCCAGCCCGCCCCGTCCGAGGACGCCTCCGCCGCGGCCGGGCCAGGCAGAGGGAGTGCGGGGCCGGCGAGGGGCGGTGACATCAGCCAATGGGGAGGGGACCCGAGGGCGCGGGGGCGCAAGGAGGGGCGGCGGCGGGTCCCTGGCACAGGCTGAGCTGGGAGCGCGCGACGGGAGAGCGACTGGGAAACAGACACAGTAGGCGGACCTTGGGGACAGAGGCTGGGGGGCCCGGGGAGTCGGGCAGAGAGCCGCAGGCGAGAGCATCGCTGTGTTCCCTGTTTACAGGCTGTTCCCTGAGCTTGTGAAAGTAGTTCTTTCAGGTCCTTGCCCCTCGGTTCCCAGTCTCCAGGACCACCCTCCAGGCCAGCCCAGCCTAGGAAAAGGATGACCTGAGCATCAGGAAGCGTGGCCATCAAGAGATGCCACCCCAGCTGAACAGCCCCCCCACCCCGCCCCAACCCCTGGCCATTTGCTAGGCATTTCACTTGCGTTCCTAGGGAGGGAGTACCAATGCTGGGACCCAACACTAAGGGACCCCGCAGCAGGCAGGGGTAGAGGAGAGAGGAAGTACTTGGTGGGCAGGGCGCTTGGCCTTCCTCCCCACCTGTGCCATCTCCAGCCAAGTGACAGAACCCACAGCCCGGGAGAAACAGGCCGTTCAGCACCTCAGCCTCTTTCTGCCATCTGCTGGCAACAAGACAGAAAGACAGGAGCAAGTACTTACCTGCTTGGCCACCAAGTGACTCTATCTCAAGGTCGGCTTGAGCGATCCACCCATTCTGCCCCAGTGCCCTTGCTAGGGCTGGTCCCACCCCCTCCAGGCTGGGCCTGAGTCACTCCTCAGGCTGGACAACTGGGAAGGACTGTGCAGGACCCATGGTCACAAGGGACACACTCAGACTGCAGAGCCCTCCTCTCCACATTCCAACCAGCAGGGCTTTCTCAGATGAACAGAGAAGACCCTGGGCTTGGGGACAGGGGTAGAAGAATCCTGAAGGGTCCCCAGAGACCTCCAGTCTAATCCTTCATCTACAGATGGGAAAACTGAGGCCTAAGAAAGAGTGACTTGCTGGAAGACACAGAATGAGTAAGTAGCAGTCCAGGATGGGCCCTGTGTCTTCTGACTCTTAGCCCTGGGTTCCATGCATCCCAACCCCTGAGCTCCTCCCTTTTCTTCCTTCTCCCTTCCTCTCCTGTGACCCACTGCTACAAGATTACTACCCCACCCACAAACCCCACCACTACTACCTGGGAGGTGGGATACCTGGACTTTCACTCAGCCTAGCTTCCACACTAGAATCCCAACCTAAGCTTACCAGCCCCCAGAGACCACAGTGTCCCTTTCCAACCCCTCGGCCTGTTGAAAGGACAGTAGGGTCCCATGAGAGAGGGTGGTAGTGTTAAAACCAGGCTCCCTGCTCCCAGACCCAGCATCAGGCTAGTCCCAGCTCTGCACCCTTGTTCTACTTCTGCTGGCTGTACTTGAGGAACACACATTTTCCACTCAGCTGGGGCCTTGGAAAAGATGAATGTGGGTCTCACAGTGGTCACTATCAGCTGAGGTTCAGGGCTATCCACAGGGAAAGGAGGTGACAGTCCTCTAGTGCAGCATCCACATAACACAGGCATTCTGCTCATGACAAGGCTCATGACAAGTGAGCAGATCCGAGTTCACTTGTAACTTTGTGATACCAGATGTAATCTTTACCTAACTCTCTGCACCCCAGTTCACCTTGTATAAAATAGAGCTAATACCCACCCAGAGGTATTGTGGGAATTGAGTGAGACACAGGTGTCAGCAGTGAGCAGGGTGCCTGGCACCAAAGAAGGGACAGGGTCCCTGGCCCAGTAAGCGAGAACCGTATTAACATCTTTACACACTGGCCTTCAGGAAAGAACTGGGGCTTCTTGCAGTGTACTCAGTAAACTATTCCAAAAGCATGAAGGAAGAAAGACAGACAGAAAGTATCATGGTTGGCTTGGTTGTCAACTTGACACACCTGGGAAGAGGGAACCTCAACTGGGAAATTTCTATTGGATTGGCCTGTGGTCGTATCTATGAGGCATTTTCTTGCTTTACCTTGATTGAGGCGTTTTCTTGATTGATCTACTTGTGTTCCTCAAGTACAGCCAGCAGAAGTAGAACAGTCCCAGAAGTAGAGCTGGGACTAGGCCTGATAAGGGATATGGGAGGACCCAACCCACTGTGAGTGGTGGCACCCCTGGGCAGGTGATCCTGGGTTGTATAAGAAAGCAGACTGAGCACAGGCCAAGGGAACAAGCTGGCGAGAAGCATTCTTCTGGGGGCTGAAGAGATGGCTCAGCAGTTAAGAGCACTGGCTGCTCTTGTAGAGGACCAGGGTTCCATTCCCAGCACCCACATGGCAGCTAACGATCACCTCTAACTCCAGTTCCAGGGTATCCAATGTCCTCTTTTGACCTTTTCGGGCATTGACTGACATGGGTGCGCATACATACATACATACATACATACATACAGGCAATACACCTAAAATAATTTTTTTTAAGAAGCATTTCTCTGTGTTCTATGCTTCAGTTCCTGCCCTGGGCTCCTGCCTGACTTCCCTCAAAGATAGACTGTCACTCAGAAATGTAAAATGCAATAAACCCCTTTCCTCCCCAAGTTGGTGTTTATCATTGCGGAAGAAAAAGTAACTGGGGAAGGAAGGGAGAGAGGGAGGGAGGAAGGGAGGAAGAAAGTTGTTTGTTTTTCACCCCACCAGTTAACTCATTGTGTAACCGTGGTATGTCCTCACTCCCTCTCATGACTACACTCTGATCCCACCTGAACGTAAGGAGAGTGGGCAGCTGAGCCCAGAGGGTCAAAGGGAATCGCTTCTCTCTAAGTCTCCATGGCAAATGAGAGGGTCAGCCTCAAGGTCACCAGGGACCTGAAAGGTGAGTGTGTCCTACAAGATTTTCTAGAATTGAGTTGCAGGAACAGAAAATGGTCTGGGGAGCGTCTCCCTCGGAGGCCTGGTGCCCTCATTCCGCTGTCTTCCATCCTCCTCGCAGCTGCTGTCTCTGCCATTCTCCAGGGATATGGGGACAGGCAGGGGCCAGTGACAGATGCCAGTGCTGAGCTGCACAGACTCTGTGGCTGCCTGGAACTGCTACTGCAGGTGGGACCCTCCACCTTCCCTTCCCTCCTCTCCCCTGCCCCAGCCCTCTCCTCACTCTGTCCCAACTCTGGATGGATACCCCGGAGAACTCAGATACAGATCTGAGCCTCTGTCTCTCTTAGTTACTAGGTACCACCTCCTTGTTCAGTGAGCAAGTCCCTCCTGACATCAAACCTGTCTCCTAGAGGCTAGGACTGACCTGCATGCTGCTGATTAGAGCCAAATCTTAATCATCACTAGTTTGTTGGATCTGTTTGTTTTCTTTGTTGAGCACTTATTATGTGTCAAGCTAAGTCCTTCATTTGCCCCTCTTCATTCCCTCTCCATGAGGTGCTTGATGAACTTCCCACACACATATAAGCACCCTCCTCCTCTGACTTCATTTATCGCCAGTGTGCTACACCATCCCAGTCTCCTCAGAGCACACCAAGATTGCACCTGCCCTTGCCATCCCCTCTGCTATTTCCTCAAAGTTCGGACGGTGTAAGTTCACATGGCCTTCAGGTCTGGAGGCTTCCTCAGGCTAAATTTCCAAGCTGGAGAGGAGACTTTCTATTGTCTTCCTTTGCTTTATTTTTCCCTCTATCATCACTAACAGATTGTATGTTTTGAGTATTTAACTTGTTCACCGCCCACCTTCCCTACCAAGATATAAGCTCTGTGAGGTCAGTTTCTCACTGCTGTGGTTCTGCGCCTTGGAATGGGGCCTATATTCTATAGTAAGTGCTCAGTAGTTTGTGACTGAGCAGAATGCACAGAGAGATCTTGCTCCCAGTCAAGTAGTCAGTAGGAACAGAGCCAGCTCCGGAAACAAGGCCTGTCTACAGGAGCCATTTCCTTTCCTGTGTGCCTTCCTAGCATGCCAGAATGCAACGTATGTTCTAGAAGGAACCACTTGCACACATTCCTTTCCCTCATCTTGGTCCTAGTTTGACCAGAAAGAGCAAAGAAGCTTCCTGGGGGCTCGGAAGGATTACTGGGACTTCCTGCTCACTGCCCTGCGGCGGCAGCGGGGGTATGAAGAACAGACCAGCTTCGTGTGCTCACAGGACAAGGTAACCGGACCAGGTGATAGAAAGGGAGATGGACCCTGACACCTGAGAAGAATGGCAAGAGGCAGGGACACAAGTCTTCCCCTGACCCCTGCCTCACTCGTTTGTGCTCCATTGATGGAAGACTCTTCACCTGTGTCCTGCCCTCACCTCCAGCCACTCCTTCCCTCCCCAGGATTACCCCTCCTTTGCTCATGTTCTCATCTGTACTGTCTCTGATCTGGCCCAGCTCACCAACTTGATCCCACCCTCTCTGGTCCCCTCCACACCCTGCAGCTGAAGACCTCTCTGGGAAAAGGACGTGCCTTTATCCGCTTCTGCCTCACCCGAGGACAGCTAGCCGAGTCCCTGCAGCTGTGCCTTCTGTGCCCAGAGCTCACCAGGTGGGGCTGCCAGACCATCGTCCCATAGACAACGACAACACCTTAGCCACTTCCCTCCTTTACCCCTAGATGGATAGCAAAACATCAGGGATGAGGGAATGAGTGTCAGAAGGGGAAAGGGTCCAGGAGTCCTGCAGTATGGTATACTTGGGCTTCTACCCTCCAAGGCTGAGCCCAGCTACACTCTGCCTTGGAAAGTCCCCTACGGCATGCTTATTCTAGAGATCAGGAGTGGCAGTGTCCAAAGGTGCTGGTCTCTCTTCACACAGGGAATGGTATGGCCCCCGGAGCCCTCTGTTGTGCCCTGAGCTCTGGGAAGACATCTTGGATTCTCTCTATGCCCTCAATGAAGTTGCCTTCAACTTGGACCTGCAGCGGCCAGATCTAGATGGAGCCTGGCCCATGTTCTCAGAGTGAGGGGGTGCTCAGTCTCCAACCAACCCCAGTCATCCCTCCCTCCTTCCCTTCTTGTTCCCTGTCTCTACTTCTCCAGCCTTCTCTTTCTCAAGTATCATTTCGGGTTTGCCCATGCTGCTACAACTGACAGAAAAAAAACTGGCTAGCTGCTCAGGGTGGAAGGAGATGGGGTGAATGGATGTTGGAATGCTGGGATGAATGGATGCATGGATAGGGAATGGGATGATTGGCTAGATGGAGAATGGGAAACATTCAGGTGAGAGGGTAGGAAGCAGGAAGCCTTGTGGGTTGAATGGGTGGTTAGAAAGTTGAGATGGCCTCCATTGGCCTACTGTTAGAGAAAGACCTAAGGGGTCCTTCCTCTCTGTTTCAGGTCCCGCTGTTCCAATTCCAGCCAAACCCAGGGGAAAAGACCCAGGAAGATGAAAGGTTTCTCAAAGGAGGTGCCTGGGCACTGCCTTCACTGTGACTTGCTTCTTGCCCATCTGTTGGGTCTCCCAAATTAAGCAGTAACTGGGCCTCTTCCCCTGGATATGCAGAGAGCTGAAAAGGACAGAGGGGGAAGTAGTGTGTGGAACAGAAGACTGTGAGAGCAGAGGAGAAAAGCACTTGTGTTCCTGGGGAGGTGGGATGAGGAAGACAGGGAGCACCAGTGCCATCTACAGGAGGCACTGGGGCCACCGGGAGGAGGGGTCACAGGGAGATGAATGCTTGCACAAAACAACAAAGATGCCTCTGCTGATGCATTCAAATTGTTCTGGTTCGGTTAAGGGAGTGACTAAAGACTAAGATGGCCCAGTTCACAGCACAGCTCTGCCCCTTACTAACTGCAACAAAGGTTCCTGTCCTGCCTCCTGCAGAGCTGCCTTGAGACAACCCTAGTGCAGTTCAGCTGGAGGCTCCCAGCTCAGGCTCTGTTCTTCTAAGTGGCCACTTGGGGTAGTCATTCCACAAGCACATTTTTCAGCCCCACCAGTTTCCATCCACCAAAACTTGACACCGTTAGGACTCAGTCTCTGCCCTGAAGGAGTTCAAGGCCTCTCAGAGAGACAGAGCTTAAAGGAACACATTACAATCCATGCCTTCCATATCTGTGGGTTTCACATCTGTGGCCACAGATACAAAATATTTAGAAGAAATGATAACATTAGTCCTGGACATGTGTGGATTCTTTTCTCCTTGTTGCTCCCCAATCAAGGCAGCATAATAACTATTAACATAGTGCTTATACTATATAAGGTAGTTAAGTCATGTAAAAGGGATTTAGAGGGTATGCATTGGTTATATGCAAACCCTGCACTATATTATAGAATGGATTCAAGTGTCTAGACATTTGGCATCTATCTGAGGTCCTGAGCCAACTCCCCTGGTATCAAGGGGTGGCTGTAGGCTGGAGACATGGCCAAACGAACTTGAGAACACAGAGAAACCTTTTTTCCCTGATGTGCTGGAAATCAAACTGAAGGCCATGCATACTAAGCACATGCTCTGCCACTGAGCTGCAACCCCAGCCCAAAAGTCTTCTTGGCTGGGCTTTGGTCTATTTGAGATTCTATCACTATTTTACACAACAGGTATTATTGTTCCCATATTACAGATAAGAAGGCCAAAATACAAAGTCAAGTTCAGGAAGAAGGATGAAAAGGGAAGGTGGACATACTCAAAGGGAAAGAGCTGCAGACCCAGTTGAAGGAGGGAGAGCCTACAAGCTGGAGGCAGGGAGGGGAGGTGCAGAGACACCTGCTCTTCTCAACTGGGAGTTGGAGATCCCATAGGGTGTTGCTAAGAGTCTCTCTGCTGTGATGACTTTCCAGTGGGAGACCTGGAAATCCAATATGGAGCAAGCATGTGGGCCTGGGGCTTCATCCTCTCATGGACCAGGTCAGAGACAATGCTGAGATCAGGTTTCTCTGCAGGTAGGATGCTCTGAAGAACAGCTACAAGGGCTGCATATCCATGAAGCCAGCTGTCTACAAGATGCTTCCAGAGAAGACCACCTACCTGACCTCCCTACCTCCTTGCAACATGGGCATCTTCCCACCTTTTCAGAAAAGAAGAGAGAAGATTCTAGGACCCTCAGTTGCCCCCAGAGCACTTGGAAACAACATGGGGAGGAGCTTCAGTTAGACCAGGAGGAGGGAGCCCCAAAGACAGGGAAATTCCAGGAGAACTCAATGGCCAGTATTCAGCAACAGAGAGAAGGGGCCAAGGGGGTGACAGGGATGGAAGCTGAGGGCAAAAGCAGTCTTCCAGGGATAGAAGCTCAGAGAACACACAAAGCGGAAGTAGACTGGGGTCATGACCAGCACCTGCCAGCCCATGATTTCCAAGGAAGGGCAGAGGAAACAGCAGTGGGGAACAAGCTGGGGCAAGCACTGCCTAGCATTCTAGGGCAGCCCTGGGTTCTACAGGACTTGGGAACAAAGGGAGGTTACACCACAGAGAAGCCAACAGGAGTGACCAGTGTGACCAGGCAGAAAGACCAAGCAGAAGTGACCTTGCAGGAGGTGGTCAAGGTACTAGTCTGTTTTCTCTCTACCTAGCTCACATTGGGGTCCCCAATAGTGGCCCATTCCAGCCCACAGATCAATGGGGATGCTCATTTGTTTGAGAAAAGACCTTGTGTAATTCATGCTGGTCTTACACTTGCTATGTAGCCAGGCTAGCCTTGAATTCCTGATCTTCCTGCCTCTGCCCCCCACCCAAGTGCTGGGATTATAGGTATGTGCTCCACACAAGGCTCCACAAATCAGTTCTGGCTGGCCTGCTCAGGGTTATTGTTTGGGGATAGCCTTCTAAAGTCACTCATTCAGTTCACAGTATACCCTGTCATGATGGCTCCAGCTAGGCCCACTTCATTCATTAGTACTTCCTGCCTGGCTGAATTAGCAGTTAAAGACTTCTTCCAGCAAATCTTCAGACAGTCATGAAGTTCAGGCTCCATCACTGTGACAAGGATCTGAGCTCAACCCCAACTAGTCACTCTTGAACATGCCTTTCCCAGAAGTCTCCCAAGATAGTTCCCAAACTCTTCCTCAGCCTCCTTCCTAGCCAGTCTTCCAGGACCATAAGCTTAGCAATTTCCATCCTTCTGCAAAGAAAAAAATGATGACACCAGGCTCTCCCAGCTCACAGCGCTGTCCCTAATCCTGCCCTTCACCCAGGGATGTAGTTGGACCCTCATAGGGAAGCTCATCAGTGAGCCCAGGGCTGGGGTCTCTGCCCTCCTCCTGCAGCTCTCCCTTTCTCCTCTGGTCCCCCAGGGCCTCAGGCATGGGCTCCGGCAGACTGAGGAGCAGGCCCAACGCCAGGAGCAGCTACTGAGAGCACAGGACCAGGAGCTGCAGATGCTCCAGGAGCAGCTCAGCAGGTAACCTTGGCAACACTAACAGGGCCCAGGCTCCAAGTCTCCTGAGCATCTTGGTAGATGGGTGCTGTGTACAATTCCAGGAAGCTGGGGCTGGTGTGAGTCAGGTCATTTTTCCTGACCCCATGGGCTCTCAGCACCATTCCCCTGTAGCCTCCCCAAGAGCCCCAGGAGCTCTTATTCCCTGCTGCCTATTCCTTCTGCCTTCCTAGCTCACCCTCACCTCCTGCTGCCTCTTCTGAGTGCTCCTGTCTTTTCAATCTGCTCTGGCTCTACCCCACCATGCTTCACCATGCCTCCAAATCTCAATCTCTCTCTCTCTCTCTCTCTCTCTCTCTCTCTCTCTCT
>NW_008360326.1:4210442-4221079 GCF_000622305.1 Nannospalax galili
TCCTTCCTTCCTTCCTTCCTTCCTTCCTTCCTTCCTTCCTTCCCTCCCTCCTTCCTTCCTTCCCTCCCTCCCTCCCTCCCTTTCTCCCTCTCCCTCTCCCTCCCTCTCCCTTCCTTCTCATCTCTCTCTCTCCCTCCTTTTCTCCCTCTCTCTCTCTCTCTCTCTCTCTCTCTCTCTCTCTCTCTCCCCACTCTCTCTCTCTCATACACACACACATTCTGTTTGAGATAGGCTCCCACTCTGTAACCCAAGCTGACCTGCAACTCACTATGTAGCCCAAGCTGGCCTAAATCTCAAGGTAATCCACCTGCCTCAGCCTCCCAGGTGCTGGATAACAGGCATGAGCCACCATTCCTGTTCCCTGCTCCTGTTCCCTGTTATATAACCTCTCAGCCTCCTGATAGTCATAACTATCAATTGTCAAGTGTAGCTGACATTCACTTAGCATTTCAACCTGGGCACTATTGTAGGTGGGTCCTCAGAGTGATGTTATGAGATAGATTCTGTAAGAACTAAGGTAACAGGGGGAGAAGCTGCTGCATTCTTGGTGATCTTTAAAGCAGGGCTTTGTGAGGGGCTGGCTATGGGTCTCAGAGAAAGAGTCAAGAATGTTTTTCAAACTTGGCTTGGAAAGCCAGATTCACCAGCAGCAGAGGTGGGGGAGGTCACAGTGAGCAGGCTTGTAGGGAAAGCTCATGAGTAGAACTTTGAACTCATAAAGTCTGGGATGCTGTCAGATTTCTAAGTGTGGCCCATTGTGTAACATGAGACAGGAGGTCTGGAAGCCATTAGAAAGTCAGCTCAGATTGTAGACAGAGCAGAAACTCCAGAGCCTGGAGACCAAGTACTACCTAGACCCCCAGGTTATGAGAGCCAAAGATAGAGCCCATCACTAGACAGAGACTGGGTATCCTGCCAGTTACAGCAGAGTCACCACTTGCCAACCCAGATTCCAAGGGGAATGACATTCATTCTGTGAGCAGTGTTTACTGTAGCTGTGTGGCTATGAGTGGGTCAGAGACAGGTGTATCACAGTGAATAAAACCCTAGAAGTCCATCCTGAAAGACATAGAGAGACTGACAGGAAGCCACTCGCTCTCACCTGCTGCCCACTCAGGACCAGTGACCAAGGTCCAGGTGGCTGAAAGAATGGGTAAGACAAAGTGTTCATACCATACAGGTCCATGTCCAGATGGCTGCTCCCCTCACTTACCATGCTGTGTGGCCCTGGACCAACGTCATACCCTCTCTGCAGCTCTATTTTTCAGTCTTGTAAGGTGAGGCTTATACTGCCCATCTGATGACATGGTGAAAACTAAATGAAGCAAGGCTCGGGAAAGCTGAGCTCACTGTCCAGCATGCATGAGGAGCTCAAGACACTTTGTGCTTCGCATAGCCACTCCTGCACCAGGAGAATCTGCCACCCCTGCCTGAAATACTTCCGGGACTTTAGAGGGCCCCATAACTTCTTGGGCCCTGCTGACATCCCCTCTTCTTTTGCCTTCCTCCCCCCTTTCTGGTATTCTTTTGGGATGCAGCCTCAGTAACCTTCTTCCAGTCCCTGAACTCTCCAGCCTGCACACCTACAAGGCTGACCTCTCAGGTCTGCTTCAATGTCAGGTTCTCTCAGAAGCCTCCCTGAGCATCTGCTTTAATCTCCATCTCAGTCCCTGGTGGGATGTCACCAAACTTAATTACTTAGAGTTCCATTAGAACCATGGGTTCAGCTCCATTGCTAGAACCTAAAATAGCCACTGGCACACATACGTACCTAATGCATGTTCCCTCCTACCTGAACAACAGATGTACACCCCACAGTGGTCTGAAAGGACCTAGGCTCACCAAGAAAGTAAACTAGCTGAAAAAAGTTAAAGTCAGCTACTAAGAAAAATCCAGATAAGGCCTGATGCAAGGCTTTCATTAGGCTGCAGTGAGTGGCCTTTGGGAATCTCCGTTGTTGGTTTGATGTGACAGCACACCCCTTTCTGACCTTCAGCCTGCTAAGTAGTGGTACTTTAAAAATCAATAGTTCAGACACTGTCAAGCCTCTTTGCAGGCTTCTTCTCCTCAAACATGTCCAAGCTCAGGGGCATATATGCACACAGACGTGTTCACGTACGCTGAGAGCAGGAGATCCTCACCAGCATCCACCCACCATCAAGACACACTCCCTACCAAGTCATAGTGAGAAGCTGTAACCATTTTATTTTCAATTTAGTAAGCTTCTTGTAACCTTCTAGAAAACCATTAAAGACAAAAAAAAAAAAAAGGCAAGAATAGAGCTGAAGAGGTTCCAAACCCAAAACTGAGATGGAAATTAGGAAATCCATATTTTTACTATTATTTTTTAATTGAAAAGACAATATAACATAACTTTTAGAAATATTTTAAAGCAAACTAATCACCCCCAAACCTCACTGCTCCCTTCCATGTGCAATTGTTTCCAGCTGGTTATAGTGTGTCCAGCCTAGATTCCCAGGCATCTGCCTGCCTTCAAAGACAGACCTCTCCTATGAAAGTTACAGTTTAAAGTGGATATATTAAAAGGGAGGGAAAGAAAAAGGGAGGGATGGAGAAAGGAAGAGAGGAAAAAAGAGAGAGGGAGGGAGAAAGGGAACGGAAATGTTGACTAGCACCCTCTACAGGGACACTCAAGCTTGGGCCCTGTTTTTATTTCTCTGTAATTGTTGAATCTACCTATAGGTGTCAGGCCACACACAGTGCTCAGTTTGATGAGTGGTGTACAAGTTGAGTGTGTGTATATGTGTGTGTATGTTGTATGTGTACACGTGTGTGTTTGGAGTGATGAGGTATTTGTAAATGTGTGCAATATGTGGTGTGTATGGTGTGTGTGTGGTATGTGCCTCTGTGTGGGGCGGGGGGTACAGATACTGTACCTATATATAGCTGCAGGGGCAGTGCCAGGTTCTCCAGGGGATCCCTGTCACAGGTCTGAGTCTCCCCCCCTCAGAACTGGTTTTCTTCCTGTGCCCAGGTGCCAGGCAGAAAGAGCCCAACTGCAGGCAGAGCTGGAACAGAAGCAGCAGGAGGCTGAGAGGAGGGTCGCCATGTATGAAGAAGAGCTTGAAGGGCAGCGGGACCTGGTCCAGGCCATGAAGAGGAGGGTGTTGGAACTGATTCAGTAAGGATGGGGCTGTGGGGGCAGATGGAAAAGGGATGTGGTAAGGCCTGCAGAGGCTGGGCTCAAAGATTTTATTCCACTGGCAACTTTCAGCATTCTAGACCTTTCATATATGTGAACTCTTTTCCTCATTTTACAGATGAGGAAACTAAGGGTCAGATGGGCTGATTTAGTCACTAAAGACAGACAGCATATAAACTACAGAGTCCCCTGACAATAATCCATGTCACCTCCTCAAGAAAATGCTCCCCTCCCCATTGCGGTTAAGAGATGAGATGGGAACTCATGGATTGAGAAAAGTTCAGAAGAGGGACAGGAGACCACACACCTCTACCTGTTCACTGGGCTTCCCTAGACCTCTACACCTGTTGATCTATCCAGGGACAGCTATTCCAGGTGCTAGAGCCTAAGCTCACCAGGCTTTATTCCAAACCTCTAAACTCACTGTGAGATGGGAAGACATATAAAGCATGCTAGCCCTTCAGTCAATTAGGGAAATAACACTTGGGGCTGGAGAGATGGGTCAGGCGGTAAAAACACTTATTGCTCTTCAGAGGACCCTGGTTCCATTCCCAGCACTCACATGGCAACTAGTAACTGTTCTTAACTGTAGTTCCAGGGAATCTGTTGCCCTCTTGTGGCCTCCATGGGCATTGCATGCATGTGTGCACTTAACATGCAGGCAAAACACTCCTACATAAAAATAAATGAAAAAATTTAAGAACTCACATATGTACCCTCACACATGTGGATATGCACACATATGCACACTCTTTTCATGTAGCTCAGGAAGATGACCATTGTCTCAATTTTCCATTAAAATTAGCAGGTTGCTGGGAGTCATCCAGAACTAAATTCTTTTGCACAAAATCCAAATATTAAAGGTGAAAAGAGAGAGAATTCAACTTGGAAAAGACTAACAAATAATCCAAGGGTGCTAGAGAGATGACTTATCAGGTAAACACACTTGCTGTGCAAGCCTAATGACCTGAGTTTGTTCCCCAGAACCCATGGTGGAAGGTGAGAACCAGCTCCTGCAAGTTGTCCTCTGATCTCCACACGTATACATATACACTCATGCCTATAATCCCAGCACTGGGGAGGTGGATGCAGGATTATGAATTCTAAGCAACCTAGGCTACAGCATGTGACCCTGACTCAAAAAAACATGATTATTTGTTTAATTTACTAAAAAGATTAGAAGACAAAGATAAGTCAGTCTGTCTGAAAGCAGAATAAAACAAATGTAAATCATAAGAGAAATAGAACATAAGGGATCAGTGTGGGGACCTGGGGAGATGGCTCAGTGGGTAAAGTGCTTTCTATGAAAGCATGAGGACCTGAGTTCAGATTCCTAGCACCCACATAGAAAACCAGGCATCAGAACATGTCTATAATCACATTTGCTGATGTGATGGAGATGGGAGGATCCCTGGGGCTTGCTGGCCAGCCAGTCTAGCCCAATCAGTGAGCTTCAGATTCAGTAAGGAACGTTGTCTCAAAATAAAAGGTAGAAGGGCTAGAGAGATTGCTCAGCAGTAAGAGGACTTACTGTTCTTGTAGAGGACCCAGGTTTGGTCCCCAGCACCCACATGACAGCTAACAAACATTCATAATTCCAGGTCCAGGGGATCTGATGCCCTTTTCTGGCCTCTGTGTACATACATTGTACACTTACATACATGCAGGCAAAATACTCATACACACAAAATATTTTTTTAAAAAAGAACAATTTCTTTACTATTAAAAAATAAAGTGGAGAAATGTCAGGAGTGGTGGCACATGCCTTTAATCTCAGCACTCAGGAGGCAGAGGCAGGAAGATCTCTGTGAGTTCAAGGCCAGCCTGGTCTGCATAGTGAGTTCTAGGCCAGCTGGGGCTAAAGGGAGACGCTGTCTCAAAAAGACCAAAATAAACAAATTAATAAATAATAAAGTGGAGAATGACTGAAGAAGACACCTAATATCGACCTCTGGCTTCCATATGCATGGATACACATGTGCATAAGCAGACATGAACACAACACACACATATATACACACACAAAAGAATCAGTCTAGGAATCCCAGTATCCTTTTCAACTGCCGGAATGTCCCAAAAAAGAATAAAATGAAGATTATTAAATGAAATATGACAGAAATAAAAATATGAATTTCCAGGTGCTGATGGACCCAGGGCTTCAGACTTAAAGATTTCCTTGAATGATCAGCACAGCAGATAAGAAACAAACACAGTCCATGCCTAGATACAGCATTTCAAAAAAGCAAAACCAAAGACAATATTCTCAAATTATCCAGAGGAAGACACAAATTACCCAGAAGAGAGTTAGAAGTCATATGCCAAGTCTGTGGTGTGATAATTCAAGTTCTCAGGAAAACCAACTCTTGCACTAGAATTCCATATTCCAGATAAACCATAAATTAAGTGAGGAAGGTAAAGGAGAAAGGCATTAATCAAACAGTCTCAGAAAATTTAACCCCCACACAGCCTTTCTTAAGAAGTTAGTTGAGGATGTGCTCCAGAAAAACAAGGAAGTAAACCAAGAAAGGAGAAGATGTGGAATTCAGGAAACAATGGTTTCACCCAGGAGAAAAGAAAAGGGAATTCCCCAAGATGCCACATGGGCAGAAGAATCAGGAGCACTTTTGATGTGATGAAGGATCTGAACAAAGCCAGTCATGATGACACATACCTGCAGTCTCCGTACATAGAAGACTCAGGCAGGAGCATCGCATATCACAAGTTCAAAGCCAGCCTAGGCTACATAGAAAGACCCTGTCAATAATAATAACAGTAATAGTAATAATGTGAGGGAAAATAATACGTTAAAAAAAAAGTAATGCAAAGAGTTAAAGATAATTAGGGCCGAGCATGGTGGTACATCCTTTAATCCCTGCACTCAGGAGGCAGAGGCAGGTGGATTTCTATGAGTTCAAGGCCAGCCTGGTCTACATAGTAAATTCCAGGTCAGCTAGGGCTACAGAGAGACTCTGTCTCAAAAAAAAAGGAAAGATAATTAGAAACTCTCAGAAGAGCCAGGAGTATGGTTCACACCTATAGCCCCAGCATTCAGGAGCCTAAGGCAGGAAGATTGCCACTAACTCAAGGGCAGTCTGGGCTACAGTATGAGACCCTGCCTCCCTGACTTTCAGGAAAGGAACTATTATAAAACACAACTTTGGGCCAGCAAGATGGCTCAGTGGGTAAAGATGCTTGCTGCCAAGCCTGATATCCTGAGTTCAATATCTGGGACCTACATGGTGAAAGGAAAGAACCAACTTGTGTGAGTTGTCTTTTGATCGCCATGTGTACACAATGGTTGTGTACATGCCCCCACACATACACAATAAATTAAGTGTAAATTTTAAAAACACACAACTTGGTTCTTTAGGAATCAGTATGTATATAATATCATATAAACACTATTCATTTGTCTTACTCATTTTGTTCGGTGTCTGTAAGAGAGAGAGAGAGAGACTAGGGATTGAACCCAACTAGGCTAGTCTTCTACTGAGGTACTCCCTCTGCCTCATGTTTTTTTGTGTTAGAAGCAATCTAATGACAAAGCACAGAAGACAGAATTATAAAAACAAAACATGGGCTGGGCGTGGTGGTGCACGCCTTTAATCCCAGCACTCAGGAGACAGAGGCAGGTGGATCTCCGTGAGTTCATGGAGGGGAAAAAATATGGAGGGGAAAAAAAAAAACAAAAAAAAACAAGGAGAGATGACACAGGGAGAAGGGGAAGTAAGAAATGGTTTACTACTGAAAAGAAGATGGAGTGGGGGGGCGTCTATGCCTTTGCTACAACCCCTTTGGTATTATGTGATTTTCAAATTTTAAAACCTTCATTTATTATTATACATATTTGTGTCCGTGATTGAGGGGGCCATGGCACACATACGGAGGTCAGAGGACAACTTTGGGTAGTCCAACCTCTCCTTCTGCTTTTATGCAAGATTCCAGGGATCAAACTCAAGTCACCAGATTTGTGCAGCAAGTACCTTTCACCTGCTGAGCCATCTCGCAGGCCTCTATTTGGTTTTCAATTAGTGTGTATTGTTTAGTTTTTAATGGTGTGTGTATTATCTGGGAAAAAAATTTACACAACCTATATTCCTAAATATCCTTTAAAAAACAGTGAAGAGGCTGAGATGATACAGTAGGTAAAATGCCTGCCCCCCAAGCATGAGGACTTGAGTTGGGATCCCCAGAACACACAAAAAAAGCTGGGCATGATATCTTGTGCCCATAACCCCAGTGTCTGGGGCAGAGGCAGAGGGGAGACAGGCAGATCCTTAAAGCTCATTGGCCTGTCAGTCTAGCAGACTTAATGAGTCTCAGGTTCAGTGAGAGATGCTTACATGACCTCACCAGTGTCTTCATTTGTCTTTTACACCCCCCTCTTTGTTGCCCCCATCTCTATATCTCTGTGCCTGTCTCCATCTCTCTCTCTCTCTCTCTCTCTCTCTCTCTCTCTCTCTCTCTCTCTGGCACTCTTCCCCTCCCCTGCTGTCTCATTGCCCAATGTATCTGTCTCCCTCTCTAACTCCCCAACTTGCCTTCTCTTCCTTTAAGTGGCTCTCTGTCTCCCATTCCTTCTCAATTCCTGCATCTTTCTGCCCCTCGGTTTCTGTTTCTCTCTTGATTCTGTGTGTCTCTGTGCCTCCCTCTCACCCTTACTGTCATCTCTTTGTCTTTACTTACCTCCATGGTTCTCTTTTTGCCCTGCTCTGTCCCTTCTGAGTCCCCTCTACTACTCTCTCTCTCTCTCTCTCTCTCTCTCTCTGTCTTCTTCCACACGGTCCATCAGTGAGAAGGACAGCCAGTGGCAGAGACTCCAGCAGCTGTCCGCCATGGTCCCTGGACACTGTGTGGGTTGCAGCAAGGTCTTTGGACGGCTGTCTCGGCGATATCCATGCAGGTAATGCAAAGGCTTCTGGGACAACCCACAGCCCCTGCCCACCTCAGGAAGGTGGACCAAAGGAATTGACTGGCTTTTGTTTGATTTGGTTGATTTTTTAAAATATATTTTTACATTGGTTTATCTTAGTGTGTGTGTGCATGGGTTGTGTATGTATACCTGCACACATGCAAACATGCATGCTGCAGCTCATGTATGAAAGTCAGATGCAACTTCGTTCTCTTCTTCCACCATGTGAGTTCCAGGAATCGAACTCATCAAACTTGGTGGCAAGTACTTTTATCTGCTGATCCATCTGATTGGCCCCTGGTTTGGTCAGGGGTTTTTGTTGTTGTTTGGTTTGGTTTTGTCTTTTTGAGGCAGGGTCTCCTTTTGGTCCCAGCAGACCTGGAACTCACTATGTACACCTGGGTAGCCTTGAACTCATTATGTGGCCCAGGATCAAATTTGTGATCCTCCTGTCTTAACCTCATGAGTGCTAACATTACAGATGTTCACCACCATGCTAGGCATGGGAACTGAGTGTTTATTAAGGGGCCACTTAAACCTGGTCACTCATGTCACCCCGTCTGGCTGCTTCTGCTAAGCAGAGTCCTGAAGGAGAACAGTGGACAGGGCAAAGAAGGGAGATTCTTGAAAGATAAGGCTAATAACCTTTCAGACTACACTCCTGGGGTCCTGTCTGGGGAGAAAGTCCCTGTACCCCCATATAAGAGAGCTGCTCCCCTCCCTCCCACTGACTTCATGGGGTAGGACCAGGAGGAGAAGGAAATGAAGCATCAGGAGAAGCTGACACTTGACTTAGAGGCTCTGGAGTCAACCCCCAAGGTATCCTTTAGGAAAGGGGAGGCATTCCAGAATTACCAAGGGCCATCTAGCTGGAAGATGAGGACTAACTGATGGATATAAAGATACTGGAGCTAATGACCTCCAGCACATACCCTGTGTACCCCTAGACAGCTGCAAAGTCACCCCAGGCTTCCCTGTCTCTGCTTTCCAGGCTCTGCAGAGGCCTGGTTTGTCATGCCTGCTCTGCAGACTACAAGAAGAGAGAACACCGCTGCCCACCCTGTGCCCAGGGAGAAGAAACCCAGATCACCTGACCAAGACAGCAAGATGAACCCAAGACCAACCACTCCACTGGTTCAGTCCCTCCATCTCTCTTCCCAAGCCCACAGTCTGTATATTCCTTCCTTCTAGAAGCTGAGAAGCTAGGGCACCAGTGCTTCCATGGGGGTAGAGGGAACAGCTGGCAATCAACAGAGAGCCCCAACTTTGCCTTTACTGTGGAAGGGCCAGCTGAGTGGAACATGCCCTCAGCTCTAGAAGCTTTGTGTCCAATGTGAGGAAGACAGGCTCCAGCCTCTCTGTAAAGTTCCTTGAGAGTCAGCAAGTCCGTGACCATGAATGAAGGGTCCAAGGCCTAGCTGTTTTCCCTTCACATTGCTGCCTCACCCAGCTGTGGTGCTTACCCACAGGAAATGAAGCCTGAACACATGATGGCTCTTGAAGAACTTTCTGCCTCAGGGATCTGTGTTTGGGTCATTGCATTTTATTTTTAGCAGATTTACTGGGATGCTGCTGACAGTAAACACTGTGAAGCTATCACCATATTTATATGGCTCCTTGTGCCCTTTCCCCACCCCCTCCTTCCATACCCGGGCCACTGACTCTGCCTCCTGTCACCAGGAAGCACAGACATTTTCTAGAAATTTATAGAAATGAAATTTACAGTTTGTTCTTTATTGATGCCTTCTTTCACTAGTGATTCTTCTAGTGTAATCACACTGAGATTTGTCCAAATGTTACATAGAGGTTTGTGTGTGTGGTGTGTGTGTGTGTGTGCGTGTGTGTGTGTGCGTGTGTGTGTGTGTGAACGTGGGCATACATGCATGTCACCGCATTCATGTGGAGGTCAGGAGACAACTTGCAGGAATCAGTTCTCTACTTCTACCATGTGGGTCCCAGGAATCGAACTCAGGTCATCAGGTTTAGTTGGGAATATTATCTTTATCCAATGAATCATCTCTCCAGCCCCTGTGGTTCATTCTGGTTACTGAGTAGTCTTCCACTGCCTGGATTTATTTACACATTTACCTGTTGCTTCACACTTGTGTGGCTTCCAGCTGGCAACTATACCTTGTGAGGTTCCTGTGAGTGTCATGCACAGTCTTTGTGTAGATAGATATCCACTTTTATTTCTCCTTCAGAAATACCTAGGAATGAAATGTGTGGGTCATATGGAGGTGTGTAGGTAGTAGGAAATTTAACTTTAAGAAGCTACTAAACTACAATCATCCCCCAGTGTCTGTGGGGAACTGCCTTTAGGACTGCAGATGCCCAAATTCCTTCAGATGCCAAAATGTGGCATCTTGAGTTTCTTGTATATGTGGTGTGGTATTTGCACATAACTGATGCACATCTTCCCACATACTTTAAATCACTTCCAGATTATTGAAAAATATCTAATACAATGCTGTATAAATAATGGTTCTACTGTATTGTTTAGGGAATAATTACTAGAAAAAGTTTGAGCACATTCTGTGTAGTTGCAATTAAAAAATATATATA
>NW_008360326.1:4221123-4222673 GCF_000622305.1 Nannospalax galili
AGGAAGTTGAGTGGGGAGTAGTAAGGGTGTTCAGATAGGGGAAGCCAGCTAAATATTATCAAAATATATTGTATGAAGTGCACAAAAATTCAATTTATAAGAGGAAAATAAGTTCACCCTTTAGTTGCTTGAACCTATAGATACAGACCCCACACATGCAGAGACAACTCTATTTTCTCAAGAAGTTGTATGTTGTACCATCCCACCAGCTTCATGTCAGGGTCCCAACTGTTACCCTAGGGCATCTAGGTTTGTGGGCCGGAGAAGAGGCCCAGGCATAGGGCTCTCTGTTCTTCCCTTCAGTTGTTATGGTGACATGATGAACATGTTGCTGTGAGTTCCTGGAAGGAGGCCCTGAATCCTGGTGACTCTGCATGATGCTCACTCAGCCAGGCTTTGATAAAGATAGATGAGTTGACCTTGGGTAAGATCATTTTCCCGATCTTTCCATGAAGCCTTATGCAAACTGTCATCCACTAGGCACTAATTGTGGTGTTTCTGAGAAACTGTTTAAGAAGAAATGTGGGTCTACTTTATGGCAAGGTGATTAGCTGCCCCACCCAGGTTCTAGAGCATACTATCAAACAGGCATTCGTGCTATCCCCATTCACTCTGCCAGAGCCTCTGTAGTGCTTGGGCAATGCTGTGGCTTTGACCAGAGCCTGGGGACAGCCTCTTGAGGTCATGGCCACCCAGAGTTGCATCCTATTGCCTTTGCGTGGAGTAAGAGTTTAGCAACAGCCACTTCTGCCCTGAAGAGCTGGTAAGAGCTTGCCCTCAGCACACACAGTAGTGGAAGACAAAGAAGACTCCCCCAAATAGCTGAAGTACTAGAATCACCCCTAAAAATCAATAGTCCTTTCTGGAGATTGGGCTGGCCCACATAATTTTACTAGGGCAGAATTTTTTTTAATAATTTATTGAGAATTTCATACATGCATATAAGGTGTTTTGATCAAATCCATGCCTACTTCCTCCCCTCTAACTGCTCCCATATCTCCCTAAAATCTTTTAAAGATTATATAAAAGCTCCCAAATACTTTAGACATTTTTGGCCTTTGGAACAGAGTATGTTGCTAAGAGGTCCAAGGACATTGTGACTCTTAGCCAAGAAACTGGCTACTTTTCTTTGGGGTCTTTTTACCCTAACTGCCTAGCCAATTCCTACTTCCTATTCTTATCACACCAACCTCTGAAGGGGTTACCCAACTTGTGGATAGAGAATTGGGACACAGACTGCTCTGGCTTCTTTCATCCTGAACAGGGACACAGGGTAAGGCAATTGGGGTACCCCTTCAGTGGGTCTACCTAAAGACTCCCAAGCTGCGTAACTCTTTTTTTTTTCATTTTTTTCTTTTTGTGAAGGATAAGTAAAGGCAATAGTAATTAGCACTTTCAAGTTCTAGACAGGGAAATAGAAAAAAGTCAGAACAGGGCAATTTTCAAATGTTCATACGAGAGTCCACTGGAATTTCTTGACAAGGACTTCCAAAAGCATTCCTCTATTGAGTTCCTCCTCATTTTTCTTTTGTCTGCCAAGGCTGGACTCA
>NW_008360326.1:4223109-4237877 GCF_000622305.1 Nannospalax galili
CTCCTTTCTTTTACCAGTTCCATCTATATAAAGATAAGTCAAAGGTCCAGCTCGACCATGTCTGGCTTCACTTGGAAGCATGGATGAGATGTTTCCACAGAGTTGACCCTCCTCTTTGTAGACTGGGCACTGGTTCAAGTTAGGGCAGAATTTTTAATCAGCAAAAATATACTAGCAGGAATTCTAACGTGGATTTAGGGCTTCCTGGTGGGTGAAGGGAAGTAGAGGTAACAATGGAAACCAGTTTTCTAAGAGAAAGGGAGACACTCTGGAAAAGAACGCCTCAGGAAGAAATCAAGGACCAGGATGGGGGAGCTAGAGTTACTCCCCTATTGAGCAAAGGAAAAGCAATACTGAGCTCCAACCTCTAGTTCAACACTGTCTCTGAGCAGTCCACACCCAAGTGGAGAGTAAACTAGCTCTAAAGAAAAATTAGAAAGTTTTGCTAGACTTTGGGGACTCTAGAGAATTCTACAGTGATCACCAGAGATCACCCCAGAGCCTGGCCCTCCAAAGATAGCATCGTTCTACCAGTGGCTTCAGGACACATGTCCAGCCACAGTAGCACCCACAGGGGCACATGGGGGATGCCTCAGGCAACTCCTCCATTCCACGTCCCTGAGCAGGGTATGGACCTCTGCCTGAGCACACAGGATCTGAGCCTATGAGGTCGGGTCACTGCTGGAGAGTGGGCTGGCCCACAAAATTTTACTAGGGCAGAATTTTTTATATGACTTCATTGATAGGACTTCATCTGTGCTCCCTGGCTGGAGATGCTCTGAGGAGTTTAGACAACAAAATTGCATAATTCTTTGAATGATGGGATGCTGCCATGTACATCAACTCTTCCAATACTTTGTCAAGTTGGCTGTGCTCACAAAAAATGCGTGAAACACCCATTGTACTGTGACTGGTTTGAGAACACAGAGATAAACACACATCTGAAATCCCTGCTTTCAAGGTACAAAGGGGGCAACAGCCAGATGACTGATCAGAAAATCTGGACTAATTGTGGAAGCAAAAAGGAGAATCAGACTAGAGGGCAGGAAGACTATCCCAAGGAAAGAGGAACATGTGCCAAGACCCCCCAGAGAACTAGAAGGATCCCCAGAGAACCCCAAGAAGTTCCCAAGGTTTAGGGTTAAGGGTTTAAGTAGTCAAGTAACAGGGGTCAGCTACAAGGGTATCAAGTGTCCACGTTAGGACTGGCTTCATCTGAGGGTGATAGGGGTCCTTGAAAGGTTTTAAGAGGAAAATTAAGTGAGCATATTGACATTTTAGGAAGATCTTTCTAACAGCAGAGTGGAGGGTGGACTGAAGAGGGAAAGTCTTGAGGAATCCATCACATGTAGGACCAGGAAGAGGAGGAGCAGGAGGAGAAGAAGGCAGAAGTAACAGGGCTGAGCATCATTCTAAGTGCTCTATAGAGACACCTTAGGTCCCTGTAACAGCTGTATGCAATGGATGTTCTTACTGTGTCCATTTTACAGATGATAAAATGAAAACCCAGTGATATCAAATACTTGCTAAAGATTTACAACTAGTAAGTGGATCCTAGCTCAGTCAATTCAGCCCTGGAACCCACAACCATTGCACAACTACTGTTGTAGCTTAGGAGAGAGAGAGAGAGGATGAAGTGTTGCCTAACACTGTCATTGAAGGAGATGGTCAAGAGCAATATTGAGGAGAGGAAGAGCAGGGGATGGGAGGATGGGGTTGGTGAGATGAGGGGCATGTCTCAAGCTAGGGCAGAAGAGTGGTTGATATGACACTCAGGAAGAGCAGGACAAGTGTCAGGAAAGGCAGTGCAAGTCCATCCATGGGTGTTAGGTTTGTAGCATCTGGGGAGCCTATGAGAGACCTCAGGAGATCATTTCATGCAATGTTGGGGCTTAGGAGAGAAGTTGAGTAGAACACGTGCTGGGGACACTGACCAATAGTGAGTGGGTGGTGCTAGTTGAAGCCATAGAGGCAGGTGGACTCACCTAGGGAGAGCTGGTATAATGATAAAGAAAAGGCCAAGGTAAAGCCTTGAGGAGCAGCCATAGGTGACAAATTAAGCAGCAAGCGATACCAGGTTAGAAGTGAGGGGCAGTAAGAAAAGACTAGATCCTCAGGAGTCAGTGATGTAGAGATCAAGGAAGAAGGCCTGAACAGTCACTTTTCACCATAAAGTTCAAAAGTGTGCAGTAGAGACTGGCGTATAGCTCAGTGGTGCAGTGCCTAATATATGTGAGGGGCTGGGTTCCATACCCAACATCAAAATACAATGGCGGATCTCTGTGAGTTCAAGGCCAGCCTGGTCTACATAGTGAATTCCAGGACAGCTGGGCTACAGGGAGACCCTGTCTCAAGAAGACCAAAAAAAAAAAAAAAATAGATAAGTCATGAAAAACACAGAATTTGAAAAGCTATAGGAAAAGATACTCGGCAATCAAGAAAATACAAATTAAGCATTTCCTACTTGCTAATTGGGAAACGATTGTATACAATGTTCATAGTGAATCTACAAAGTAACAGTCCCTTCTCATGAGGGGGGCTGGATCAGCAGCTAAGAGCACTGGCTGCTCTTGCAGAAGACCCAGGTTCCATTCCCCTTCTCACATTGCAACTAACAACTGTTTATAACTCCAGTTTCAGGAAATCAGACAGCCCTTTCTGGCATCTGCAGTCACTGTATGACACAGATACATACACGCAGGCAAACCCTCATACACATAAAATTTCAAAGAAAAAATAAGGTCCTTTTAAAAAAAGAAGCCCATGATTGGAAAATGAACTGGCACAGTGTTTTGGGAGGATAATTTAGTACTACTGATAAAAATTTAAATGTGCATGAATATCACCCAGAAAAACTTGTACTTAAGCTGTAGAAATACTTAGACAAGTTCCCAAAGACCTACATCCAAGAATTGTACATAGCCAGAACCTACATGTTTATCTAAAAAGTATTATCAATAAATGATCATTCTTTCATATCATGGACTACTACATACTCATTGAAAAGCTAAGATGACCATATATATATAAATATTGATATATGTCCATGATACTTTATCAAGGTATAGGACAATACAACAAATAAAATATATTCTTTATTAAGGAAAGAAAATGTAATTTGTATTTATGCGTGGGGAGAAATCTGGAAACTTATACACAGATTTATGTTGTGAGCATGCTATGTCAGAAATATAAACAATTTTGTATCTTTTTGAAAAATATTTTATAGCCGGGTGTGGTGGCACACGCCTTTAATACCAGCACTCGGGAGGCAGAAGCAGGCAGATCTCTGTGAGTTCAAGGCCAGCCTGGTCTACATAGTGAGTTCCAGGACAGCTGGGGATACAGGGAGACCCTGTCTCAAAAAGACCAAAAAAATTTCTTTATTATTTTTATTTTTATGTGTGTGAGTGTATTGCCTGCATGTAAGTGAGTGCACCTGTGTCATGCAATGCCACAGAGGTCAGAAGAGGGCTTCAGATTCCCCTGGAACTGGAGTTAAGGATGGTTCATAGCCACCATGTGGGTGCTGGGAATCGAACCCAGGTCTTCTGCAAGAGCAGTCAGTACTCTTAACTGCTGAGCCATCTCTCCAATCCCTTTTCACAGTGTTAGACTTTATTGAATAACAATAAATTCACAAGGTGTACTGTTTTTTTATCTTTTTGAGACAGGGTCTCTCTGTAGCCCCAGTTGACCTGAAACTCATTTTGTAGACCAGGCTAGCCTTGAACTCACAGAGATCTGCCTGCCTCTACTTCCCAAGTGCTGGGATCAAAGGCGTGTGTCACCATGCTGAGCTCAAGGTATACCGATTTTTAACAGCAGTAACTTTCCAAATAATCACTCCTACCTTGCTAATCTGGCCAAGAATAAATGAAGATAATTAATAGGATTATTAATCTTATATAATCTTATTAATAAGATTATTTTTATTTTAATTACTAATATTAACTCTCATATCACATAGCACACAGTAAATATACATACATGTGTATGAATGTGTATACATCAAGGGTGCTATAGCAGAGTTTGAGAGATTTTAGAAGTTGACTGAGAGAAATGCATATAGTATTTCACTGTATTGATAAGATGATAAATCCAAACCAGCCACAGGAAAGAAGCTGCTGCAGGGCCTGGGGAGAGTCAGGGTTGAAAGCAGAGATGTAGAATTGAGTCTGGCTGTGAGATAAAGGGCAAACCAGGGTTGAATGAATAAGGAATGGCAGATTCAGGTCCAGATGGGACAGCAGGTTGAATAGGTAGGCAGTGGCCTGAACTGCTGAGCTAAAACCCAGGGACACTGGAGAGTTCTCTACCTGTTGGTCTTCAATGCACACCACCGGGTGTCAGATGACCAAGTCGATGGGGTTAATACCAACAGAGTGCTAGGCATGTACCACTTTATAAGGTCCAGGTAAGGAAGCTAGACCCTTTCCTTAGTCTGGGCATGCTAGTTCTTGGGCCTGATTTTCCTGCTATGATTTTAATAATCCCATGTGCCCCAGAGTCTCAGTTCACCCCAACATGTTTATAGGGTGGTATCTTTTCTACTGCTATTTATCAGTCTGTGCCGCATGGGTAGTGTCAGAGAGATGCTGGTGTTTGTGAGTCCATCCAGGAACACAATCATGTTCCACCCTCAAAACAGAGTCAAGTGCTTCTTGTAAAATGGAGTTTTTCAGGGCAAGGCAGAGCCTTCAAAACCACTGCTTTACACACTATGGACTAACTTGGAGTAGGGCAAGCCAGATCTCAACAATGTGGATGGTAATTATTTTGGGGAAAGATGTGAGTGAAGAGAAACTTGCAAGTTTTACGTATGTGCTTTCGTATTGTTTGTCTTGTTTCCAATCTGACACTTTCATTTTGAGATACTATTTTGCCAATATGAGAACAGTTTAACTGAAGAAAAGGTTTGCTGGGTATACCAATCCAGGAGTCATAGAAAACATTGGCATAGGCCATTCCTGTAGACTAGTAGGGAGGAAGCCCTTTGCAGTACGTTTAGCATCAAAAGAGAGGTGAGGAACTGCAGAGAGCAACTGTGGAAAGGAAGACAGCAGGAGAGAAGCTAAAGGATTCTGAGACGGAGAGTGAGAAAGACCTAAGTTCAGGGCTGAAGGGGAAGAGCCAAATGGGGACGAGGTGAAAGAAGGAAGGACCTTCAAGGTTAAGGGAAGGCTGTGGTTCCCCCATCTGTTTCAGAAGAAACAGAAGGGACACTTCTCCTGATGACCCTGAGAGAGAGAAACTGTGAGGTCAAGTTCAGGCAAGTCCATCGGCAGGGTCTGGGGCATCTATATCTTCCTTGCTATAGAGGAGGTACAGGCTCTGAAGCAAAGCAGGCCTCCAGTTTCACACTTGCAAGTTCCTCCAGAAGCCATCAGAGAGCATGAAATCCCAAGATCTCATCCCAGAATCATCAGGTAGAATCTGAACCTAAGGTTGGAGCCTCAGAACAGACCTAGCTACTCTTCTATAGGATGTCTCTCCTGGGGTGGGACAGTGGACCCAAGGGCCTCCAGGACTTCCCCTTTGGCAGCCAGGTCAGAAGCTTCCCCATCACAGCTGCCTCACTTTCTTCCTGCCCAGTCCTCTGACTGCTACCAAGCCTTCAGTCATAGGAGACAGTGTCAGTGGTCACTCCACTCACAACAGTAGCGTGGAGAAAGTACAGGTAGGTGAGCTATCCGATTGCCTACTGGGGATGGGGATATATTTCTGGTGGAAGGCACCTGGAAATTTCTACCTTCCCTGAGGCCCTGGAGACTAGTGTGATGCAGAGTAGAAACTTACAGCTGAAATCTGCATTTTCATTTGGCTGGTGCTGAAAACTTTCTATGATAATGGGTACAGTCTATATCTGTACCATCCAGTATGGTAGCCACTGGTCACCTGTGTTTATTGAGTCCTTGAAATGTGGCCAGTATAGCCAATGATGTGAATTCCTTTTTTAAAAATTATCGTGTGTGCCGGGCGTGGTGGCACACACCTGTAGTCCCAGCACTTAGGAGGCAGAGGCAGGCAGATCTCTGTGAGTTCAAGGCCAGCCTGGTCTACATAGTGAGTTCCAGGACAGCTGGGGCTACAGGGAGACCCTGCTTCAAAAAGAAAAAAAAAATTATCATGTGTGTGTGTGTGTGTGTGTGTGTGTGTGTGTGTGTGTACACTCAGGCGCATATGCATACACATACCATAGTAAGTATGTGGAGGTCAGAAAACAACCTGGTAGAGACAGTTCTCTTCTTCCACCTTTATGTAGGTTGTAGGAATCAGACTGAAATCATCAGGCTTGCACAATTGCCTTTACCCACTTGAACCATCTCCCCAAGTCCCTAAAAAGTAAATTTATATTCTATGTTAATTATTTTCATTTAGGGAACTAAATGGGCTATAGCTTTAATTCTGGACAAAAAAAGCTCTAGAACAATCTGCTGTCTTCCAGAAAAGCCCCTAAATCCCAGAGAGAAATGATGCTTTCATCTTGACTCTCAAGAGCAGGACCAAGATTAGAAGTTTATTTTTAAGTTCTTTTTTTTTTTTCATTTTGAGACAGGGTCTCATGCAACCCAGCTTAGACTACACAGTAGGTCTTATCTCTAAACAAAACAAACAAACAAAAAACAGAAGTGGGTAATTGAGAAATGTCCAATCTGGGCTCCTTTCTGACACCGATGATATTTGATTGTCTAGGACAGAGCAGTCTACAGAGCTAGGAAACTTGATGCTGGGTTCCTGCTCCTTGTGGCACTTACAAAATAGAACTTTAAGAGCAGACTAAAAAATACCATTGAAAATATTTACAGCCAGCTAGGCAGTGGTGCACGCCTTTAATCTCAGCACCCAGGAGGCAGAGGCAGGTGGATCTCTGTGAGTTCAAAGCCAGCCTAGTCTACATAGTGAGTTCCAAGCAGCCAGGGCTACAGAGTTATACCTTATCTCAAAACCAAACAAAAAATATTTACAAACCTGTTCAGCTGTGTCATTCTAGGTAAATTGTGTAATCTCTCAGGTCTTGATTTCCTCCCCCTGAAACTGCCAGATTCCTGGGGTCAGCATGAAGACTGAAAAATAAAAAGTGGTGCAGTATCTTTTGCCCATGAGGCTGTAACCTAGTAGGCAATCTGGATTATGGCTTACATGACTATTGTTAACCAGGTCAGAGCATATGATGGAGACTGGCCCTGAAAATCAGGTTTGCTGTTCTCCCTTGATCTTGACTGAGGATGTGGTAGAAGAGAACAGTCGTCCATAGATAAACTTATCTCTATTCTAGGACTCATAGTACAAGCTAGCATTGCACTGCGTGTGTGTGTGTGTGTGTGTGTGTGTGTGTGTGTGTGTGTGCAAGACCATGTGAGTGCTAAGGTGTTCACAAGGAATCCCTTGTTTTATCATCACTGCAACCCAATGACTTGTATTCTGCCTCCCCCTTTTGCAAACGAGTAAACTGAGAATCAGAAATAACATACCCAGAGTTACTCAGCTTGCTCTGTTCCCCTCTGTTCCTCTCTATGTGTAATGAGCCTCTTGTTATCTGGTATAGCATCTACTGGCCAGGTACCATTGTATTCTTTCCCCTCAGGGGAAAGAGAAGGTGACAGATACCAAGGAATGTTTACTGAAATTGGACTCCAGGGCTCTTACCTTAAGAGTAGGCCACTTCAGTGAGTGTGCTCCAGGAGCAGCCTGTGTACTCTAAGCTCTGGGACAAAGAGTAAAGAGTGGAATTGCGACATTGTCCCCTGAAGGATGGTTGGAAGAGGCAGGAAATGGGTAATCCTGGTTCACCCTGTACAATCCTTTCCTTTGGAATCAGTAGCAAAGGGGACAAGATGTGTTCCTGGTGTCACTCAATACTTTTCACAATGTGTTTGGACCCGGATGGAGTTTTCACTTCCAAATGAGCGAGTGGGTGTTGGCTCCCAGAATGGGTCTGAGATGCCACAGAGTTGAAATTCTCAAGCTCACTGGCAAGTAAATAAATTGAGAAGGCACAACACCCATAGGTGGACTCATGGTCAGGGCAGATGGATGGAGAGAGCAGTAGAAAATGAGAGGGAGGACGGGCCCTAGCGGGTGAGGACGCTCATGGGGATGCGCTACTGAGAAGGAGTCTGGGTAGCTTTTGAAGACTCTAGAGAGGGGAGACAAGCAGCACTGGGTCCGGGGAGGAAAGCTACTAGAAGTTCAACAGCCACCTCTGCTGTCTGATTGAGCGTCCCCATCTTGAGAGCAAGCTGCAGCCAAGTGGCAGACCCGGCAGCTAGTGGCAGGGACCAGGGGCTTCCAGATCGTAGCAAAGACGTGAGAGATGTCATCCTGAGTGTTCTAAACTCCTCCCTTTGTCTGGACCTCAGTTTTCTCCTGAGAGCTGGAAAGATCCTAGAAAACCCCACAGGGTCTCTTCGTATATGAACTCTTTCAATCCAAATCCAAATCCAAGGACTCTATCCGTGGGCTGGCCTGGGAATTCACATTCAAAACATCAAAAGCAGCCTGCACTCTTAAGGAGCTCCTCCCCTGCTTAAGCAATATAATCCGCCCCTCACTTCCTCCAGAGAATTCTTACCATCACTGCCCTTCACTGACCCAGCTGTCCAGGAGAAGGTGTCCACAAGTGAAAAGCCAACCTCCTGGTGAGTCTTGGAATACTCCTTACCACCACCCAGAATGACTCTCTGTCCCCCAATACCCATCTTGATCCTGGGTATGTGCCCCCTCCCTGGCAGACCTTTCACCCTCACCCTTCACCATTAGATCTCCCTACCCCAAAGGGAGAACTTCTGCCTCCTTCGTGCACCCTCCGGAACCCACTCAGGGCTACTTTTGCAGCCCACCCCCTGCCTTCAGCCCACTGTCTTCCCTAGCCAGCCTGTCCTCCTTGCCTGGGCTACAACTGGGTTTGGAGACACTGAGGACTTCCACACCCTGTTTTCAATGCAAGTATTTATGGACTTTATTCTAGAGAGAATGAAGCTGGAGTTGTAGTAAAATGATGAGTTATTTGTTCTTAAAAAGATTAGCTGAAATGTTGGAGGCTTATAAATGCTCACGGGCTTGAGGGTTTTCATGCAGTTAGCTAGAATTCATCACATCTCTGGAGTTTCTGGTCTCATGTGATTGAAGAGGAGCTGACACTTCCACTCAGTGGGGAGCTCCCACTGGGTCATGGAAAACACGACAGAGTAGTCAGTTCAAGGGTGTTTGGTTTGTCATTCCAGCAACAGCTGATTCTTTAATTTGGGATTCTAATAGATAGTAAAAGATAGTGATGCCCAAGCTTTTGAATGATAAGAACTGTACCCAGGGACTGGAGAGTTGGCTCAGCAGTTAAGAGCACTGACTGCTCTTGCAGAGAACCCAGGTTTCATTCCCAGCACCCACATGGTGGCTACAAACCATCCTTAACTCCAGTTCCAGGGGAATCTGAAGCCCTCTTCTGACCTCTGCAGCATTGCACAACACGGGTGCACTCACATACATGCATGCAATACACTCATACACATAAAAAATAAAAATAATTTAAAAAAGAGCTGTACCCACATTGACTCAATAATAATTCAAGAACTTAAATATATGGAGTTGAAGGTGTAGCTCTATGATAAGATGTATGCTTGTGGGGGCACTGGAGAGATGGCTCAGCGGTTAAGAGCACTACTCTTGTAAAGGACCCAGGTTCAATTCCCAGCACCCACATGGTGGCTAACAACCATTCATAACTCCAACTCCAGAGGATCCAACACTCTCTTCTGATCTCCGTGAGCATTGCATGACATGGGTGCACTCACACACATGCAAGCAATACACTCATACACATAAAATTAAAATATAAATAATAAATAAAATATTTTTAATAAATAAGATGTGTGCTTGACATGTGCAGGGCCAATCAGCAAGAATAATGAGTAAAGCAAAATGTTTATCTAATAAATATACCTAACATATGAAGTGTAAGCTTCTAATGATAAACTAAAATTTATAAGTAGAGTTGGAATCCAGCTGTGCCACAACAGCCCTGTGATCACAGGCCACTTACTGAGCCTCTCTGGGCCTTACAAGTCTCCTAACTAGTAAACAAGGGCTCACCATACAACTTGTGATGACCAAGGGAAATCTTGCACAAAGCACATCTAAAATGTGTCATCTCCCCATCCTTTCATGGTCCCTTCAGCCACTAACTCATCCCATTTAGAGATTGGTAGATTAAAATACAAACACCAAAACCAACCCTTCTCCCATAACTAGGCATCACTGTCCTTTCCTGGTCCTCTCTTTTGAGCCTCCATCCTGGCCTATATGGTTTCCCTATGGAACACTGAGTCCACCCTTGCTGCCAAGGAGCAGGAGCTCCCTCACAGCTTCACAGGGAAAGGGTGGGGACTGAAGAGATGCTAAAAGCACTTGCTGCTCTTGCAGAGGACCCAGGTTCAGTTCCCAGTACCCACATAGTTCACAGCTCACAACTCCTGTAACTCCAGTTCCAGGGGATATGCCCTGTTCTGGCTTCTAGGGACACTAGGCATGCACGTTGTACACTAACATATGCAGGTAAGCAATCATACATATAAAATAAAAATAAGTAAATCTTTAAAAAAATTTAAAAGCATTATCGGCTTTTTACTTCAGTTCCAGGATCAATCAAACTCAGGTGGTCAGATTTGAGCAGCACTTTTACCTAATAATCTACCTCCCCCACCCTATCATTTTTATTTTGTTTCTAGACAGAGTCTCCTATTAGTCTAGGCTAGATTTAAATATATGTAACAGAAGATGACTTTGAACTCTTTTTAAAAATATTTTTATTATTTTTATTTTTATGTGTATGAGTGTATTGCCTGAGTGTATGTAAGTGCACTGGTATCATACAAAGCCCATGGAGGTCAGAAGATGGCCTCAGCTCTCCTGGAACTGGAGTTACAGATGATTGTTAGCTGCCGTATGGGTGCTGGGAATTGAAGCTGGGTCCTCAGCAAGAGCAGTCAATGCTCTTAATCACTGAGCCATCTCTCCAGTCCCACTTTGAACTCTTGATCCTCCTTCCTCTGCTGCCAGAGTGCTGAGTGCTGGAATTACAAGTTTGCGCCATCATACCTGTTTTTTGCAGTGTTGGAAGCCCAACCCAGGGCTTTGTGCATGTTAGACAAATGAGCTACATCTCCAGCCCACTTTTGTTATTCTTATTATTTTTTAATATTTGCTTTGCAAGACTGTGCACTCTTCAGTTAACCTTTTTTATTAACATGTATTAATCGTACATAATAATAGGTTTATTTTCATACATGTGTATAATATATTTATACATTTTTGGCTACATTGCAAATGTGAGGCCAACCAAGGCTACCTGATATTGGAAAGAACTGTAATCAGTATCAAAATGTAATATTTATTACTAATTATGTAATAACTGTAATATTTATTACTAATAATGTAATAACTATAATATTTAATACTAATTTGTCTGATAAGCTCAACTCTCCTATCATTTTCAAATTTGAAATAAAAATTACTTTCTTGTAAGATGCAAGGCCAATGCAAAAAATCCTTCCTATCCCATTTTCTTGGGTGGGTGGGCAAGAATCAGGATGACTTTGCTATGTAGTAACCCTTATCTCTTCTCTATTGGCAGGCTTAAGTTTACCTCAAAATGGGAGAAATTAGGTTTGAGAATTTCATCATTGACGACCTTTTCAGTGGAGATCTTGATAATTACAGTTATAGCTCTTACCTGCCACCTATTCTATCAGATTCCGCCCCATGCCGGCCAGAGAGCCTCGAAATCAACAGTTATGTTATAGTTGTAATATATGCCCTGGTGACCCTGCTGAGCCTTCTGGGAAACTCCATGGTGATGTTGGTCATCTTACACAGCCGGAGCACTTGCTCTGTCACTGATGTCTACCTGCTGAACCTGGCCATTGCTGATTTGCTGTTTGCCCTGACCCTGCCCATCTGGGCTGCCTCCAAAGTTAAGGGCTGGACCTTTGGCACACCCATATGCAAGATAGCCTCGTTCCTGAAGGAAATCAACTTCTACAGCGGAATCTGGCTACTGGCCTGCATCAGCATGGACCGCTACCTGGCCATTGTCCATGCCACACGCACACTGATCCAGAAGCGGCACTTGGTCAAGTTTGTATGCTTAACCATGTGGGGACTGTCAGCAGTTCTGTCCCTGCCCATCCTGGTTCTACGTAAAGCCATCAAACCACCCACTTTCAGCCCAATCTGCTATGAAGACATAGGTAGCAACACAGCCCAAGGGCGGTTGTATTTGCGAATCCTGCCTCAAGTCTTTGGCTTCCTCCTGCCACTGTTGGTCATGCTGTTCTGCTATGGGTTCACACTGCGCACGCTCTTTAAGGCCCACATGGGCCAGAAGCACCGGGCTATGAGGGTCATCTTTGCTGTTGTGCTGGTCTTTCTGCTCTGCTGGCTGCCCTACAACCTGGTCCTGCTTGCGGACACCCTCATGAGGACCCAAATGATCAAGGAGACCTGTGCACGCCACAATGACATTGACCGGGCCTTGGATGCTACTGAGATTCTTGGCTTCCTCCACAGTTGCCTTAACCCTCTCATCTATGCCTTCATAGGCCAAAAGTTTCGCCATGGACTCCTCAAGATCATGGCTACCTATGGCCTGATCAGCAAGGAGCTCTTTCCCAAGGAAAGCAGGCCTTCCTTTGTTGGCTCTTCTTCAGGGAACACCTCCACTACCCTCTAAGACCGCCCACATAAGCTGCAGCCCCTCAGGGCTCCTTCTTGCCATTCCCTATTGCTCATATCTACACTGTTCCTGGTATTCAAATTGATGCAGCCCCTCTACTATGGTTACACGGAGGCACAGATGCCATATCTTACCAGAACCCCATTGCGAAGTTTAGAATGTGTGCCCTGGCTGCTCACTCCTTTCCATACTGGTATGCCTACTGATAGAGTTGATCCATCCTACCACTGGGCCCAAAACTTAGAAAACTCTGTTTTCTATGAATGGTAAATTAAAGTCACATTGAAATACCACTTCCTACACACTCAGAGAGTTATTATCAGAAGAAAAAAGGAAATAAGAGAGAAGAGAAAATAGCAAGTGTCAACAAGGAAGTAGAGAAAGGGACGGTTGACACATTGCTGGTGGAAATGTAACATGGCTCAGACACAGTGGGAAACAGAGGAGCAGGTTTTCTTAAAATAGTCAATACAGACTCACCACTTGATCCATCAAGTTCACTTCTAAGTATGAACCCAAAGGAACAAAAGGCAGGGACTCAAACAGACATTGGTATACCAATGTCCATAGCATTATTCATAAGAATCAAGGGTGAAAGCAACTCAAATGATTGCCCAAGAGACACTTCCACAATGAGAAAGAATGAGGGACTGATACATATTTCCACATGGGTAAGTCTTGGAAGTATCATACTAAGTGAAACAGACAAGGCCCAAAAGGACAAACATTATATGACTCCATTTAGAAAATACCAAGAATAGTCAAGTTCACAGAGACAGAAAGCAGAATAGTGCTTACTGAAGGCTGGAGGAGAGGATGGGCAGTTAATGTTCAATGGGCAGCTCCAGTTTAGAATAATAGGAAAGTCCTGAAGGTGGACACTGTGGTCACTGTACAGTACTGTGGGAGTGCTAGATGCCCCTGCACTTAAATTGTTAAAATGAGGGTCAGTGTGTTGCTCACTGGTAGAGTACTTACCTAGCATTCAAGAGGATGCAGGCTTGAACCCTAGCATTTTAACAACAACAAAGAAGAGCTAAAATGGTAATTGTTATTATGTATGTTTTACCTCAATTTAAAAAATCTTGGTCAGGCCAGGCATGTCGGTGCCAGCCGGCCAAGGCGGACAGTACCTGAAAGGGGGCATGAGGATTGAAAGAAAAAACAAGAGACAGAGAAAAGATACTTGGGAGGACTGTCAGTAGAGACTGCAGCCCCGGTTTATTTTAGCTCCGCCTTTTTATACAGAAGAACATCAGAGATAGCCACCATTTGCTTAGCTCAATTAGCTTCAACAGCTGTTTTTCCCACCTGTATCTGAGGGTCAAGGAGCAGTCAGATACTTGTTGTGAACTCCTCCATTTAACCATCTTGTCTAAATTATCAACACATTCCTCCTGACTTGGCAGAATAATTAGGTACTGGTGTGCAAAACACAAACTAAGTAAACAAGCAAGCCTGCCACAGCGGGCACAATGGCGCACGCCTTTAAACCCAGCACTCAGGAGGCAGAAACAGGCAGATCTCTATGGGTTCAAGGCCAGCCTGATCTACATAGTGAATTCCAGGCCAACTGGGGTTTCAGGGAGACCCTGTCTTAAAAAAAAAAAAAAAAATCTTGGTCTAAAAAAAGTACTTTCACCATTTCACCACTGAACCAATGTAGAAACTATCTACCTATAATTTTTTGTAAAGTGTGATCATTAAATGTCTTTTTTAATGTATAAACCACTTGTAGTTGGGTATTTATTTCATTACTACTAAGCAAAAGCTTCCAAACAGCTACAGACAGACGGGGCTAAGGTGAGCAGAAGACCTGAGTGAAACTTTTTTTTAAAATAAATAATTTATTGAGAATTTCATACATGCTTTGCTGAGATCAGAGCCTCTACGATGGAAGTCCGAACCCACCCTCCTGAGTGAAACATTTTTTGTTTTTGTTTTTGCTGGTGTGTGTGTGTGTGTGTGTGTGTGTGTGTGTGTGTGTGTGTGTTCAGTGCCCCCCAGGGGTCTCTGAGGCATGCCACAAACCTTT
>NW_008360326.1:4238128-4238600 GCF_000622305.1 Nannospalax galili
CCATGCACCCCATGCCCAGCCTATTCTTTTAATTTTTACAAAAACTTTATTGAGAATTTCATACATGCATATAAGGTGTTTTGATAAAATCCATGCCCACTCCCTCCCCTCCAACATTTTTATTTCTTTCTTAATTTTTCCTTTCACCCATTCATTGTTTAGGAGTGTGTTGTTCAACCGCCACAAGTTCATATAGTACCTAGGGTTTTGTCCAGTGTTGATTTTGAGCTTTATTGCATTGTGGTCTGATAGAATGCATGGAATTATTTCAATTTTTTTGTATTTATTGAGGTTTGTTTTGTGGCCCAGTACGTGGTCAATTTTTGAAAAAGTTCCATGGGGTGCTGAATAGAAAGTGTATTATTTGGTGCTTGGGTGAAATATTCAAAAGACATCTGTTAGGTCCATTTGATGTATGGTATCATTTAATTCAGACATCTCTATATTAATTCTTTGTCTAGTTGACCTGTCT
>NW_008360326.1:4238808-4239072 GCF_000622305.1 Nannospalax galili
CTTTACTTTGAAGTGCACTTTGTCAGATATTAGAATTGCAACCCCTGCTTGTTTCTTAGTGACATTGGCTTGGAATATTCTTTTCCATCCTTTTACCTTAAGATAGTGCCTGTCCTTGAAGGTGAGATGGGTTTCTTGCAGACAGCAAAGAGATGGATTTTGTTTCTTAATCCATTCACTTAGGCTGTGCCTTTTGACTGGGGAGTTCAGTCCATTGATATTTAAGGTTATTATTGAAAGATGTGTATTGGTTGCCGTCATTTT
>NW_008360326.1:4239468-4265991 GCF_000622305.1 Nannospalax galili
AATCTGTACATTTAGTGTTTTTACTATGATATGACGTGGGAAGTTTCTTTTCTTATCCTGTCTATTTGGTGTTCTATGTGCTTCCTGTATTTGTATGGGGATGTCTTTCCTTAATTTTGGGAAGTTCTCTTCTACGATCCTGTTTAAGATCTGGTCAACACTATTAACCTGAAATTCTTCTCCTTCCTCTACTCCTATAATCCGTAGATTTGGTCTTTTCATGGTGTCCCACATATCTTGTATATTCCATTCCTGTTTTGTTTTGTTTTTTTTTTATTTTCCATAATCTCTGCTTGAGTGATCCAATTCTTCAACTTTATCTCCCGTGTTGATGTTCTGTTTTCCATTTCATTCATTCTAGCAGTGAGGCTTTTCCCTGTTGTTTCAAGTTGGCTTATTGAGTTTTGCACTTCCTTCTTCATTTCTGCCTGAGTTTTCTTCAATGTTTCTATCTCTTTTGTGAATTCATTCAGAAGTTTATCCCTATCTTCTTTTAGCTCTTTGATTTGTTTGTTCATGTTTTATTTATTTAATTGTTTTTTAATGTCTTTTTGAGACACAGTCTCCCTGTAGCCCCAGCTGTCCTGGAACTCACTATATAGACCAGGCTGGCCTTGAACTCACAGATCCACCTGCCTCTGCCTCCCAAGTGCTGGGATTAAAGCCATGTGCCACCACGCCCGGCTTTTGTGTTTTTAAATTCGTTGAATTCCTTGATCATGTTTATGATTGTTCTTTTAAATTCAGTGTCCTGGGTTATCTCTAGGTGCTTCTCCTTGTAGAACTCTTCTAGGTACAGGGTTCAGGTTCTCTCAGGTTTATTTTTGAGGGAACTGATGGCTTCAGATCAGCTATTCAGGAGTACCCACCAAAGCCCAATTCAGGTTCTAGCCAGGCACACTCAGGCTTCCTTCACCATGTGGAGGCTGGATCTGGGGGCTCTCAGGCAGTCCCCAGCGTTCTCAGGCCCTCTGCCTGAGGGAGGCCAGAGAGAGGCCAGAACTCTGCATTCTCTGGGGGGGTCTGCTGAGATCAGAGCCTCTACACCAATGGAGGTCCAAACTCACCCTCTCAGACTGTCAGGATCTCAGCCTTAGCCTTCCAAAGCCAGATGGCCCTGAGGCCTTGGAAGGGGCCTCACAAAATCCCAGGTAGGGTGATGGGTATGGCACAATTAAGGGAAGCTCACCACCACGTGGAGGCAAGATGGAGGGGCGGGCTCTCAGGCAGTCCCCTGTGTTCTCAGGCCCTCTGACCTCTCCTCAGTGCCAGAACTTGGCACTCTCTGGGGGTCTGCTGAGATCAGAGCCTCTACGATGGAGGTCCGAACCCACCCTCCTGAGTGAAACATCTTTTGTTTTTGTTTTTGCTGTTGTGTGTGTGTGTGTGTGTGTGTGTGTGTGTGTGTGTGTGTGTGTATACCTGTGGAGGTTAGAGAACAGCCTGTTAAAATCAGATTCCTCTTTGTATCATGTGGGTCCTAGGAACCAATTCAGGTCTTCAGGCTTTGTAGCAAGGGTCTTTATGCCTGAGCCATCTCATTGGCCCCGAGTGAGGGTTTGCATGGGAAACGAATCACTTTGCTAGCTACAAAGTTATAGAGAAAGGATTGAGATGGAGACAGAGTTCTGCCTGACTGCCCCTTCATGCCCAGCCAAGACCCCTTGGGCTGCACATAGGTCTCGGGAAGAAATGTGCACTGGGATGCTCTGATGTTCCCAGGTCCTACGGTGGACCAGTACCCAAAAGGATCAGGAACAGGTTTAGGAGGCACAGAGGGTCAGAAGTTCACCAGATCAGGTCTGTGGGGCAGCAAGAAGACAGGGAGACTTCTGGACCTGAAGCAGCAGCTCCCACTGAGAGTCCATCTGCCCTCCTTTCTATCCTTTCCAATACCCGCCTGCTGTTCAGGGTGTGACAACAGGCACTAGAGTAGAGAAGTGGGGCCAGGCACAGTGGCCCGTGCCTTTAATCTCAGCACTCAGGAGGCAGAGAGGAAGGTGGATCTCACAGAGATTGAGGTCAGCCTGATCTACATAGAGTTCCAGGCTAGCTGGGGCTTAGGAGAGACCTGTCTCAAAAAAAAAAAAAAAAAAAAAAAAAAAAAACAGAGTAAAGAAGTGAATTGTAACCTATCAGAGGAAATAAAGGATTTGTCGTATTCTTTTTGGTTGTTTTAGTTTGATTTGGTTTTCGATACAGGGTCTCAGGTAGCCCAGGCTGACTTTGAACTTTTGATCCTCCTTGTCTTCACCTCCTAAATGCTGGGATTATAGATGTGCACCACCATTCCCAGTTTATGTAATGTTGGGATGGACCCCCAGGCTCTGTGTGGGCTAAGCAAACACTTTACCAACTCAGCCCCTGAATCATTCTTTCATTAATATGTACTATCCCCTGCCAACTCTTGTAGGAGCCCGGGATACAGCAGAGCCCAAAACATGCAGGGCCTTGCCTCGCCAAGCTCCTACTCACCAGGCTTGTCTCTGAAGGGTCTTTAGGGAAGGCCGGCTCTGAACAGCCTGCTACTAGCATATAAGAACAAGACAGACTGAACCCCACAATTTAGCTGAGTCTGAGCACTAGGTCAAACAAGAAAGCAGAATGAGGCTCCACACCAGGAGCCACAGAGTAGAGGGCTTTCACTCACTGCTCATGAAAGTGCTTTCCTACTGCATTCAACAAGAAGGGTTGATTCCATATCACAGTCCCAGTTCTATGCTCATTGTATGTCAGGCCTTGCGCTGAACTCAGGAACTGGAACAAATGTGACTCAACTGTGCCTCTGAGTCAGCAGGACAGAAATGCAGAAGAACACGTTTATTTGCCAAAGGGACTGGTGCAGTTCTGCTTAGACAAAGCAACTGGCCAGGTGGCTCCTCAAGATGACTGTCAGGGAAAGGAGGCCAAGTTGAGGTTCATCTTTGCTCCAGATCACTCTTCTAACAATACCTGGGAATGCTATTATCCACAGAAAATAGCACACAAGAGCCCAGAGTGATACGAACCCCACCCCCACACACACTTCTTTCTGACTTGCTCTCTCCCATATGAACAGTGTTGCCACAAATCCTCCACCAGTCAAGTCACTATCAAGAGAGAGCCAATCCAGAGCTGCCATTGACCTGCTGATTCCCTTCTTCCTTACCACATTCTGGGTCTGAGTTCCACTGTCTAAGGGCTCAACACTTCTCTTGCCTAAATCTGTCTGGTTTTGCTTCTAAGCTATGGTCCTCTACCTACAATAATGCCTTCTGTCTTGATCTGTCGGAGTTGATGATGCCTCTCCCCACATGCTCCCTAGTCCCTGCTGGATGGCCTCCCTTCATTCTGTAAATCTAGACAGCCTCCAGTCTAATTGAGGGGGCATTAAGAAATATTTCCTAGGGCTAGAGAGAGAGCTCAGTGGTTAAGAACACTTGCTGTTCTTGCAGAGAACCCAGGTCTAGTTCCCACCACCCACATGGTGGCTAACTACCATCCATAACTCCAATTCCACAGGATCTGACACCCTCTTCTGACCTCCATAGGCATTGCATGCAACATGGTACACTTACATACATGCAGACAAAACATTTATACACATAAAATTTGAACAAATTAATAAAAATTGCTTTAAAATGAAGGAAAGAAATATCCCCCAGAAACTAAAGATGCAGCTCAACGGTAAAGTGCTAGCTTTGCATGCACAAAGTCCTGAGTTTAGTCCACGGCACAAACATAGTAAATTCAAGACCAGCCTGGGCTACATGAAACCCTGTCTATATAAGTAAATAAATGCCTAGAAACACTCCCTAGGGCTGGAGATGTAGCTCAGTGATGGAGTGTTTACCTAACATGCTAGAGGCCCTGGGTTCAATGCCCAACCCCCTCCCAACCACTCTATCTGCACCCCCTCCCAAATAAGTACTCCCAGTTTATGTGTAACACTCAAACACACTGCAAGAAGACTCGAGTGGAAAGCCACACACTGTGCCATAGCAGAGTCAACAAGACCTAAAGATTCTCAAGCCCTAGGTACAGAGGAAGCTGAGGCTGAGCTGAGCAAAGCAACACACCAAAGTCTCAAGGCTGGTTAGTCTAGAGTGCCAATAAAGACTCTAGTCAGCTCTTTTTTTTTTTAACCAGACATTTTTCTTTTATGACAAGGATGTTATAGGCGCCTGACAGATGCTGGGAGACTGTATGGGTGCCTCCCTCAAAGGTCTCATTCACCTATGTGAGACCTGTCTGCTTTTTCTGTGCTTAGACTCATGAATGCCTGAGACTGGGGTTACTGTCCACGGTGTTGAAAGAAGCAAGGGCCAGCTGAGAGGCTTGGGGACACAGCTGTGGGAGAAGGCTCAGACTGTTCCGCACCAGTAGACAAAGAAACCACCTGAACCCAACACAAAACTCAAAGGCAAGCAAAACAAATCTCTTTCTCCTCTCCCCCCGACCCGCATCCCCAACCCCATGTGAGTCAAGGTTTGACCTGAGACACAGGGGCACAAGCAGGAATATACAGTGTGGCCCCATACAAAAATGGGAGCTGGTGAAGCAGTCTGCTCCAGGTTGTTGACTTTACTCCAGGTGTCAGACCAGCAGGACAGCCTGGAAGGAAGAACAGACATGAAGAGGGACGTGTGCCTATCAGGACACATTGAAACCCATGTTGGTCCAATCTCAGAGCAAGAGTGGCCCACTGAAGACTGTGGTGACCTGAATCATGAAGGGAAACACACTGTCGAGCTGTAGATGCTTCTGATGCTCCATATCAACAAGGCAGCCAGAGGAACAGCAGGCAGCAAGCCTTGCTGACCCTTCAAACCAGGGCTGCTGCTCTCTTCTAGCTTCCAGATCTCACAGAAAGTTCCCTGCTGGCCTGAATTCTCCTGGAAGGATGAAAGGAAGAAAGTTTGGGAAACAGCTCCATCTGAGTTAAATTGACTTGACACAACTCTCCACACAAATGCAGGCAGAGATGATAAAGAAAAGGAATGGTGGCCATAAACATTCAGGGAGTGGTCACTGAAGGGGTGGGGAGTGTACACCCAGCAAGCAGGGCTCTTGAGACACAGGTAAAGTTCTCTTTCTGAACCTACATGATCAGTCCCTGAGAAGCTTTGTATTACTGTAATCTTTGAACTATAAATACAGGCTTTCTGTAACCACTAGTATGTATGCTGTTTTTTTTGTTTTTAACTTTTACAAAAACTTTATTGAGAATTTCATACATGCATGATCATAGTGTTTGATCAAATCCATGCCCACTCCCTCCCCTCCAACATTCCCCCCTCTGAAGAGGTAACCCTAAAATCTTTTAAGGATTAGATACAAGCTCCCAAATATTTTTGACATTTTTGGCCTTTGGAACAGAGTATGTTCCTAACAATCCCAAGGACATTTTGACTTTTAGCCAAGAAACTGGCTACTTTTCTTTGGGGTTATTTTACTCTAACTGCCCAGCCAATACCTACCTCCTTTTCTTATCACACCATCCTCTAAAGGGGTTACCCAAATTGCCAATAGGGAATAGGGACGAAGACCTCTCTGGCTTCTTCCATGCTGAACAGGGATGCAGGGTGAGGCAATTGGAGTACCCCTTCTGTGGGTCTATCTGAAAGACTCCCAAATTGTGTAACTTATATCTAAGGGTAAAAGAAAGTCCTTGAGTCATGAATAGGAGATGTGAAGGAGAAGTAAAGGCAAGAGTTCTAGACAGGGAACTAGAAAAAAGTCAGAACAGGGCAGTTTTCAAATGTTCATATGAGAGTCCACTGGAGTTTCTTGACAAGGGCTGTTGACAATAAAAAATGTTTCATCCTTTAAAACAAATGGATGCAGGCCCCAATCTTAGCCAAAGAACTATTGGGCAGCTGATGACTACTGAGTGGGGAAGAGCTGATCTTCTTTAAAGGAATGACTCTAGACAGGCTGACTGGGCTCCAGTGGATGAACTTGCACTGAAGGACATCAGAGACACTAACTTGACTCCATAGGCCATAACGTAAATATGACAGAATGTATGAAATGTCATGGGAGGGTGCCAATGGGGAAGAGGGTATAAAGATGATTAAGAGGTTGTAGATGAAATACATAAAAATTCAAAATATAAATGGATAAAGAGAAAATAATCAGAAGGGCAGAAGACTGGGAGGACAATGAATTAGGTATGATTGTCAAAGAAAACAATTTAAGAATATCTTTTTTTACGTGTTTGTTTTGTTTTTGAGACTGAGTCTCACTGTGTAACCCAGGCTGGTCTTGAACTCACAATCTTCTACTTCAGTCTCTCAAGTGCTGCAATAGCAGGTGTCCTCCACTGTGCCTGGCTGATGATTTCTTTCTTAATGAACCTTTAACCCAGGAATTATACTTCTAGAACTCTGTACTACAGTCTTGCTTGCATAGCTAGACACATGAACTGGTTTTATCACAGTGCTGTATGTAAAAATCAAGACTTAAAAACAACCAAAATATCTATCAATACAGAACTGGTTAGAAAATCAACAACAGGATATCCAAACTGTAGAATCCCTTGAATGTAGTGATTAAGAAACAAGGTTAAGGGGGCTGGAGATATTGCTCAGCAGTTAAGAACACTGGTTGTTCTTGCAGAAGACCCAGGTTTGAATCCCAGCACCCACATGGCAGCTAACAACTATCCAAAACTCCAGTTCCAGGGGATCCAACAGCCTCTTCCATCCTCCGTGAGCATTGCACTACACAAGTGTACTTACCTACACGCAGGCAATACACACATACGCATAAAATAAAAATAATAAATAAAATATGAAAAAAAAATTTAAAAAAAAAGAAACAAGGCTAAAAACAGCATAGCCAGGCCTGGTGGTACAGACATATAATCACAGCACCCATGAGACTGAGGCAGAGGAATGTCTTGGATTTAAGGCTATCTTGGGCTACGTAGTGAATTCTAGGTCAGCCTGGGCTGTAGAGTAAGGCCCTGTCTTTAAAAAAGAATGCTAATTGAAAGACCCTAGAACAGAAGACAACACACTGTATGGCTCTGATTGCAGAATGTGTTCACAGAGAGCAGATCTATGGAGCAGAAAACAGGTGAGTGGTCACCTGCAACAGGAAGAGGGTATGGGAACAAGACTGATGCAAATATCAGTAAGGAAGGAGTCTTCTTTCTCCCTTTTTTGTGGTTCTGAGGATCAAAACTATCTTAGTTACTTTCCTGATGCTAAGATAAAATATCCTGACAAAAGCAACTTGAGATAGAGTTTATTTGGACCTATAGTTTGAGGATACAGTGCATCATGTCAGGGAAGTCATGGCAGGAGGAGCGTGAAGCAGCTGGTCACATTGTATCCACAATCAGGAAGCAGAGAGCAATGAATGTTCATGCTCACTTAGCTTTCTCCTTTTTATGCAGTACAGAACCCAAACCCAGGGAATGGTGCCACTCATTTTTAGAGTGAGTCTTTTCATTCCAAATCAACATAATCCTCATAGGCATGCCCAGAGGCCTGTCTCCTAGAATTCTAGATCCTGTCAAATTGACAATATCAATGATCTCAGGGCCATTGAGATACCTCACGTGGCAAAAGCATTTGCCACCAAACCTCATGACCTGAGTTTGATCCCTGGACCCACATGGTCACACACACATAATAAAAATGTAATAATAAAAAGGGTTATGAGAATCTGGAACCCCAGAGGAGTCTGATCTAGACTCAAGTTTAAAACTCACCAGCAAAAACAAACAAACAAAAAACTTCATCAGCCCAGAAACAAGGAGACAGAGCTACCCAATGGGAAATGAAAAATGCCCTCTTAGAATGTTTATGAAATGACACTCCCTTTCAGGGCTCTATCCTACTTTCTTCTCACTATACTCCAGTCTACAACATCCCCAACTCCTGCTGACATCTAGCCAAAGGAAGAGGACCTGGCATCCACAGCTCCCCTGACCATTGCACCTATACTAAAAGGGATAGCGATGGAAGAGGGAGGGGGAGTGGAGAAACAGCTGTCATGGTCCCAACTCAAGGCCCCCATCCCCCAGCAGCTGTGTTCAAGACAACTTCCCAGAGAAGTGGAAGCCAGATGCAGCATTGATTTCTCAACAGGGCTTTGCAAAGTGTGATGTTAGACATTCCCCTGGTCCTAAACAGAAGGGTCAGCTTCCCCTCCAGGCTGGCTCTATGCCAAACTGACCCAAGTAGTCTGTCCCATCTTTGGTCTCTTTTTCTCTCTCTTCCTCACCTATTGTTGCACCACTTCTCTGATTTTTTTAATTGTATTTATTTCTTTATTTTTATTTTTACTTCTATGTTTTGCCTACATGTAGATAAGTGCACCTGTGCATGCAATACCCTCAAAGGTCAGATGAGGGCATTAGATCCCCTGGAACTGGAGTTACAGGTTACAGATGGTTGTTAGCTGCTGTGTAGGTGCTAGGAACCAAACCAAGGTCCTCTGCAAGAGCAGCCAGTGCTCTTAACCAACAAGCCATCTCTCCAGCTCCCCAATTAACTTCTTAACTTCTATCTTTCTCCTGCACTGTAAGCCACCCCAAAGACAATTCCATCAGGGTTTCAGGAACAAGTGAGGATCCAGATGGGGTCCAGGGAAGTACAAGCAACCAACAAGCATATTAAAAAGTTGCCCTGCTTCACTAGTAACTTGGGAAATGAAAATAAAATAAAACAATTGTGTTTTTTAAAGGGACAGTTACCGTGTAATGGTGCATGCCTTTAATCCCAACAATTGGGAGGCAGAGGCAAGTGGATCTCTGCAAGTTCAAGACCAGCCTGGTCTACACAGACAGCCCAGGCCAATTAATTAATTGGAAAGATAAAGCCTAGTATGGTGGCATATGCCTATAATGGAAGCACTGGGGAGGTAGAGGCAGAAAGACCAGGAATTCAAGGCCATCCTTGGCTACATAGTGAGTTCAAAGCCAGCCTGGCTACACAGACACCTTGTCTCAAAAACAAGACCAGGGCTGGTGAGATGGAGGGCTGGAGAGATGGATCAGCGGTTAAGAACACTGACTGTTCTTGCAGAAGACCCAGGTTCGAATCCCAGCACCCACATGGCAGCTAACAACTATCCGTAACTCCAGTTCCAGGGGATCCGACAGCCTCCTCTGTCCTCTGCGGGCATTGCACAACATGGGTGCACTTACCTACATGCAGGCAATATACACATACACATAAAATAAAAATAATAAGTAAAAATTAAAAAAAAAAAAAACAAAATAAAACCCTACAAAAAGAAGACGATGGGGATAGAAATAACCTGACTTGCTGTTTCATACCTGTAATCCCAGCATTTGGGAGGCTGAGACAGGAAAATCAGGAGTTGTAGGCCAGCCTGGACTATAAAGTTAGAGCTCTCTTTTAAAAAATATCGTTGTTCAAGTATTTTAATACAATAGGTAATTCTTTTGGGAATAGCTCAAGACATACATGATCTGGATTTAAACTTTTTAAAAATTTAGTACATTGTATGTGTGTATGTGTGTGTGTATGTGTTGTACACTTGTGTGCTTACAGAAGTCAGAGAACAACTTGGAGGAGTTTTTTCTCTCCTATCATGTGGGACCTGAGGCTTGCTGGCAATCTGTAGGTTTTTCCTGATTTCTTCTAGTGTTAATGTCCAGATTTTCACCCTATTCTAATTTGTGATTCTTGGTATGAGACTGAATTTTCTGTCAGGGTATGTTAGGGTCTTCTTCTTTAACTTTGGAAGCCACAATGATGTGCTTTGGTGAGAAACTGTTGTACTAGGCACCAGTAAATCTTATTAATCTGGAAACTTGGGTTCTGTGAAAACATATCTGTTGTAGCAGTCAGGAGACAGAGGCAGGAGGAGGTACTACAAGGTCTAAGACAGGTTGGTCAACATAGCAAAACCCTGCCTCAAAGAAAGAGGAAGAGAGAAAGGAAAGAGAGAGAAGGAAAGAGGAGGAAGAGAGAGAGAGAGAGAGAGAGAGAGAGAGAGAGAGAGAGAGAGAGAGGACATATAAGAGAGAGAGAGAGAGAGAGAGAGAGAGAGAGAGAGAGAGAGGACATTTATGAGATAAAGACAGCAGCCTGGGGAGTTCTTTTCAGAGATCTCCACTCAGGTGAAGCTGGGATTCTTGCCTTCACTACAGAAAAGAATTCATAAGTCAACATGAAATAGAGTTGGAGTTTAGTAAGAAGATATTTTAGCTAGATGTAAGCACAGGAGTTCATAGCAAGGCACTTAGGAAAAGGAGACACATAGCATGGGTGTGGGATTCTCAAGAAAGTGTTGCTCCCAAGAGTCCTATAGCCATATACACAATTTTGGTGGCTTCTGAAGTTACATCTCAAAAGATTGTTAAAGAACTTAAATGAGAGTATAGGGTGGTTCCTGAGGTGCATTGGATAGAATTATAGCTCATAAGGTAAAAAACACAAGTCACAAGGGTTACACAAGGGAGTTAAGATATATTTTTACTGTAAATGAAGTTTAGTCTTGCTTATATGATTCTCAGAAAATTTCAGGTTTACATCTGGGAAAGGAGAAAGGTCAAATAAGGTCATACATACTTAGACATTTATTTAGAAATTTTTAAATGCACATTATCTAGCATTTCAGAGTGGGCATGTGTTGTGCATGTGCATGTGTGTGTTGTATGCATGCATGCATGTGTTGTTCATGTGTTGTGTGTGTTGTATGCATGCATGCATGTGTTGTTCATGTGTTGTGTGTGTTATGCCTGTGTGTATGTGTTATGTGTGTATTGTGTGTGTGTTGTGCATGTGTGTGTTGTGCATGTGTTGTGTGTGTGCATGCTTGTGTTTGGGGTGTGTGTTGTTGGGATGCTGTTCCTCTCTTCGTCTCCTTGCTCCATCAACATGACTGGGAATCAGTAAAATATCAAAAGCAGATCAAACAGGTTTCCTTTCACATTCTTTACTTTCTTCCCATATGATCAGCATTGTTAAAACTTTCTCCCAGTGAATTTTAAATGTCAGCCTGCGGATAGGAGGTTTAGTTCAATGGTAGAGTATTTGCATGGCATGTACAAGGCCCTGGGTTCAATGTACCTGTATGTTACATGGACATATATATGTGTGTGCCAAGGGTAAACAGTCTCATGCTGTCCCACTCTTTTATTTAACAAGGTTCAAATCAGTGTGGGTAGAAGAAGCAAGGTCTGCGAGGTAAGTGGGGAGGAGCCTCTGAAGAAATCCAGTCACTTCCGACATGGGAAGGAATCCTGTTGCCCAACGGAAACTGAAGAGACCACATCCGTACCTCTCTATTAGTTCTCATTCTGTAAACAAGACCGTCCTTCCTGAAAGAGCTGGCTTTTCTCCAGCTTTGAAGGTGTTGTGGGTGCGGGGAGACTGAGTGGAGAGTTCAGGCATGTAATTCAGAGCTCCTCTCTTTGTCAGCATCCTTGAGTGCCCTCTTAGCTGGGATCCTGACAGTACTCAGCAGACCTGTCCCCTGTGCATAGTCTCACATATTAATAAGCAAGAAGCAAGCCAGACATGGGTGGTACACCCCTGCAATCCTAGCAATTGGGAGGTAGAGACAGGAGGATCAGGAATTCAAGGTCGTCCTCTGCCAAATAGCAGTTCAAAACCAACTTGAGCTATAGGAGAACCTGCCTCAAAACAAACAAGCAGAGGGCTGGAGAGATGGCTCAGCAGTTAAGAGCACTGACTACTCTTGTAGAGGACCTGGGTTCAATTCTCAGCACCCACATGGTGGCTAACAGCTGTCTGTAACTCCAGTCCCAGGGGATCTGGAACTTTCTTCTAACCACCACGGGCATTGTATGACACAGGCGCACCTACCTACATATAGTCATTATACTCATAAACATAAAATAAAAATAATAAAATATTTAAATCAAACAAGCAAGCAAAGTAAACAAACAAAAACCAACTGGTTGTATGTTTATGTAACAAATCCTTACTTGTATCCACCTCTGTTTGTGGCCCTTAAAACAAGCTCATACCTGACAGAAATGGAATTTAGGAAGACATATAAGGATTCATGAAACTCCCTGTAGGATAACTGGAACAAAGACATCTGTCTGAGGGGTCCTTGTGCACCACCATCTAAACCTGGGAGTTTGTAAAACTGCTTCTAACTAAGTAAAAGAGAATAAACTGAAAGACTCTGCAGTTGTTGCTTGAATAGTCACTTAACATTGGAAACTTCATTTCCTCATCCATGAATTGCGGTCTGCTTAGGTAAGCTCCCTGCAGTTCCAGGAAGATGAGACGCTCTGAGAGGCTGCCGAGATGTGCACACATAGTAGATCTGATAGGATCTGTCTTTGCTCAGATCATGGTGATCAATAACTAGGTGCTCCAGAGATGCCAGTTCTCAGTATGTGATTTCCAGGTAGCAGCTGAGCAAATCTGACTTGAGGAGTATCCACTCCCCACATGAACACACATTTCTACCCCTTTCCTTTCCTTTCTGCTTTCTCTTCCATACCTTTAATCTCTCTCTTCCCCATCTTTCAGGAATCCATTATTTTAAAAGAGGGAGGCCCCTTAAAAAAGAACAAATGGCCCTGGATTTGGGGGAATACTTTAAGTTATCAAGCATACAATGAGATGAATTTTTTTAAGTGAGGTTTCATTCTTTTTAAAAAATATTTTTTTTACTTTTATGTGTATGAATGTTAAGCTTGCATGTATGTAAGTGCACCTGTGTCTTACAGTACCCAAGGAGGCCAGAAAAGGGCATCAGAGTCCCTGGAACTGGAGTTAAGGATGGTTGTTAGCCACCATGTACATGCTGGGATTTAAACCCAGATCTTCTGCAAGAACTAGGTCTTATTAACCACCAAACCATCTCTCCAGCCCCATAGGGTTTCATTCGTTAGCCCAAACTGTCCTGGAATTCCATAAAGCCTGATTCAATTCCCCGTCTCAGCCTTTCAATAGGTATGATCCACTACTACCACATCCAGCTGAACATGGGTTTTTGAAATTGTTCTCTTGCACAAAACAGCCTCCTTTTTCTAAAGCTTCAAGGTCATGACCAAACTGACATCAGCTTAGTGTCTCTATAGCCATGTGTTGGTGCTCACTTATCTCACCTTATTCTGGACTTTGGAACAGCCTCTTAGACTCTATTCTGACATATAATAATCATACATTTTATGGGGTATAGCACTATAACAATCCTTGTGCATCATATGCAATGATCAAATCAAGGTTATCTATGGACTGGGGGTATAGTTCAGTAGTTGAGCCCTTGCCTAGTGTGTGCAAGTTCAATACCAAGCACCATTCAGAAGAAAATCAGGTTCATCAGTTACATCTTGAAAGGGGAAAGGAGTTGTTGTGAGATTTGGGATAAAGGGCAAAGAAAGAGTTGTTGAATAGGACCTAAAATAAGGCGGTTCTGCCCTTTCTGTGAAATTTTCACTTCGATGAATCCCTATGGTAGTTTGAGTGAGAAATGTTAGGGTTGGAGAGATGACTCAGCAGTTAAGAGTACTGGCTGCTCTTGTAGGACCTGGGTTTAGTTCTAGCACCCACATGGCAGCTACCAACTGTCCATAACTCCAGTTTGGGGGAATCTGACACCATGGTCTTCATGGACATTGCATGCATGTGATACACTTACATACATGGAAGCAAGATACTCATATACATAAAATAAAAATTAATTAATTAAAATAAAAAAGCAATGTCTGATGGAGGCTCATGTATTTGAAAACTTGGCCCCAGGTGGTCACCTCTACTGTTTGTAGAGGTTTAGGAGGTGTAACCTGGCAGAGGAAACAGCACTTAACTGAGAGTTCATAACCTTGCCCCACTTTGAGTTTTGTTCTCTCTGCTTCCTGCAGGTGCTTGGAAATGTGAGCTCTCAACTTTCTGCTCTGGCTGCCTCCTGCCATACCTTCCCACCATGATGGACTCTTACCCCTCTGAAATCATAAGCTCAAATAAGCTCTTCCTTCTATTGTTGCCTTGTGCTTATTGCACCAATAGAAGAGTAACTAACACAATCCCCAAGCTCCCTTTCACATTTTATCACATAAAGAAGGCCTTTTCTTAGTCCTTACCTATGTATGGTATTTCCTATAATATTAGCCAACAGATATTAATAGTTGTCGTTGGTAACAATGTTATTTCCCATGAGCCCAGGCACTGTGAAAAACCCTTTTTCTCTGTGTTATTTTATTTGATACTCACTAAGATCTTCTGGTAGAATTACTATTGCCTTTATTTTACAGAAGAAGAAAATAAAGGCAAAAGAGATCTCACCCAATGTAACACAGAAGCATGTGAATCCCAAAACTGGAGATGGATCTAGGACTAACTGCCTTTAGGGCCTGAGATCTCACTGTTCTGTGATGTTCATAGTGGTGGGAGAGCCACAGTGGTTTTGAGTGAGGCCTTATCTTGGGCTGTCCTGACTTACTGTGTCATCTTGACCAAATTACTTCATTTCTCAGAGCCCTGCCTCCTCAAAAGAATGGCAGCATGTGAACATATATCAAGATTCAAGGTGGGATAGAGAGATGACTCAGTGGGTAAGGTCCATGCTACCAAGCCTGATGACCCGAGTTCAATCACCAAGGCCTACATGGTAGAAGGAGAGAAACAACTCCTGCAAATTGTCCTCTGGCCCTATACACACACATACACACACATACACACACACACAATTAATTAATTAGCTTAATTTTAAAAGAAATATAATTTAAAAAAATAAAGATATCTTGGGATAGACAAGGGCCTCCATCGATGGCATGCATTATGCCCTACAACAAAGTGATCCTGTTGGGAATGGGTATCTGATACCACATCTAACTGTAATGGCAGTACTCTATGTATGCTGCCCAGATCTAGGTTGTCAAGAGGAGTAGAGCAGTGTACCACTTTCAAAGGCACTGGTCCAGAGTTAAGATTGCAGATTAGAAGTGGTCCCTATGTGATAGGTACAGGATAAAAAAAAATTATATATATATATATGCATATATAGAGTCTATTCTCCAGAGAAAAAGGTTTGAAAGGCATCAGAAATCACAAAGATGGCTTCTCAGCCTTTTGGTTAAGATCAAGTGTAGAAATCACAAAGGAGGTGATAGGACAGCTGAAAGCACAAAGCAAGTAGAAAGGCTACAACTGAAAAGAAGCAGGCAGCATGAAGCTTTAGTGGTGCCTCTGTGGGCTGAGGGAAAGCAGAGGACTCACCCACAAGCAGCCTGCTTTTTCTTGCCTCAATGGCACTGGAGATTGAGTCCCTAAGAGAAGTTGCTCATTAAGAAGACTCCCATGAGGCTGGGAGGATGACTCAGTCAGAGTAAAGCACTTGCCTTGCAAGCAGGTGGACCTGAGTTTGACCCTCAGAACCCAGGTAAAAAGTCCAGCACGGTGGTACGGCTTGTAATGGCAGCACTGGGCAGGCAGCATTCCCAGGAGGATCCCTGGGCCTCACTGAACAGCCAGTGTCCTAATTGGCGAACTCTAGGACAAAGAGAGATCCTGTCCAAAAGAAGTAAAATGTGTTCCTGAAGACAATACCCAAGGTAGCCCTCTGGCTTCCACACACACACACACACACATACGCATACATGCAGCTGAACACATATGTGTGCACATATACAAATGTGCATACATTTAAAAAAAAACACTTCCTCCCCTAATAAAATGAGATAACCAGGCTGGAGAGATGGTTTACAGAAAGATGGCTCCATGGTTAAGAGCATATACTACTTTTATAGAGGACCTGAGTTCAGTTCCCAGCACCCATGTCTGGTGGTTAACAACTGTCCATAGCTCCAGCTCCATGGTGACCCAATGCCTGTGATATCCAAGGGTATCTACACTCATATGCACATACCCACACACAGACACACACAAAATATAAAAATAAATCTTTTTTTTAATCTTTTTGAGACAGGATCTCCCTATAGCCCCCACCTGGCTTGGAACTTACTATGTAGACAAGGCTGGCCTTGAACTCACAGAGATCTGCCTGCCTCTGCCTCCTGAGTGCTGGAATTAAAGGCATGCACCACCATGCCTGGTATATTTCATTTTATTTTGAGACATGGTGTCACTACGTGGGCCAGGTTGGCCTTGACCCTGAAACCTTCCTGCCTCTACCTCCTAAGTGCTAGTTTACAGGTGTGTGCTGCCAGGTCTGGCCTGCTCTTGCTATTTTTGTCTCTTCCCATTCTAATTGCTGGCCTGAGGCAGTTCTTTCTTTCTGTCAACTAGTCATCTTGCCTCCTACCTAAGGCTGTTGGGTGGGAGGTTCCTCGGGAATCTGACCTCTCCCCTGCCTGTCCTTTGGTATCCAGGGCAGAGGTGTCCTTCTGTTCCCTTGGCTCAGGTTGCATGCACACACACACACACACACACACACACCACTCACTCCAGCCTCACCTTGGCAATGTTGAGCTACCCCTGTTTTAGTTTCCTCCTCACCCACTATTAGAAATAAGAGAGTTAGTTCACTAAAGGAGCTGACATAGAATTGCCCTTCAGGAATGAGCTGTATTAGGAGAGAGGACCTCATAACCATTGGAGTTATGATTGGGTTTGAGGTGGGAAAGCATTAAAAAGAAACAGTAGGCCTAGAGAGATGGCTCAGGGGGTAAAGGCACTTGTAGCCAAGTCTCAAGACCAGAGTTCAATTCCTAGATCCCATATGGTAGAAGGAGAGAACTAACTCTCATAAAATGTCCTCTGACCTCCATTTGTGCTCTATGGCATATGTGCACACACACAAAAATAAATAAATGGTTTATAAATAAATAGATTATAAACCTAATAATAAAATTAAAAATGCCTATAATTTTGCTTGACATATTCTTAACTGATAAAAATTATGTCAGTCGCCAGGCATGGTGGCACATGCCTTTAATCCCAGCACTTGGGAGACAGAGGCAGGTGGATCTTTGTGAATTCAAGGCCAGCCTGGTCTACATAGTGAGTTCCAGGACAGCTGGGGCTACAGGGAGACCCTGTCTCAAAAAGACAAAAAAAAATTATGCCAATCTTGATTTTTCTAAGGCTACAGGTAAAGATGATATGGTGCCTTTAATCATGTTTTTATATAACTTTGCTTCCCCTAAACTTCTACCTTACTTTAACCTTCTAGATCATTACTCTTCTAACCTTAACTCTAGACATATGACACCTTTGTTTATCTAAATTTTTCTTCTTTAGACATACTGTGTTCTTGATAATTTTAATTTTAACCATATACAAATGCTACATCAAATACAGAGAACAAAATGAAAAGTCAGAGTAGATCCTGATGGCCAATAGATTATTAAGATCCAGGAATTTCCTCCTTAATGGTGCTGGTAACCATTTCTCTCTCCTGAAAACCTGCCTTCCTGATTATTCAGCAATATATTTGTTAGACCCAGAATAAGCTCCTAGTCATGTGGGACATGAGGCAGTATTGCCACATGTAAAAATATTATATGTGGCCAACAAAAGTAACAATAAACTAAGACTTCACAGCAAATCACATGTGTTAAAACTTCAACAATAGACATCTGTGACTATGGAGAGTTAAAATTTGACAGGTTCAAAGCCAAAATATCCCAGGCTAAGTTAGCCTTTTTTATAACCAATATATATTACCTACCTGTATATGTGACTTTAGATTCTTGTGATGGAAGCTCCAAAATTGCTTAATGAAATTAACTTTAAGAACATCTAAAATAAATCTGATTCTATTAAAACCTATCCTTAAACTCTGATGCCTTCCCAACTTCCCCTAATCTATCTTAAAATTTCAAAAATATACCCTTCAGAGTGCCTGTTCTGTCACCAACTCATCTATCTACCTCACAGCTTCTTAACACATTCAGTTCAAAAATTAATTTCAAAACTCGTCATGGACCTCCTGATCTATACCTGCAGTTATTCCTTAAATCACTGTTTAATCATTGTTCCTAATCCACCTGCCAACTCAATTTACCAGACTACTGTTCAACATGCTACACAAATTTATAGAGATGATATCCTCCTGATACATAAATCCAGATACCAGTCCCTGTCCCAGAGATCACCACCTGAGTACCGACCACAAGATAAGGAGGCCCCACCATAACCAAACTATATCCCTGTTCAGCTTGAAGAAGCCAGACTAAAGTCAGTACCCTTTTTCCTTAGGCCCCATCTCCTTTATTTCCTCTCCTATGAAATCACACACACACACACACACACACGCACGCACGCACGCACACGCACACGCGCACACACACACACACACACACACTTGCACACAAAGGCTGGAAATGTTAGCTCATGATCCTGCCCCCAAGACACTGGTCACCTTAAGTGGACAGATCCCACAGCCTGAAGAAATAAGGCTATACCCCTCTACATCTCTCTCTCTGGGACAGTTAAGAAGCTGTGCTGTGTGGTAGTGACTCACAACTACCTATAACTTCAGCTCCTGCAGATCACAGGTCTCTGTCTTCCACAGGCACCTGTATTCATGTACACACACACACACACACACACACACACACACACACATTTTTAATTAAAAAATTAAATAAATTTGGAACTGGAGAGATGGCTCAGCGGTTAAGAACACTGGTTGTTCTTGCAGAAGACCCAGGTTTGAATCCCAGCACCCACATGGCAGCTAACAACTGTCCGTAACTCCAGTCCCAGAGGATCCGACAGCCTCTTCTGACCTCCTCGGTCATGCACAACACAGGTGCACTTACCTACATGCAGGCAATATACACATACACATAAAATAAAATAAATAAATAAATAAAATTTTAATTAAATAAATTTACATGTCTTTAATTCTGTAAACTTTTGTATAACATATAAACTTTAAATATATCGCTTGTATTTCTAGTTACAGATAAAGGACACATTAAATGTACTAGAACTACCTTAAAATGGTTGTTAACAAAATGGTCTATAATTTACACAAACATACTCAAATGAATCTTGATTTTGCTAAAACAATTTCCTGAACTGCAGAGATGGCTCAGTGGTTAAGGGTACTGACTGCTCTTGCAGAGGACCCAGGTTTGAGTCCTAGCACCCACATGGCACCTAGCAATCGTCTATAACTCCAGTTCCAGGGGAATCTGACCAAAAGTCTGAAAAATAAACAGCAGAAAAACAATTTTAACAAAACATAAAATCTTTCCTTTTTAATATTTTATTTATTATTTTTATTTTATGTGTATGAGTATATTGCCTGCACCCATGTCATGCAGTGCCTGAGGAGGTCAGAAGAGGGCTTTGGGTTCCCCTGGAACTGGAGTTACGGAAGGTTGTTAGCCACCATGTGGGTGCTTGAGAATCGAACCTGGGTCCTCTTTTAGAGCAGCCAGTGCTCTTAACCACTGAGTAAACTCCTCCAGCCCCCACAATCTTGCCTTTTAAGTAAGTTATAAAATATTGCTAAGAGCAAACAAAGACCAAAAGGTAAAAAGACAAAACAAACAGAAAAAAAAAGATGTTTCTTACACAAAATGTCATTTCTAGTGACCAGAAAGCATTTTGCTGTTGCTTGTCTGTTTTTGAAACAGGGTCTCCTTGTAGCCCCAGCTAGGCTGGAACTAGATATGTAACCCATGCTAGCCTAGATTTCACAGAGATTCCCCCTGCCTCTGCCTCCTGAATGAGTTCTGGGATTAAAGGCAATTACCACCATACTAGGCTCTAGAAAGCATTTCTTTTTTAAAAGAGACAAGTGCATTGCCTGGCATGGTGGTGCACACCTGTAGTCCCAGCACTTGGGAGACAGAGGCAGGCAGATCTCTGTGAGTTCAAGGCCAGCCTGGTCTACATAGTGAGTTCCAAGACAGCTGGGGCTACAGGGAGACCCTGTTTCAAAAAGACCAATTAATTAATTAATTGATTAATTAAAAATAAAATAAATATTAAAATGCCTAATTCTAGCACATTATTTACAACAAATTGTATTATCTATTAGCAATCATCCCAATAGCAAAACTAGCTCATCTCAACATTGACAAAATATATGTGTATTTCAAATGGATCAAGGCAGAGAGCATGCAAAAGTATCTCTACATACAGGCCAATCCTAAAATTAATCTTTTAATTTCACTTTTTAAACTTGCTTGATAAAAAGTAGTTTAGAGATTTTTTTTTGAGCACTTAATAAAAGCGTATTTATCTCTCTTGTAAATCCTGCAATCAGAGTTTTCCTCACCTTCAGGTTTCAGAATTGATGCTTGGAAGCACCAGAGCGAAATCATTTCAAGGAAACAAACTCAAAATTAACATTTGGATTAGTTAGCATTTTAGAAAATTCTGCCTGAGCTAATATCCAATAAACCCAGCTCCTTTTAAAAAAAAAAAAATTTGCCTCAAATTTAAATTCTTTAAATCCTTGCATTTTATCTACCTCCCTATTCAAAGGAAGAGAGAGACGTAGCAGTAGTGGTTCTCACGTGCTCTGCTCACCCCCCACCCATATTCATGCATACACGCATACTCACACGCATTTTTTAAAAACATGCCAAAAAATCATAACTTTCACTATTCAGTGAATTTTTAAGAGAAAAGAAATGCAAGGATAAAGTGTCCAGAGGTCTCCCCCTCAGTTACTTTTAGGAGCTCAGGGACAGCTTGACTTCATGCCATCACAGACTTAGAGGTCATCTTAAGTTTGCAAAAAACTAATCAGCTAGAATTGTCCCTAGGGGACACAAGGCTAGTACAGACTTAATATTTTTATGGTAACATAAATCACAACACAGATCTTACCAGCACCCTTGTTTCTCTATCTCAAATGGTTCTACAGAACCCAATGGTTCAATAGAACCCCCAAACCCTTCCCAAATAGTTCAATTGAACCATAAGTTTGCTCAAAAGAGGTTCAAAATTGACAAGGCCTATCCTACAATTGATGTAATAGCCCAGGTAGTTCAACAGAAGAACCCCAAAAGACAAAGCCTGTCACTAAACAGCAGTCAGCAGCAAAGATTCAAAAATAATTCCAACAAGGCCTCAAACTCAGTATGTAGCTGAGGGTGAACTTGAACTCCTGATCTTCCTGCTATGAACTAAAGTTTCCAAAATAAAAGCATCTTGGATGGAACGTCCTGCAAGGCTGATCAACTGATTAGCTCTTCAATGACTGTGTAGAGTTTGTAATGTTACAGATCCAAAGTCAATTTAAAATTTATCTTAGGCCATCTTTGGCCCCCTAAATGGCCATCCCTGCCCACCTTTGTGTCTGACTTGATATCCTGTAACTAACAGATAAAAACCTTTTGGAGAGCCGGCATTGTAGCACACATCTTTAATCCCAGTACTCAGGAGGCAGAGGCAGGCAGGTCTCTGTGAGCTCGAGGCCAGCCTGGTCTACATAGTGAGTTCCAGGTCAGCCAGGGCTACAGTGAGACCCTGTAGAGACCACCAGCTTCCACCAACCCAAGGGCTAAGCAACCTGTCACACAGCACCTAAGGCTTATAGCAGAATTCTCCTCACTTTCCTATTACTCGCTTCTCTGGTGTCTCCACCAATGTAAATGTATTTGAAAAGTGTCTTTGGTTTATGACTTTCTTTGTTCTGTTACTGTAAAAGCTTCATGAAACTGTTACCACCTTAGACTATGGAATTTGGAGTGACTTGAATCCTTGTTCCTAGGCCATGGTCACTCATATTTGGCTCCAGAATAAACTCTTATCCCCTTTAAGGAGTTGTGCTTTTGTATCAACACTGTCTTTCCCCACAGTTCTGGGATTGCAGGCATTTACCAACACACCCAGCTTCTCTCCTTCTACTGTACTAGGGCTTGAACCCAGGACCTTATACATAGTAGGCAAATACTCTACCACGAAGCTACATCCCCAGACCCGTGAGACCTGAGATCTTAAAATGAAGCTTGCATAAGGTGACCAATAAAATAACATCAGCCATGACTCTGTCTGCTTCCCTGCCCCAAACAGCCCTTCAATTTAATCCTTCTGTTCCTCTGACATTAAAAAAATAAAATGTGGTTAGCACATTTTGTTGACATGCTTTTACAGAGACCAAGCCAGAATGTCCTCTTAAGATATTCTAGAGAGATGGCTCAGCAGTTAAGAATGCTTACTGATCTTGCAGAGGACCAAAGTTCAGTTCCCAGCACCCTGTCAGGCCACTCAAAAACATCTGTAATTCCAGTTCCAGGGGATCCGGTTCTCTCTTCTGGCTTCCATAGGTACCCACAAGTATGCATATACACAGACACACACACACACACACACACACACACACACACACAGACACCCCACATACACAAATCAATAAATAAAATAAAATAAATAAATCTTTAAGAATAGTTTAAGAGATTATGCTTTGTTCCCACTTGCTTAGATGAGGCAGTGCCACATAAAAGAAATACTACCTCTTGGAGCTGTTTAATCAAAAGTGGGCCCAATCTGTTCTGAAATGTTCTGATTTCTCTCAAAGCTGTCTTGTCTTCCTGAAAAAAGAGCCTCCTCTTATATTTATTGAACATTATATCCACTAGGGTGTGGGGAAGGAATGAGGAACTTTGACTTAAAGAATCTTTAACTCCAGTTTACAGGGGAAGGAGTTGTTTTTCTGACCCTTCTGACCCAAAACAGCATACAAAACCACAAACAGACACCATCAGCCTTTGCCCACGTGTTGTTTTCCAACACTTTCAGGGGATATGTTATTTTCAACATTATCACTGCTTTCAGCAGTAGAATTAGATCTGATTATCACATCTCAGCTCACATACACTGTTCTGAGTCAGGGACCTGGAAGATATTTAAGGTACCATATATGTGTTTTCTGTGTTTCAGATTTAGCTTGTTACAGTTAATTACATCAGGACTCCAAAGCATAGGAAGACTGATCATGCTGTTTTTCCTAAAAAAACTAGTTAAACAAGCTGAGTAGTTACATTAGCCTTGTTTCCTTTTGGCTCATAAGAAAACTAAAATTTTAAGGGAAAAAGTCTCAACTCCAACAGACTAAGTTAGCTTGGCCACATGTCCAGTATGTCAATTAAAGGGACCAAAATAATGACAAAGGACAAAGAGAGGAAATTAAATCAATGTGACCCCGTTGGTGAAACAAGTAGAGGTGACTAATGCTCCTAGATCTTTTTTTAAATTTTTTTAGAGAATTAGCATGATTTTTTAAGTTTAAAATTTCAAAGAATCTTTTTTATTAAAGATAAGATATATCTAATTACATAGTTGTGGTCAAGATGTTATCTCCTTGATCCTGGCATCAATTCTGGTTCTACAACATGGTTGCTATTGCTTGAAGATATAAGTTCATTGTAAGAGACGCTTACTTCCACTGCAGGGTATAATTTTCCAATGGATAACTGCTCTCCTGAGATGTCAAACTCTATTCCAAGAACTAAAATAGATCAGTTATCCTGCTGCTTTTGGGTCTGTTTTACATGTATGTGTGCATATATAAATATAAACATTTTAATGATGTTAAGAATATTTTTACCACTACTGCCTCTTTAAAACCAACAAACAGGTGTTTGGAATCCAAGCCTCTGTAAGAATAACTCTAAACATTTAAAAAGAAAATGTTCATTTTAAAAACCTGCTTCTAAGCTAAGTGTGGCGATGCACGCCTTTAATGTCAGCACTTGGGAGGCAGAGGCAGGCAAAGCCCTGTGAGGTTGGAAGCCAGCTTGGTCTACATAGCAAGTTCTAGGCCAGCTGGGGCTACAGGAAGACCCTATCTCAAAAAGACAAAGAGGAAAAAAAAAACTGCTTTAGGCTTACAAAGACATCTTAAAGTTTATATGTAATCTTAATGTGTTCTATCATAATAATATATTTGAGATAATTATTCATCTCTGTGCTTTTAATTTAAAAGAAAATTATTTATATAAATACTTGTTAAATGATTAACATCCTACAAAAGTAAACAGATGGTACAATTAAAAAAAACAAAACATTGAGCCAGGAGTGGTGGCACATGCCTTTAATCCCAGCATTTAGAAGGCAGAGGCAGGCAAATCTGTGTGAGATTGAGACCAGACTTGTTTACAAATTCCAGGCCAGCTGGGGCTACACAAAGACCTTGTCTCGGAAAAGACACACACACACACACACACACACACACACACACAAAGTAAAATAATGGCAAAATTTTATCTTTTTCTGGATGCCTTAAACCCTAATAACAAGTGAATGCCTTTTTTAAAACAAAACAATTTCAAAGTATCTACTATAATGACTTCAATTTTTAACAATTAATTAATTAATTAATTGAAATTGATATAAAAAACTAAGACTATTAATATGCTTTTCCTGTATCGGTAAGATATTTAAGATACCATATATATGATTTCTGTATTTTAGATATAGGTTCTTGAATTTTCATTTAAAATTATCTTATTAAAATGTTATCTAAACTATAAAAAAGACAAGGTAAAGAAAATGTAGATTCAAAATTATAGGCATGAGATATATTTTTGATGGTGGGGGGAAGGGAAAAAATGCTTTTGGGTGAAAAAGGACTTTGTATAGTACGCTAAAGATTTCCAAAAGTGAAAATAGTTGAAAATAATGTTAAAAGATTAAAATATGTTATAGAAAGACTAAAAAGAGTTAAAGAAAGTAGATACAACTGAGTTAACTATAATATAAATGTTACTAAATTTTAAGGTTTAAATTCAATGCCCTGGGGTAAAATTAATGTTTGAGTCTTTGTTTACAGCAAAAAAGATTTTCTTGAGTATTAATTGTCTTAGAAAAACAAAGACTTCAAATGTAATTACTAAAACAGAGAATTTCACCAACTGAAAGGACATCACGTCAAACACTCCATCCTGACTGGAGGAAAAGGACTGTATTTGGATACTTCTACCTGCTCCTATACTATAGAACTCAAGGAGATGAACATTTAAATTCATATGTGCCCACTTCAACTGAAAACTCATCCATGTCACCTTCAGAACTGCTGGTTGGTACTTATCTTCAACCACATCAATAATCCAGCTCCCAAGTAACTGAACATTTCTCTCACTTTAATTTCTTAAACACTTCCATAATTAGATATTTTTAATGGTTCCTAATATTAAAATTTTACTTGGCATATTACTAATGATAAAATAATACTAATTTTTATTCTAATGAAGTTATAAATAATGATATTTCCTCTCATTAATTATGTTTTGTTGATGTTATTGTTATGATTATTTGCTTACTCAGAGCCCCTACCTCATTCAAAACTAATTTTCATGTTTAAAAGATTCAAGTATTGTCACTCTTTGCTAAAATATATATTTTTTTCTCATTCTGTATAATTTGGATTAAAAGTTCTAGTTTTGAAATTTGCTGCACGCACATGCGCGTGCGCGCGCGCGCACACACACACACACACACACACACACACACAAACATGTAAATAGAATCAAACCAATTAGGCTAAAAGGCCCTATCACATACTCAGATGTTTAACAAAGTAACTATAACTCTATTCACTCTAGTTAGAGATACCCAAAGATTTTGCTTAACTCTTCTTATACAAATTATACAAAAGACTGTGTGGGGCAGCACTTGGGAGACAGAGGCAGGAGGCTCTCTGTGAGCTCAAGGCCAGTCTGGTCTACATAGTGAGTTCCAGGCCAGCTGGAAAGACAGGGAGACCCTGACTCAAAAAGACCAAAAAAAAAACAAAACAAAACAAAATAAATTATACAAAAGACCTTAATCTCTACTAATAATAATACTCATGATGTTTTATGCCTAAGTACTAATGCTTCTCTTTTTTAATATTTTATTTATTATTTTTATTTTCTGTGTATGAGTGTATTGCCTGCATGTATGTAAGTGCACCCATATCGTTCAATGCCTACAGAGATCAGAAGAGGCCATTGGATTCCCCTAGAACTGGAGTTATGGATGGTTCTTGGCTGCCATGCAGGTGCTAAGACCCAAACCTGGGTCCTCTGGAAGAGCAGCCAGTGTTCTTAACCACTAAGCCATCTCTCCAGCCCCCCACCATGCTTCTTGATCAAATGAGTATCTAAGGTGTCTTTGTTAGTACAATTAGCAAGGATTTTAAAAAGTTAAGCAATATTTATATTTTACTAATAAAAGGAAATGAACATTACTACTGTGACTTCTTCTAAGGTCTCATTTTGATTTCTAATCACTAAAATAAAAAGTAATATTTGGTTATACATACAAGGCCTATAAAATTCTGATTTCTAACAAGTCTGATCTCTTCTTTCTATCAATATTGTTAATATTTGATATATAAAGACATTCTGCTTTAAAAAGTTGAAAGAAATACTATACTGTTATGCAATTTCTTTTATAATATGGTTTTCATTTACTTTTCTAAACTAAATCTGGCATGATACCAATATAATAAAACAGGTCAAGTCAGTATCCACAGAGAAGAGCTATGATAATTTAAATATTGAAAATCAATATTTATATTAGAGCTAGCCACACCTCATAAGGTTATAGCTCCAGGCCAGCTGAGGCTACAGGAAGACTATCTCAAAAAAGACCAAAAAGAAAAAAGTTCACAGAATACAAATAACTGTAATACAGGGCAAAGCATATAGTCAATCTCATT
>NW_008360326.1:4266531-4267910 GCF_000622305.1 Nannospalax galili
AACAAAGGAAAAAGAAAAAAGTTAAATCTGTATATCATCGTCTTATTAAAAGGACCTGGAATTTAAAAGGATTTGGTGTTAGGATCCACATATATACAGCAGTCCCTTCTGCATGAAATAACTACCATCATCACAACTTTGGCTGAGCCTGATCGCTAAACATTGTCACAATTGGGCTTGTTGGAGGTTGTGCTCATTCATTAAAGGAGTGCGAAGCAGGGTCACTGGACCCTCACCTGAATATCCAGCCACTCTTTCCAGCCACTCTTCCCAGCCAACTAGTCCAGTCTTGGAAGACAAAAGAAAAATAAGGAAGAACCCAATAGAGGGATGCTTTTGGAAGCCCTTGTCAAGAAACTCCAATGGACATGTTCATGTTCATATGAGCATTTGAAAATTGCCCCATTCTGACTTTTTTCTAGTTCCCTGTCTAGAACTTGTACTGCTAATTACTCTTGCCTTTACTTCTCCTTCACATCTCCCATTAATGATTCAAGGACTTTCTTCTCCCCGTAGAGACAAAAGTTATGCAATTTGAGAATCTTTTAGATAGATCCACTGAAGGGGTACTCCAATTGCCTCACCCTGCATCCCTGTTCAGCATGGAAGAAACAAGAGAGGTTGGCATCCCTATTCCCTATTGGCAATTGGGGTAACCCCTTCAGAGGATGGCATGATAAGACTAGGAGGTAGGAATTGGCTAGGCAGTTAGGGTAAAAAGACCCCAAAGAAATGTAGCCTGTTTCTTGGCTAAAGTCAAAATGTCCTTAGGCCTGTTAGCAACATACTCTGTTCCAAGGCCAAAAATTGTCAAAAGTATTTGGGAGCTTGTAACTAATCCTTAAAAGATTTTAGGGTTACCTCTTCAGACGGGGGAAAGTTGGAGGGGAGGGAGTGGGCATGGATTTAATCAAAACACTTTATGTGCATGTATGAAATTCTCAAAGTTTTTGTAAAAATTAAAAAAAAAATTTTAAAGTTAAATCTGCCAAGGCCAGCCTGGTCTACATAGTAAGTTCCAGAACAGCTGGGCTACAGGGAGACCCTGTCTCAAGAAGACCAAAAAAAAAGTTAAATCTGCCATGCTTCCAAGCAAAGCAACCATGGTCGAGCAGGACCTTTGACTTATCTTCACATAGGCAGAACTGGTAAAAAGACAGGAGCCAGGGGCTCCTCCCAAGCCCATGTGACGCCTGAGGAACAAATCCTCAAACGACCTTAAGAGTAAAAATAAATTGGTTTATCTGGGCCAACTGTATGGCCTTAAACACCCAAAAGGAAAGTATAACCAAAGATTAAAGGGTCCAATATAATTTTTTAAGAGTAAGTATGCATAGCTAAAGGCTACATAACAAGCAACAATGCCAGTTAGGAGATAC
>NW_008360326.1:4268552-4273214 GCF_000622305.1 Nannospalax galili
ATTTGCAGGGCTTATACTGAGTTCAATATTGTATAACTGTATTAATTCAACTGTGAACCTAGAAACTTACAGCCGCTTGTGAAAGAGATGTACTCTTGCTCTGGAGTGTGTTACTGAATATGTTAGAGCTGTAATGAAATGCTTCTTCTAATCATGTAGTTATTAAAATTTTTTTAAATAAATAATATAAAAAAATTTTTAAAGAAAAAAAAAGTTAAATCTGGATCATGATGACTAATAGTTTTGATATGATCCAGGAGCTTCTTCCTTACTGGCTTTACCAGCCAGTCCTCTCGCCTAAAGACTGCTTTTCCTACCTACTATTCAACTTCATCTACATCAGATCCTAACAATGTGGGAATAAATAGATGATACCTCAAATGCAAAAATCTGATACTTGCCAACAGGGGGAACTGTGAACAAAAGTTCCCAGAAAACAATGTATCTTCAAACTGAACCTTCTACAAGGCTGATCAACTGATTAGCGCTAGTGATTATGGAGAGTTTGGAATGTTGCAGATACCAACCCTAATTACCATTTATTTTGGGCTATCATTAGCCCCTAAATAGCTATTCCTTGTCAGCCTGTTTCTGACCTGACATCCTGTGACTAAGAGATAAAAAACCTTTTGGGCCATACTAGCTAGCAGACCACCAGCTCCCACCAACCAAAAGGCAAAGAATGTCATTAAATAGCATCTGAGGCCCATAGCGGAATTCTCCCCAATTTGCTTTGACCCACCAACTGAATGTAGCCACCAATGCGTTTGAAAAGCATGTTGATTTATGACTTTCTTTGTTCTGTTACTATAAAAAGTTCATAAAACTGCTACCTCATTGGAACATGGAATTTGGAGTAACCTGAAATTGTGTTCCTGGGTCACAGTCACTCATTTTTGACTCAAGGATAACCTATCTCTTATCCCCTTTTAGGTGAGAGTTGTGCTTTTGCATTGACAGTTAAAGTACCTGAATACAGTCTTTTTTCCTCTAGTCAAGATGGAGTGTTTGATGTGACGTCCATCTTTCAGTTGATGAAATCATCTGGTTTCTTTATCTTTTGAGGAAGACTCTAGGTAACTAATTCTAAATTTTAATTATTATATTTCAAAATCCTTGTTTTTCTAAGTCAATTAATGCTTAAAAAACTTTTTGTATAAACTGAGAATCAAAAATTAATTCAAGGTATTGAATTTTTACCTTAAAAATTTTAATAACCATGGGCCAGGCATGGTGGCGCATGCCTTTAATGCCAGCACTTGAGAGACAGAGGCAGGTGGATCTCTAGTGAGTTCAAGGCCAGCCTGGTCTACATGGTGAGTTCCAGGCCAGATGGGGGCTTAAAAAACTTTTTGTATAAACTGAGAATCAAAAATTAATTCAAGGTATTGAATTTTTACCTTAAAAATTTTAATAACCATGGGCCAGGCATGGTGGCGCATGCCTTTAATGCCAGCACTTGAGAGACAGAGGCAGGTGGATCTCTAGTGAGTTCAAGGCCAGCCTGGTCTACATGGTGAGTTCCAGGCCAGATGGGGCTACAGGGAGACCCTGTCTCATGTCTCAAGTATCTTCTTTTTTTTAATTCAATTTTCTCAATCTCTCTACAACATACTTTATTTAATCTTTTAACATTATTGCCATCCATTTCCATTTTGGAACAATCTTTACCTTACCATACAGTCTTTTCTCATTCAAAATCATTTTCTATTCTTTAAACTTCATTTGCCAAAAATATATTTCAAACATATAACCTTTTACTCTCTGTTTTTTTTTAACTTGATAGTTGATTTTTAATCATTATTATTTTTGTAAAACTTAGAAAACATTTTAATAAGATAATTTTAAATGAAAATTCAGGAGACTATATCTAAAACACAGAAAACATGTATATAGTATCTTAAATATCTAACAGTAATAAATACAAATGAAACATATTAAAAGTCTTGTTTTCTTTACCAAGTTAAATTAAGTATTTGTTAAAGGTTGAAGTTACTGTAACAGGCACTTTGAAAATGTTTTTGTTTAAAAAAGAAAAGCATTTACTCCTCATTATGGTTTGAGGCATTCAGAACAGTATAAAGTTTGGGCATTTTTTTACTTTGTTCCTTTTGAGAGACCTGTTTACCTTTGTATTAAGTATTTTAATCATTTAACAAGTATTTACCTAAGCTACTTTTTTCTTTAAAATTAAAAGAATAGAGAAGAATAATTGTCCCATACATTATTATGATGTGACATATTATTAGTCAGTTTCAAGATATCTTTGTAAGACTTGAAGCAGGTTTTTTAAATGACCACATGTGATGGTTTGAATGAGAATGTCTCCCATAGGCTCCAAGTATTTGGACATTTTGTCCCCAGTGGATGGCACTGTTTCGGGGGGTCTTAGAAGGTGTGGCCATACTGAAGGAAGCATGTTACTGGGGGCAGCCTTAGAGAGTTTTTATGCCTTGCCAGATTTTGAGTTGCTCTCTTGTTTCCTGTGCTTGCTTGGAGATGTGAGAGTTTAGCTTCTGCTCCTCCTCCAGCCACATCTGCCATCATGCCTCCCTGCTATGATGGACTCTTGCCCCTTTGGAACCGTAAGTTAAATAAACTCTTCCTTTTATAAGTTCACTTGGTCATGGTATTTCTATCATAGCAACAGAAAAGTGACTAAAACGCCACATTTTTTGTTTGTTTGTTTGTTTAGAATTGTTCTTACATAGACTCCATGAAGATATGGACCTTGAAAAGCCTGCTTGTTGGTTTTAAAGGGGCAGTAACGGTCAAAATTGTCCTTGACATCATTAAAATGTGACCCAGGAGGTGTAAGATAAAATAAACCCTTTCCTCCCCCACCCAAAAAAGTTTATATTTATATATGCATATATACATATAAAACATATCCCAAAACAAGGGTGAGATTTTTTTAATCCTTGGAATAAAAAGTTTAGCATCTTATCTCAGGAGAGCAGTTCTTCATAAGAAAAAGTATACCCTGCAGTAGAAGTAAGCATCTCTTAAAATTAACTTATATCCTCAAGGAATAGGATGTAAGAGTTGAGGCATAAATCAAGGAGATGATATCTTGGAGACAATATCTTGACCAGAACTATAAAATTAAGTATATCTTGTTTTTTAAAAAACAAAGAGCCTTTAAATTTTTAAACTTAAAAACTCATGTTAATTCTCTCTTAAAAAAAAAATCTAGGATTATTAGCATTAGTCACCTCTACTTCTTTTCTTTCTTTTTTTTTTTTTCTTTTGTCTTTTTGAGACAGGGTCTCCCTATAGCTCCAACTGGCTTGGAACCAGGCTGGCCTTGAACTCACAGAGATCTGCCTGCCTCTGCCTCCCAAGTGCTGGGATTAAAGGCACATGCCACCACGTTTGGCCTTCCCTACTTCTTTCACCAAAGTGGTGACATTGATTTAATTTCCTCTCTTTGGCCTTTGCCATTGTTCTGTTCCTTTAATTGGCATACTGGATATGTGGCCAAGTTAACTTAGTCTGTTGAAGTTGGAAACTTTTCCCTTAAAATTTTAGTTTGACTATGAGCCAAAAGGAAGCTATGCTAATTTAACAACTCCAGTCTACATGAGCACACATAGAGTGTATACACACACTATTATGTATAAAATAGATTTTTTTTTACCAACCAAGATTTTATAATTATTCTATGTTGAGATTATATCTCCTATAATCTTTATTGTGAAAAGGAAATTTAGCACAAGGATCTTTAGCAAACATATACCTCCATTACTTTACAGGTGGTCTAGCCTTAATAAAAACCCTACATTTAACAGTTTTTGTACTAAGAATATTTGAAAAAATAGTCTCTGAATATTACATAATTGAAATAAAAATTTTAATTAATATATATTTATTTAGAATTTGTTTTGGGATGAAATCTTAATCAAAATATATGTTTATAATCCCTGGAATTGGCATTACAGATGGTTGTGAGCTGCCATATGGGACTGGGAATTGAACCCGAGTCCCCTACAAGAGCATTTGGTGCTCTTAACCACTGAGCCATCTCCCCAGTCCCATGTTAGCACACTTTAAGTGATTCACTCAATAGGTTTTTAAAAATATTTACTTGGTATTGGGTTTTTTTAATATTTTATTTATTATTTTTCATTTTATGTGTATGAGTGTATTGCCTGCATGTAGGTAAGTGGACCCGTGTCGTGAAATGCCTGCAAGGACAAAAGAGGCTGTTGGATCCCCTGGAACTGGAGTTACGGACAGTTGTTAGCTGCCATGTGGGTGCTGGGATTCGAACCCGGGTCTTCTGCAAGAGCAACCAGCGTTCTTAACTGCTGAGCCATCTCTATTTGTTTTAATTGGTTTAAGATGTTCAGAGTACCAAAGTTTATAAGGCAGTATACATTTATCAGGCCTTTTATTACCAAAATATTCACATTTATAAATCTGTACATTTGCATTTTAATAAATATAATGTTAGCACATAATAAAAAAAGAGAAGGAGGAGAAGGAACTGACTGTAGTAGTGCATGCCTTTAATCCCAGCACTCTGGAGGCAGAGGCAGACAGGTCTCTGTGAGATTGAGGTCAACCTGGTGGTCTATATAGTGAGTTCCAAGCTGGCTGTAGCTACAAGGTCTCAAAAAGACAAAAAAAAAAAAAAAAAAAAAAAAAAAAAAAAAAAAA
>NW_008360326.1:4273230-4275489 GCF_000622305.1 Nannospalax galili
GAGAATAAAGCTGAAATGGCCATAATTTATTTAAAAATTGTTTTGTAGGGCTAGAGAGATGGCTCAGCAGTTAACAGCACTGACTGCTCTTGCAGAGGACCCAGGTTCGATTCCCAGCACATGCATGGCAGCTTTGAACCATCCTTAACTCCAGTTCCGGGGGAATGTGAAGCCCTCTTCTGACCTCAGCAGCATTGCATGACACGGGTGCACTCACACACATGCAGGCAATACACTCATACACATAAAATAAAAATAATAAGTAAAATATTTTAAACAATGGTTTTGACACAAACAACACATGAAAACAATTATCATAGACATACATGATACAATTACATGAAATCAAGGTGGGTTATGGAAGGTAGAAAGTTTGTATCACTAGGTCTTTAAGATATGAGAAAGGTTTTGTGGCATAAAAGATCAAAAGGCACTCGGGAGGCAGAGGCAGGAGAATCTCTGCAAGATTGAGGCCAGCCTGGTCTACATAGCTAGTGCCAGGCCAGCTGGGGCTACAGGGAGACCCTGTCTCAAAAAGATTTTTAAAAAAAGATCAAAAGGATGGAGTTAGAGAGAGATGGCTCAACAGTTAAGAGCACTGGCTGCTCTTGCAGAGGATCCAGGTTCGGTTCCCAGCACCCATATGGTAGCTAGCAGCCATCCATAACTCCAGTTGCAGGGGATCCATGCCCTCTTCTGACCTCTGCATGCATTGCATGACACAGGTGCTCTTACACACATGCAGGCAATATACTCATACACATAAATAAAAATAATAATTAAAATATTTTTTAAATAAAATAAAAAATCAGAAGGTGAAGTTGGTCATGTAGACTTAAAACAATATTTTTTTCTCTCTCTCTCTTTAAGAACTAAATTGCTGAGGAGGAGATGCCGTTACTGATGAAAATGTTTTTCTCACAGGCGAAGGAAGACAACAGAATTTCCCTTGTCTAATTCATAAAGCAGAGGAGACAGGTAGGACAGCAAAGAAACACTTTTAAGACTTCAAGTTAAGAATAAATAACACATAAAAACAGTTATCCCTAATGTGCTGCTTTGGATGCAGAATGTCCTGCTCTGGGGAAGTAGTTATCTCATTTTGTCTCTGGCTGCTCTCTTGGAGGCAAGAGATTGGCTTAGGCCAACTGGGGATCAGCTGGTATAATGTACCCGGCAAAAACCATGCACTGTTCCATCTGACCCAGAAACAGAGTATGGATGAGTCTAAGGGATTTTTAAGTGGGTTTCTGGCCAGAAAAACAGAAACAAAGGAACCTGAAGTAACATGCAAGCCGAGCTTAGCAGGGTAGATCAGCCAAGCCATAGACAGGAAAACCCACCAGCAGTGCTTCAAGTTGAATTTCAGCAGGAACACCCAGAAATGTTGGCAGTGACAGAGACAGCTTCCCATGGTTATCCTTGGGCCCTGAGTTTTAGGACCCTCCACTCAAGCCAAACCAGGATACATGACTTCAATTCCTGAAAGGGATCTTAGGACTAGCGAGTACAATAAAGACATTTTAATGTAGGCTTAAGCATAAGGAGGAAAAGAAAAAGCTGCTCAGAGAGAAAAGAATGTGAGTTATATCCAAGCATGAGTCTAGCTCCCCAAAGGAAAGTGGTCTTCACAAATGGAAATTCCCAATACAGCCTCCTTTTCTTTTTGCTTGCTTGCTTTCTTGCTTGCTTGCTTTTTTTGTTTGTTTGTTTGTTTTTGTAGTTTTTATCTTAAAGTAGGCCATAATCTATTTGCATATAGAACTTGGTTCCGTTTGGAGATAAAGAATAAAGGGCAAAGTCAGAGAACGAGATGAGGACTGGAGACCTAGTCTCAGGATTTAGCTTTGGTTCTTATATAACCTCTTAAAAAATGTTTAATATTTTATTATTTTTATTTTATGTACATGAGTATATTGCCTGCATGTATGTGAGTGCACCCATGTTGTGCAATGCCCGCGGAGGTCAGAAGAAGACATCAGATTTCCCTGGAACTGGAGTTACAGTTGGTATCCACCATGTGGGTGCTAGGAATTGAACTCAAGACCTCTGCAAGAGCAGCCAGTGCTCTTAACCACTGAGCCAACTCTCCAGCCCCCTCAAAAAAAATTTTTTAATTAAATTTTTATTCTTAATATCTCCTTTTAACTGTCCTGTATTTTTAGAGCTCTTATGATTGTAATTACCAATTACATTCCAATTAAAGCAGGCTGCCCATTTATGGTTTGTTTTTTTTTTCTTTTAATTTTATTGCCTAGG
>NW_008360326.1:4275810-4332973 GCF_000622305.1 Nannospalax galili
AACATGCTTTCAGAGGCCTGAAAGCAACCAAAAAATGATAATAAACTGAATGTTGAAACAAAAATATTTTCAAAGCAAACAAAATAGATACCTTAAAACCAAAACTAAAAAGCTATCTACTGAATAGGTTCCTTAAAAATCAGCTCAGAGACTGGGCGTGGTGGTGCATGCCTTTAATCCCCGCACTCGGGAGAAAGAACTCCAGTCATCTCTGACATCCATTCCATTTCTGACAACCCTCCCTAAACCTCCCCATATTCCCATCCTCACCCCATCCCTATGCTTCCCCCCCAGTCCCAACCTGGTCCCAGATGGACTTTCCCTGCCTCCAATCCCCACCAGGTCCGGCCACTAAGCCTCACTTCCCCACCCACAGTCTCCTCTATGGCTGAATCTCTCCCTACTCCTGACATTCACCCTTCTCTGACCTTACTTTATGCCAAACTGTCTGTCACCCCAGCCCTATAACCCTCCAGCCTTGACTCCAACCTGATCCCAACCTCAGCTCTGACTGAAATCCCACCAGGAAGCTCAACATCAGCACTTGCGCAGTTTAGCTTTAAGCTGGTAGGAGTTGCTCTTTCTACCACTAGCAATCAAAGGAAGCCCAGATATCCTCAATACTCCCTTCTTTCTATACAACTAAAAACAGAATGAAGGTAACCACAAAGGCCAACTTGGGGAGCGAAATGGTTGACCAGGTCAGCGGAAGTGTGAAAGGGAGAGAATGGACAGGGAGTGACTGAGTTTGGGATTTTTAGTGCCATTCATTCAGTCAGTAAATATTTATTGAGGCTGTAATGGGCTCCAAACCGAGTGTCCAACACCAAAGATGAAGAGTAAACAAAACAGACAGGTTCAGGCCTTCGCTCAGGAGAGAAAACAGGTGAGGAAATAGCTGCAATTCTCTGAAAGCATTTGGGGCTGGGGAAGTAAACACAGTTTGAAGGAGCCAGGCCAGGTCTCCCCAGGAGAGTTAAGTAGAGGTGAGGCTAGACTCTCTGCAGGGACGATACCTTCACATATGAGGGACAAAGGGAACCTATTGAGTGTGAGGGGTAAGGATGAGCATGAGGCTGTGCCTGCAGGGATTATTCTAGAAGGAGGTAAAGCCACCAGCCCACAGATGCAGAGAACAGCCATCCACTACACGTACACACACACACACACACACACACACACACACACACACCTTTAACTCTATGTCACATCAAAGAGACTTTCACACAGACAAACATGGGGCAGAAATTTTATTGGAACCAGCTGGCTTGTCCAGCTGATTGACAGTTGTATGTGGATATATAAAGTTGCTGTTGCACCCTATCAAACAGGAAGTGCCAAGAGGGCAAGGGCTACAGCTGCTAGTCTTGCTCCATCCTTGGCTCAGCGGGTACCCAACATGCACATCATCCTCTGTGACGCTGGCCGTGGGGGAAAGGGGATTCTCGTGCACTGGGTCTGACTTCCCAAATACCCTTTGCCCACCCACAACTCCTAAGGGGAAGATGCTCTCCAGCTCCATCACAAGGTTGCCTGGTGACTTGATGCTTCAGCAGCACCTGACCTGATGGCCCCAGCAGGCATTGCAACATTCCCCAAGATGGGAAAGGAAAACAATTTCAAGAGTTCATATCGCAGGACACAGAGCTGCCAGACAGCCTGCTGGAACAAACTTAGCAGTTGGGGTGCTGTTCCAAAGAGAGTCCACATAATTTCAGATGGGCTAATGCCAGATGCAGGCCCCAGTTCTTTGCTCTAACGCCAGGGTTAGGCTACAGATGTGCCCATGTTAATTTTCAAAGTCATGGGTCAAACATGTATGAGTTCAGTAGAAATGGTGACATTCTTTCTGATGAAAGTATAAAGCCAGGCCTTGGCGGGCTATCAACACTCCCGCAGAAAGTAGGTGTGGGCCCTGAAGATATTAGTCTCCAACTTCTCCTGATTCTGTCACCTCCCTCCCAAACCACATAGCATCTGTCCAGAGCCAGAGTACACACACACACACACACACACACACCCTTGGCACAATGTTTATTCTTTCTTTTGAAAATGAGCTCTTCTTTCTCTGGTGGTTTTCAGAGGTTTGAAGTGATAGAGGAAGAAGAGGAAGCATGATGGCGTGCCAAAAATGCCTTGCTAACCAGGCCATGGGTAGCCAGGAGCTTGAAGAATCCATAGCGAAAATTTTGGCCAATGAAAGCATAGATGATGGGGTTGAGACAGCTGTGGGTAAAGCCCAGGATCTCAGTGATATACAGCGCCCGGTCAATGTCATGGCGGCGCTCACAGGTCTCCTTGATCACATGGGTCCTCATGAGGGTGTCCGCAAGCAGGACCAGGTTGTAGGGCAGCCAGCAGAGCAGAAAGACCAGCACAACAGCAAAGATGACCCACATGGCCCGGTGCTTCTGCCCCATGTGGGCCTTAAAGAGCGTGCGCAGAGTGAACCCGTAGCAGAACAGCATGACCAGCAGTGGCAGGAGGAAGCCAAATGTGTGAGGCAGACTACGCAGCACCATTCGCAAATTTGTTGTGGCTTTACCCAGGACCTCGTAGCAGACTGTTCCAGAACCGAATGATTCATAGGCCTCACGGAAGATGGCAAAGGGCAAGGACAGAATGAAAGATAGTCCCCAAATGCCCAGACATATGAACTTAACCAAGTGGCGCTTTTGGGTCAGTGTTCGAGTGGCATGGACAATGGCCAGGTAGCGGTCAACACTGATGCTAGCCAATAGCAGGATTCCACTGTAGAAGTTGGCTTCCTTCAGGAGTGACAGCATCTTGCACAGGGGTGTGCCAAAAATCCAGCCTTTCACATGGAAGACAGCCCAGAAGGGCAAGGTCAGGGCAAAGAGCAAGTCAGCCATAGCCAGGTTCAGCAGGTAGACATCGGTGACAGAACGGTTCACTCGACTGTATAAGATGACCAGTATCACCAGGGAGTTTCCCAGCAAGCTCAGCAGGAACACCAAGGTATAGACAACAACCATAGCTTCCTTGTTGGTTAGCTGAGCAACGTTTCCGCAGGGACTGAACTCGTCTCCTGTAGGTAGCGTGCCAGTGAAATTAAACTCATCCTCAAGGTCATCCCACATATCATCAGTAGTATCCAAAGAGTAGAACAGCTTAGGAATGGTCATGGTTCAATCTAGTGAAAGGTTAGAAGGAAAGAAATATGGTTTAGCATCTCAGACAATAGTCATTCTCATAAAGAGTATGGAGTAGCCTTGGCCTCTCTGCTGCTGTGACAGCCAGAGTTTACCTCCTTTGCCTTCAACTTGAGCTCCTATGGAAACTGACTTCCTAGTGCTGTCCAAATTCTCTGAGACCCAGCCTGATATAAGATAGAACCCAGGGAAGATACCTTTGCTCTTAGCTGGCCCTACAATTCACGACCCTACCTCTAATCCTACCCTGTCTCCCTTTAGCCTTCTCTGTCCTCAGTCATTCCCCTAGGTTGGTCTTACACATTCAAGAGAGGGCCAGCACTCAGAAAAACTGAAGGAGCTAAGCCATTTTAGGGTGTGTCCTTTTTTACCTTATTTCTTATATGTCCCCCCATTCTTGTTTGCCTTTCTTTTTTAAGATTTATTTCTAGCTGGGCATGGTGGCACATGCCCTTAATCCTGGCATTTGGGAGGCAAAGCCAGGCCAGTTTCTGCGAGTTCATGGCCAACCTGGTCTCCATAGCAAATCCAGGCCAGCTGTGGCTACAGGGAGACCCTTTCTCAAAAAAAGACAAAAAAGGAAATTTATTTTGTGTGCATATGTTTGTGTGAATGTACGCAGCTTGTATGAGGGTGCCCTTGGAGACCAGAAGATCCCTTGGAGCTGGAGCTACAGGTGGTTGTAGTTGACTGATGTGGGTGTTTGGAAATGAGCTTAAGTCCTCTGCAAGAGAAGGATCTGCTCTTAACCACCTAGCCATCTCTCTAGCCCTTTCTCAAAATCTACTGGGAGAAGAAGTGATACCATGAGATTGCATTAAACTGTATGGTGCACCTTGACTTACAGTGAAATTATGTCCAGTTTCAATAGTTGAAAGCATCATGTCAAAAATACATGTAGGGGGCTGGAGAGATGGCTCAGAGGTTAAGAACACTTGCTGCTCTTGCAGAGGACCAAGGTTCAGTCCCAGCACCCACATGGCAGCTCATAGCTACTTATAACTCCAGCTCCAGAGAATCTAACACCCTCTTCTAGTCTCCTCAGGCACCTGTACACACATGGTACACATACATACATGCAGGCAAAATTCATACACATTAAGTAAAAAATCTTTTAAAATGTGTGTGTGTGTATGTGTGTGTGTGTGTGTGTGTGTGTGTGTGTGTGTGTGTGTGTGTGTGGAGAGAGAGAGAGAGAGAGAGTGGGAGGCAGAGGCAGAGGCAGGCAGATCCTCTCTGAGTTCCAGGTCATCATGGTCTACATAGTGAATTCCAGGTCAGGCAGCACTACATAGTGAGACCCTGTCTCAAAAATAAATAAATACATGTAGGGGACCATCCAGGTAGCTCAGGGGGTAGAGGTGTCTGTCATCAAGTCTGACAACCTGAATTCAATCCCAGGACCCACATGGTAAAAGGAGAGAACTGACTCCTGACAGTTGTCCTCTGACCTCTATACAAATGGCACACGCCCCCACAAAAAAAAAGTAAATATAAAAAGAAAAATTTTAATACATGCAGGGCCACTGAGATGGCTCAAAGGGTAAAAGCATTTGCCTCACAAGCCTGACAACCTGAATTTGATCCCCAGAACCCATGGTGGAAGGAAAGAGTCAACTCCCAGAAGTTGTCCTCTGACCTCCACATGCACATCTACACTCACATACACACACATATCATACACACACTAATAATAATAGTAATTAATTAATTTTAGTATGCATAATACACTAGGAATATGGCTCCATTGCTAAAGCTTGTGTAAACTGGCACATGTAAGGCCCTGAGTTGGATCCCCAATACCACAAACAAAACAAAAACGAATAAATAAAAATGCAGGTAAGCTAGGCACAGTGGCACATGACTTTAATTCCAGCACTCAGGAGGAGGGTCATGCAGATCGCTGTAAGAGGGAGGCCAGCCTGGGATGGTCTACATAGTAAGTTCCAGGCCAGCTGGGGCTAGACAGTAAAATCCTGTCTCAAAAACAAAACAAAAATGTAGGTACTCGTGGTGGTGCTAAAAGATAAAGCAGTGACTGCAGGTAAGACTCTTCCACTGTGAACAGGACATGCTGGGTGGGACTTCCTAGTGGTACGGCTGCCTTGCCGTCACCCATGCTCCTGTAAGTGACCTCAGTAAACTTATTGGTTCACCCAGCTGGACTTGGGTAGACTTCTTTCTTTGGTCTGCTGCCCTCTCTGACTAGAGGATTAGATGTTTGTTTACATGCAATGCTGTCAGAGATCAGAAGAGGGCATCTGATCCCCTGGAACTGGGGTTACGACACAGGTACTTAACATGCATGAGGCAATACACTCATACACATAAAATAAATAAAATAAAATAAAATATTTTAAAATAAAAAATGATAAAATTGAGATGAAAAAAGCTGAACCACTCGGGTGGGAGGGGTACAGTTCTGTTCTCTCCATTCAAACTCCTTAAAGAGCCTCTACCCAGGGAGGGGCTAGGGGGATGGCTCAGCTGGGAAAGTGCTTGCTGGACAAGCATGAGAACCTGAGTTCAGATCCTGGCACCCATGTAAAAAGCTGGGCCCTGTGGCATACATCTATAACCTCAGCACTGGAGGGTGAGTGGACAGAGACAAATTCCAAAGGCCAGCCATCCTATCTAAAACTGTGAGCTCCAGTTACAGTGAGAGACCTTGTCTCAAAAAATAAAGTGGAAAGTGACAAAAGTAGATATTCAACTTGAACCTCTAGCCTTTACAAGTTTGTACACGGTACATGTACACACACACACACACACACACACACACACACACCTCACAACTAATTAAGTAAATAATAATTTACTAATTTGCTAATAACCTCTACCCAACTCAAGACTCTTCAGAGAACAGTCTGGAAGCCCTTCGAAGTTAACCAGAAATGAGCAGACTGTCACCTAAAGCCTACTCTCTCCTTGGTGACCTTGGCTAGGGCCTTTAAACCCTACAGATTTTCATTTTCTCATCTGTAAATAGAAGGAGACAAAGAAGCCTTTGCTGGCCTGGTCCTAGGGCAAGTGTGTTCACATCCCCACATCTAAAAATGTTCTCTCCCTGCCAGCGTTGCATCTTCACAGAACACAAGGGCTTAGAGGGAAGCAATAAATATTGAATTGGGGAATTGTCTGCCTCAGCCACATAACTGGAAGGGAATGAAAGGAAAGGTTGAGGAGGCTGTGACCACACCATGTAGGAGGGTAGAGCACAGGGAGGAGACCAGAAGCTGGTAGCAGAAATCCTCAGGTCCCACAGAAACCAGCGCATTTTCTAAAGTAATATTTAACCAAGTCCCCCTACCCCACCAGAAGTGCTGACACACAGAAGTGGCTTCCTTACCTGAGACACCAGCCAGGTATGTTCAGTCAGTGCCAAGCCTGCGGCTCAGAGACCAGAGTGGCTTCACAGTCGGAGGAACTAGAGGAATAAAAGGAAATAGAGAAACCACCCCAAACCACACTGCCCCCTTGGAGCTCCACCCATTTCTGCATTTGGGATATAGATAAAGTCATGGGACCCGAAGGTATCAGAGGCTCCTGGGGTCCAGAGGGGATACCCAGGTGTGGAACTAGGGTTAAGGTGTGTTCTCTGAACCCCTCCCTAGAATATCACTTTCATTATCTTCAGTTTCTTGGATTTCCCAGCATTTACTATCCCCAAGTTCTCTAATAAATCACCTTTGAAAGCTCTTCAACTGTCTTGATGGGAATAAAAGGATAAGAGTTTGGCTTTCTACAATAGAGACTTCAGAAGTCCATAGGAGAGACTTAGAGTATACAGAGAGGAACTTAGGGGCAAGCTGGTGGGAGGGAGTCAGAAGTCTACATTGAACCTATGTTTGGAGCAGATTGTGTGTGTGTGTGTGTGTGTGTGTGTGTGTGTGTGTGTGTTACTAGAAATGGAACCCAGGACCTACAGGACAAGTCCTCTATCACTGAGCTACATCTCCAGCCCCCTTTTTTGTTTTTAGACAGGGACTTCCATAACCCAGGCTGGCCTTGAATTCTATGTAACTGAAGATGACTAAATTCCTGATCCTGTGCAGCACCATACCTGGCTACAAGCATACCCTTTTCACTTACACTACATGCATCTTTGGGATCATGTGGTAGAGATTTGAAGGAAAGGTCAACCCCCCTCTTTTATATAATAATTTCCAATGATTTCTTGATTATAGTAGCTCTGAGGTTTGGGGACATGGTAACTCCTTTCCCTGGAGTCTGACTGGAAAATAGAGATGATTAGGATTGGGGTAATCAGTGATGATGAACCAGCAGGGTATGATGTTATAGCTGCTCCCCTTTTGGTGATGAAGAATAGCTTCTCTGGGAAGCTGCCTGAGCTGTCCCCCAGCGCTTACAGCTGCCCCATGGCTTTACTCTTCTGACTCAATGTCCTGGTTAGCTTTAATTGTCAATTTGACACGACCTAGAGTCATCTGAGAAGGGAGAGATTTCCCAGATTAGATTGGCCTGTTGGGGAGGGGGGCTGTCTTCATTGCTAGTTGATATGGGAGGGCCAAGCCCACTGTGGACAGCACCATCCCTAGGCAGGTGGTCCTGGGTTGTAAAAGAAAGCTAGCTAGCCAGGCATGGTGGTGCATGTCTTTAATCCCAGCACTCAGGAGGCAGAGGCAGGCAGATCTCTGTGAGTTCAAGGCCAGCCTGGTCTACAAAGTGAGTGCCAGGCCAACTGGGGCTATAGGGAGACACTGTTTCAAAAAAAAGAAAGAAAAGAAAAGAAAGCTAGCTAAGCCTGAGCCTTTGAGTGAGCCAAACAGTGTTCCTTCACAGTCCCTGCCTGAATTCCTGCCTGCCTCCCTCAGTGCTGGACTAGAACCTGTACGATGAAATAAACTTTCCTCTCCTGAGTTGCTTTTGGCTAGAGTGTTTTAGTACAGCAATGGAGATGAAACTAGAACACTCTTAACTCCTTCTCCGTAATAACACGAACCCCATTGTGCTGTAGTGATGTTTACATGGCAGACCCCTGCCTTACACACTGAGCAGCTAGAGAGCAAAGGCTTCCTTTCCAGTTCATCTTCGGGTCTAGCCTCTGCCAGGAAACATAGCAAGTGCTGCCAAGGGTTGTAGAAGAAATGGCGTTTCTCATGTGACTCATGGAGCATAGACCACTGGTACAAAAGAGTCGTCTCTTTGCACCACATTCTCACACCTAAGGTATGTCTGACTGCTGCCCTTCCATGCACCTGGGCTGGTCTCCCTGGCTGGTATTGCACCTACCAGCCTCCTCTGTCATCTGAAGTCAACACCAATCTCTGGAAGTATAAATCCTGCCCCTCCCATAAATGCCAACATCTCATAATACTGGTACTTACAGTTGTGCCACTGGCAGGTACGGTGGCCTCCCCTGGGATTCTCTTCACATTTATAAATAGTGGCAAGAGGGCTGTAGCTCAGTTAGGATAGTACTTGTCCAACATGCACAAAACCCTGGATTCAATCCCCAGCACGGTATAAAAATGGGCACCAGGGCTGGGGAGATGGCTCAGTAGATAAGAGCATTTACTTCACAAGCCTGAGTTCAAATCCCCAGAACTCACATAAAAAGCCAGGCATGGTCGTGTACACACCAATAAGCCTAGTGCTGTGGGGGATGGGGCAGGGAAACCCGAGGATCACTGGGGCTTCCTGGCCACCAGCCTGGCTCCAGGTTCAGGAAAGACCCTATTTCAAGGGAATAAGGAAGAGGCCTATAGAACAAGACACCTGACATCCTTCTCTGGCCTCTGCACATGCACACACAAATATCTGCATACACCCCACACGCACACACAAACACACACACACACACACACACACACACACACACACACACACACCACATGCACCAAAAGGGTGGTACACCCCTGTGATCCCAGTACTGAGGAGGTAGGGGCAGAAGGGTCAGAAGTTCGAAGTCATTCTCAGCCACATATTGAATTCAAGGCCAGCCTGGAATACATGAGAAAAAAAAAGTGGTAGGAAGTATAAAGAGACAATTGCCTGGGGCAACTGATGCTGGATTGTTGGCATCTAATGCCTAGACTAGAAAAAACTTAAATGGGGTAGTCCCAGAAGGGAAGGGGCATCAACCCTCACCACCACCCCGTTAGTCATCTAAAGAGAAGGCAGTTCCTGCGGCAGGAAACATTAGGATACAGGCAGAAACTGTGCGGTCTAAAATGCAAAACACCAGCCAGGTTTGGTGGCACATGCCTGTAGTCCCGGCACTAGGGAGGCAGAGGCAGGCGGATCTCTGTGAGTTCAAGGCCAGCCTGGTCTACACAGTGAGTTCCAGGCCAGCTGGGGCTACAGGGAGACCCTGTCTCCAAAAGACCAAAAAAAAAGAAGCAAAACATCTTAAGAGGGTATTCCTCCCTCGGAGCCCCTTCCTTTCTCGGAATTATGGGAGGGGGGTTGTTTTTTTGTTTTTTTCTCACTTTTCCTTTAAAAAAAAAATCTTATATTATCGCTGAAAACAAAACAAAACAAGAACAAATGGAATCACCCAGAAGGGAGAATTTCACCACACGGGGGCAGCAGACGACGGCAGAGCCGGCCTGCAAGGGAATAACAGAAGGGACACTCAAGCCCGGTTCCGGCTAAAAAACAGTTTTAAAACAAGCAAGTTGGTGCACACCTATAATCCCAGCACTCAGAAGACAGAGGGGTGGATTACTGAAAATTTGAGACCAGCCTGGGGAGTTCCAGGGCTACCTAGTGCGAGTTTGGTCTCAAACAACCAAAATTAAAAATAAATAGTAAAGCCAGGCATGGTGGCCCACACCTTTAATCCCAGCACTGACTAGGGAGGGCAAGCAGGCAGATCTCTGTAAGTTCAAGGCCAACCTGGCCTACATAGTGAGTTCCAGGCCAACTGGAGCTACAGGGAGACCCTGTCTCAAAAAGAAAAAAAAAACCAATAAATAAGTAAATAGTGAGTAAATAAATAGCCTCCTTGGGAAGATAGACCTGGAGGATGGAGGTTGAAAGAATCTCTTACCTCGAAGTCAGAAAGAACATTTCCCTGGAAAGGCACAGAGAGCTTGGAATGAAACTTTCCCGCTTGAAAGAGTTCCAGCGAGTCAGCCCACCCAATGCAGTTTCTGCCTTGGTTTTCCACTCATGACTGCTTCTGCTTACACCAAGCACACTATTCTAACAGGAAAGCATTCTCCATTCTAGGAGAACACTCAGTGCCACAAAGACGATTGGGACAGGTGAAGCCTAGACGACAGGCAACTGGCGATAGATGGGGGTCTTCATGATGCTGTCTTAACACTGTATTAAATATGGTAACTTCTATGCTAGACTTCTGTGTTCTGTGTTGACTTTAACACACACATAAGCATCTCCTCACATTCTTCCAGAAGAATCTGCTTGGCTCTGAGGCCAAAGTTGAAGAGGGTTCCTCTCCTCTCCCTGTGACTTCCCCGTGGCCACAGTGACGAGGGTAGAGTATGACCTGATCAAAGCAAAGGTCAAGATGTTTGCCCAATGCCTGGGCAAAGTACGTATGTCATCTTGTGGTAGCTGATGGTCATTTTGCTACCACAAATGACAACACCGTCCAAGGACCCAAACTAATACAGGCAGAGGGAGGTGGATTTTAGAGAATAATCAAGAAACAGAGGCAGGGTCCTAGACAGATCATACTCAGGGCTATCTTCTTTCTGTACTTTGTTGTTAATTAACTATACTGAGCCAATATATTCTTTTATAGTTCAGACCAGTTCAGGGATTGGGGAGTTAGCTCAATCAATAAAGAACTTGCCTTGCAAGCACAGGTACCTGAGTTCAATCTTCAGAACCCCTGGGGTGGTGAAGAAAAGGGAAAAAAAGTCAGGCATGATGGAATACCCTTGCCCTTGTCATCCCAGCACTGGGGAGGCAGATCCCTAGGACTCACTAGCCAGCCTAGCATACATGGCAAGTTATAAGCTAGTGTGAGACTCTGTCTCAAGAACAGTAGGGTGATACCCCAGGTTGTCCTCTGGCTTCTACATGTATGAACATGCACACACATGGACTCATACATACATGAACACACACGTGTATGCACACAAACATACAACAAAAGGAACATTTTGTTGCGTTTTCTGTCATGTGAAAATAAAATCATGCCCAGCTAGTTGAAGTTTTGGGAAAGCAAAAACAATCTGAGATGAGAAAAATATCTAAGAGGGGAGGAATATCAGTAAATCACAGAACTGTAATCAGAATGCAGGCCAGAACAGAACCTGGCAGATATATGGCCTGGCCAGATGCAGACTCTGATGGAATGATCGAACATGAGAAAGTGGCACACAGCACTCACGTGAGGGACCCCCCCCCCAACCCCGAACACATTCAGATCGTCACAAAGGACCCAGAAATCCCTGTTCTGGAACCAGGTGGACCAGCTTTCATAGGCCAGCTCTGCTTTATTAACTTCTGATCTTGGGCAATTTGTTAATATACTATGCATCAAGAAAGCTTTATGTGCCCTAGTACAGATCTTGAGACTTGCCTCAACCTGCCTCCCAGGGTGAGCTCACCACACTCCCAGAGTGTGGCAGTACTGAAGTGGGGTAAGAGCACAGACCCCCAAACTAAACCTTGGGCAGCTTAGATACTCCTGGGCCTCAGTTTTCTCTTGTCTTTAAAATGGCAATAAAAGTAGTAGTGTGGGGTCTGGATGGCTCAGCGGTTAAGAACACCGACTACTCTTGCAGAGGACCTGGGTTTAGTTCCCAGCACCCACGTGTTGGCTAAAACTCCAGTTCCAGGGTATCCAACACCCCCTTCTGGCCTCCACAGGCACCAGGCACTCATGTGGTGTGCTTCTATACATGCAAGCCATATAAAAATAAAATATTTCTTTAAAAAGTAGCAGTAACTAGACTTCACAATAACATGTATTTTATAAATCACTAGAAGAAAGAAGCTTGAAGCCTCCCGCACAGAAGGATAAGGAAATGGAAATGTTAATTACCCTGATGTGATCAGTACGTAATGTATTCATGTATTGAAATACCACACTGTGGGGGCTGGAGAGATGGCTCAGCAGTTAAGAACACTGGCTGTTCTTGCAGGAGACTTGGGTTTGAATCTCAGCACCCACATGGCACCTAACAACTGTCCAAAACTCCAGTTCCAGGGACTCCAACGGCCTCTTCTGTTCTCCTTGGACATTGCACAACACGGGTGTACTTACCTACATGCAAGCAATACACGCATACACATAAAATGAGAATAAGAAATAAAATATTTTTAAAAAAGAAATATCACACTGTACTGTGTAAATTAGTACAATTATCATGTTATTCGAAATTTTTAACCTGGCATGGTGGTGCATGCCTATAATCTCAGCACTCAGGAAGTAGAGGCATGTGGATCTCTGTGAGAAGGAGGCCAGCCTGGTCTCCATAGCAAGTTCCAGGCCAGCTGGGGCTACAGAGAAACCCTGTCTCATAAAGAAAAAAAAAAATTAATGTTTAGATATAAGGAACTGTGAATTACTGAGATTTGATCATTACACAATTATGACACCATAAACCATAAATGTGTATTATTAAAATAAATGACAAGCTAGGTGGAAGAGATGGCTCAGTGCTTAAGAACACTGGCTGTTCTTGCAGACCGGGGTTTGAATCCCAGCACCCACATGGTAGCTAACAACTGTCCATAATTCCAGTTCCAGGGAATCCAACACCCTCTTCTGTCCTCCATGGGCATTGCACGACACAGGTGCACTTACCTACATGCAGGCAATACACGAATACACATTTTTTTAATTAAAATAATACAGTTAAATGAATAAAATAAAACACAAGCTAGGTGGCTCATGACTGTAATCTCAGCACTCAGGGTAGAGGCAGGAGGATCATGAGTTTAAGACTAACCTCAGCTACATAGAAAGTTTGAAGTCAGCCTGGGCTCCATGTGACCTCGTATAAATAAACAAACAAATAAATAGGTGGCTGGAGAGCTGGCTCTGCAGTTAAGAACACTGGCTGCTTTTGCAGAAGACCTGGGTTCCATTCCCAGCACCCACAAGATGGCTATCAACTGTCTGTAACTCCAGTCCCAGAGGATCCAACAGCCTCTTCTGTTCTCCTCGGGCATTGCATGACACGGGTACACTTAAACACATGCAGGCATAGCACTTATACACATAAAATAAAAATAAATAAATCAAAAAAATTAAATAAATAAGGCTCTAAGCCGGGCGTGGTGGCGCACGCCTTTAATCCCAGCACTTGGGAGGCAGAACCTTACACATAAATGCTAAAAAATTAAATAAATAAATAAATAAATAAATAAATAAATAAAGCTCTTACTCATTAGATTGGTATGAGGATTAATGAACGCATGTAAAGTGCTTGGTAGATAATAAGTGTTTAATCACTTTTTTCTGTTTTTATGCCCAACCTCCTGTGGTCCCATTGGGAAGATGAGTATCAAAAACAAGAAAAAGTGCAGCCCCTTTGGCCCTGCAATTCCACTTTATGTAGGGAGATAAAGGAAAGAAAACAGAAAGGGATAGGGGGAGGAAAGGGGGGAGAAAGCTTATCACAGGTTTGTTTTTAATAATAAAACAATTTGGTGATGATTTCATGTCCTTCAGGAAGTGTTTTTACTTGATCTATAAGATGAGGCACTGTACTCCTATTAAAAACAATAATGCACTCTTCTAATAAGTGCCATGAGAAAATGGAGTAGAATGCTAAGTGGAAAAAAGGATTAGCAAGCAGGATGCAAAGTTAACATTTTGTAATGAATGTATACATGGATATGCCCAGGCTAAACACTAGAAAGACAGTCAAAATGTTACAGTGGGTCTCCTTGGGGAGTGGGGTTATAAGTATTTGCTGTTTTGTGTCCTTTGATGTTGCCTAATTTGTTTTGAGACATGGTCTTGCTATGTAGATCAAGCTAGCCTCAAACTTGTAACCGTTTGCCTCTACCTCCTGAGTGCCAAGTTTACAGGCAGCAACAGCTGTGCTCTGCTTTTCCTTTATTCTGAATGACATTGAGTAACAAACTGAAAAGATCACAAGTTAAAAGTATGATTAGAAAAGAAGAAAGGAAACACTTCATATTTTAGTACATTTCTGGTTTTTGTAGACTTTTTGCTGTTTATTTCGTTTACTTTGGTATGATTTTTGAGATGGGGGTCTGTCTATGCAGCTCAAGTTGGTCTTGAAATTGTGATCCTTGGCCTCCTGAATGTGGGGCTTACCTAATTTTTAAGTGAGTATTACTTTTTCAAGCAGGGGGGAAAAAAAGTATTTAGCCATTCTCACTGAAAAAGAAATAACACAGCTGGCCATTTCCCCTGGGCACTCTGATTGACCTGTGCAGCTCAGTTGGGGGGCAGACACCCACCCTGTTCACTGAGCTCTGGGCCCACTGGACCCTCCTCACACTGAAAGCCCTTGCGGGCTCCTTCCCCCCCTGAGCTTCCACCCTTAGCACTCCTCCAGTGCTGCATCTCTTCAGCTTGCCCCCTTCTGTAAGGCCTCTTACTCTCTCCTCTGTTGGGACTGTGAGCAAGCAGGACTGTGACACTGGACCTGGCACAGTCACAAGTATCACTTGTGACCATTTCTTTTTCTTTTTTCAGATACATTTTTGGGGGTGAAGAGAGTGACTCATGCACCAGGGTGTGTGGGTTTGAAGTCAGAGGACAATTTTCAGGTTGTCAGGCTGGTGGCAAGCACCTTCACCCAGTCAGTCAGTCATCTCATCTTCCCAGCTCAACCCTCTTTCAAGGCAGAAACTATCTGACCCCAGGGTGCATCCTCTGTGCCCAACCAAATGTGACATGAGAAGAGAACATGTGGCCTGTGCAGTCTTGCAGGCTCAGAAAAGCCCAGATGGGGGTTTGACAATTGTTTACTGACCTCTTATCATCCTAATGCCATTACTTTGGAATTTGCCTTCTGTGAAGGAAGCCTGACAGGATGTTGCAGTGGCACAGGAACTTGGAGCCTGGATTGACATGCAGTCCCACCTCCTGCTGCCTCACTGAGATAAGTCACAGACCTCAGGCCCCCAGCCAAGACTCCTGCCATCCCTCAGCCTCCAGAGGTGGCCCAAGGTACAGGCATAGGAAAGAATGGCACCATAGTCTGGATGACGACAGTCAGCACTTGCCTATGAGTGTCCTAGGGCCATGGGAGTACAACATTAAATAGCAAATAAAAAACACTATGTCTAGTCAGCTATACTCCTGGTACTGGGGAGGTGGAGGCAGGAAGATCAGGAGTTCAAGATCAGCCTCTGCTATATAGTGAGTTGAGACTAGCTTGGGCTACATGAGACCCTACCTCAAACAAACATTCCACTACATCTGAATATGGGAAAATCCATGAAAGATACGAAAAGACTTTTTTCTTCTTTTTTTGAACAAGGGACCCACATTTTCATTCCCTACTGAGACCTTCAAATTATTCAGCTAGCCTGGCGCCAGATACATCTTTGTTAGATGTGTGAGATACTGCGGGTGAACAGAGGGATTAGTGTCTTAGTTCACGATGTGTGTGCGTTTTATCACTGGAACTCATGGGCACACTGTTGACACTTAGTTTCACCTTTTTATCAAATATTTTTTAAGATTACATTTATTTAGTGTGTGTGTGTGTGTGTGTGTGTGTGTGTGTGTGTGGTGTAGGCATGCATGTTTAGTGGTCAGATGACAACTTACAGGAGTCATTTCTCTTCTCCTTCCACCACGTGGGTCCTGGTATCAAACTCAAGATAGGAAGTTTGTGGCAGGCACCTTTACTGGATGAGTCATCTTTCTGGCCCTTTTTTTTTTTTTTTTTTTTTTTTCAGGCAGGGTCTCACTATGAAGCTCTGGCTGGCCTGGAATTCACTATGTAGACCAGGCTGTCCTTGAACTCTCACATATCTGCCTCTGCCTCCCAAGGGCTGGGATTTAAGGTATACTCCATCACATCTACCTTTCTCTCTCTCTCTCTCTCTCCTCCCATTCTCCTTTCCTCCCTCCCTTCCTCCCTCCCTTTTAAATCCAGCATTTACTCTGTCAGAATATGCTGCTGGCTCCACCAAAGTAAACTTAACCCTCCTTCTCCCCAGGCCCCCTGCTACAGCCTGGCCCCTCCCACCATCCCATCCCTCCAAAATGTCTTGTCTCCTCTGCCTGTGGTTTTTCTCTTCTGCCTTCTATTTCCACGGTGCTTTGAGAGCCATCCATTTCCATAGTCTCTCTTTACTCCTCCAATGTCTTCAAAGCATGAATTTTACCACTTTAAACTTATTCGGAACTGGGAAGATAGCTTAGTTGGTAAAGTGTTTTCCTTGCAAGGGAGAGGACTGAGTTTGATCCCTAGAATGCACATTAAAAAAAAAAAAAAAAAAAAAAAAGCCAGGCGTGGATGTTTTTAATCCCAGCACTCGGGAGGCAGAGGCAGGCAAATCTCTCTGAGTTCAAAGCCAGCCTGGTTTACATAGTGAATTCCAGGCCAGCCCACTACAGGGAGACCCTGTCTCAAAACAACAACAACAACAACAGAAAAGCAAAAGCAAAACATGGTGGTGAATTCTTATAATCCCACTGGGGAGGCAGAAACAGGTGGATCCCTAAGGCTCACTGGCTAGTCAGCCTAGTCTATTTGTCTAGTTCCAGGGTTCAAGGCCAGCCTGGTCTACAGAATGAGGTCCAGGTCAACCAGAGCTACATAGTAAGATTCTGTCTCAAAAACAAAAATATATAAATTTATTGTTCATTTACTCGTTCTTCATTTGTTTATTTTTATTTTTAGTCTTTTATTAATATTTTATTATTTTTATTTTATGTGTGTGAGTGTATTGCCTGCATGTATGTGAGTGCGCCCATGCCACAGAGGTCAGAAGAGGGCTTCAGATTCCCCTGGAACTGGAGTTAAGGATGGTTCGTATCCGCCATGTGGGTGCTGGGAATCAAACCTGGGTCCTCTGCAAGCACAGTCAGTGCTCTTAACCGCTGAGCCATCTCTCCAGCCCCTATTTTTCGTCTTTTCTTTTTGTCTTTTTGAGACAGGGTCTCCTTGTAGCCCCAGCTGTCCTGGAACTCATTATGTAGACCAGGCTGGCCTTGAACTCACAGAGATCCACCTGCCTCTGCCTCCCAAGTGCTGGGATTAAAGGCGTGTGCCACCACACCTGGCTGCTATTTTTTTATCTTTTTGAGACAAGGTCTTCCTGTAGCCCCAGTTGGCCTGGAACTCACTTTGTAGACCAGGCTGGCCTTGAACTCACAGAGATCTGTCTGCCTCTGCCTCCCTAGTGCTGTGATTAAAGGCACGTACCACCATACCCTGTAGGAGAGGAAGTGCCAGGCTTAAGCACAGGCTGCACTAAGAGAACACTTTGAGAGTGCAGCCCGCGCTTCCGAAAAATAGCCAACCTACAATCTGCCTGGAGGAGGGGATCCTGCCCTGATGAGGGGATCTATCAGGAAGCAACACACCAACTTATGGGACACTGGAGGCAGGGGGAGAGGTATATAAGGCTTGCACTTCCCAGCAATAAACGAGTCTGCAGCATGTCGCCTAGTCCCTGCTCTGATCCGACTCCCAGTGTCTGTGTGTTGACTCCATGCCTCTCACCCCCACCTCAGCCAGAGCCCTCATTCCCAACAACACCCGGCTCATTTTTCATTTGTATTTTTATGTATATGAGTGTTCTGCCTGCATGGAAATGTGTAGTGCCTGCGGAGGCCAGAAGAGGGTGTCAGATCTCCTGGAACTGGAGTTATGAATGGTTGCTAGACACCATGTGGGTGCTGGGAACTAAACCCGGGTCCTCTGCTAGAGCAGCCAGTGCTCTTTACTGCTGAGCCATCTCTCCAACCCCATCATTCACTCATTTTTTGCAGTACTAAGAATTGAATTCTCATCATCCTCGTACATGCTAGGCAAGCACTCTGCCACTGAGCTACATCCTGAGCTCTAAATTTATTTTAACTGACACATAAAAATCGCAGTATTTTTGGTACCACGTGATGTTTCTATTCATGTATTTACTAGATAATGTTTAATGCAGGGTAAGTATATGTATCTCCTCAAACATGTCATTTCTCTATGATAAAAACATTCAAAATCCTTCCAAGCATTCTTGAAATATACAGCACATGGTCATTATTTATGATAATACTTTGGGGGAACAGATCACCAAAACTTATTTCTCCAAGACTTAGTACCCACTGACCAACCCCTCTCCTTCTTTCTTTACTCTCCACTATTCCCCAGGTTCTTAATTTCCATAATATCAATTTTTTTTCATTTCACCTGAGTGAGATCACACAGTATTTGTCTTTCAGTGCCTGACGTGCTTCTGTTAACATAATGTTCTCCAGTTCTATCTATATGATCACAAATGATAGGACTTCTTTCTTTTTGATTGAATAGTATTCTATAGTATATACATACCATATTTTCTTCATCCACTCATCAGTTAATGGATATCAACTTTTATTTTTTGGCTATTGGGAAGAGAGCCACAGAAAACATGAAAGTGCAGATGTTTCTTCAAGGGACTGATTTCATTTCCTTTGGAGATGGACAGTGATGGATGACTGAATCATTTGGTAGTTCTATTTTTAATTTTTTGAGGAACCTCCATTCTGTTTTCTGTAATGGATATACTAGTTTGCATTCCCACAACTGTGCAAGGGTTCCCTCTCCCCACACTCTGACTAGTACTTGCTAACTTTGTCTTTTTGCTAATAGCTGTTCTAACAGCTGTGGGGTAATGTCTCATAGTGGTTCTAATTTGCATTTCTATTTTGACTGGTGATGCTGAGTGTTCTTTCATGCAGTTATTGTACATCTTTTTTGTGCATATGTGTTCAAGAGTGTGTGCATGCACATGCATGTACAGGTAGACATGTGCATGTGTAAAGGTCAGAAGTCAGCATTGGGTGTCTTTCTCAATCCCTCTCCACCTTATTTTTTGAGATAGAATCTTTTACTAAACCTGAAGCTCACTGATTCAGCTAGATTGGCTGGCCAAACAAGTTCCAGAAATCTTCCTGTCTCTGCACTGGAATTATAGCCTTGCACTACCACACCCAGCTTTTCCATAAGTGCTGGGGATTGAACTCAGGTACTTGTGCTTGCTCAGCAAGCACTTTACCAACTACGCTATCTCCTCAGCTATTTAGTACATAGAAACATTAATGATTTTGTCTTTGTTTGTTTGTTTGTTTTTGAGACTGTCTCACTGGCCTCAAATTCATGGTTGTCTCTCCTCAGCTTTCCAGTGCTGGGATCACAAATGTGTAAAATGTCCGGCTTAATATTACAGATTTCTGTGTGCTAACTTTGTATCCTGAAACTTGGCTGAGTTTTTTTTTTTTAATTAGTTCTAATACTTTAGTGATCTTTGAGGTTTTCTACACATAAGATCATGGCATCTGCAAAGAGTGATGATTTGACGTCCTCCTTTCCAACATGAATGCCCTTTCTTCCTCTTGCCTGATTGCTCTAGTTAGGACTAAAAAATTTTAAGTATGTTTTAAATAAACATATAGCACAGGAACCTGGCAAATACCACCTTACCCAGAAGAGCAAGGTTAACTTCACTAGGGCTGGTGTGTAGGTTCCAAGTCCCCCTGATACCAGATGACAAGGATACCCCGTCTTCTATGGAAATCTCTGTAAAGCCCCAGTCTAATCATGAGAAATACATCAGACTAATCCAGGCTGTGAGACATTCTACAAGGCCACTGGCCAGTGTTTCCGGAGACAGTCAAGGTCATGAAAAAAATTAATTAATTAATTAATTAATTAATTAATTAAAATAAATAAATAATAGGCCTTAGAATAACAGTTGTAGGAGCTGGATCGGTAGTTAAGAGCACTGGCTGCAAGTTCAGTTCCTGCACCCACAAGATTGCTTTTTCAATATTTAAATGACTATAACCGGATTCATAGTAAAATGGAGCAATAAAGGTCCACTTAAAGAAGTAACAGCAGAACTGGAGAGATGGCTCAGTGGTTTAGAGCACTTGCTGCTCTTGCCAAGGACCCAAATTTGGTTCCCAGGACCCAGATAGGGTGCTCACAGCTGTCTGCAACTCCAGATCCAAGGGGTCCTTCTGTCCTCCTCAGACACCTGCACCCAAGTGTACACATCCACACATATACACACACACATACACATAATTTAAAGACTAATAATAATAAGTAACGTTCCAATTTTGAGGGTTTGGGGGTTTTGTTGTTTTTGTTTTTTTTTTATTTGATTTTGTCTAATTTTTTTGAGACAGGATCTTACTATGTCTGGCCTACATAGTGAGTTCCAGGCCAGCTGGGGCTACAGGGAGACCCTATCTCAAAAAGACCAAAATAAATAAAATAAATAAAAATAAATTTAAAAACTTTTTGGTCTTTTTGAGACAGGGTCACCCTGTAGCCCCAGCTGGCCTGGAACTCACTATGTAGACCAGGCTGGCCTTGAACTCATAGAGATCCGCCTGCCTCTGCCTCCCGAGTCCTGGGATTAAAGGCGTGCGCCACCACGCCCAGTTTAATAAAATATTTTTTAAAAGAAAGAAGACAACCGGGCATGGTGGCACATGCCTCTAGTCCCAGCACTTGGGAGGCAGAGGCAGGCGGATCTCTGTGAGTTCAAGGCCAGCCTGGTCTACATAGTGAGTTCCAGGACAGCTGGGGCTATAGGTAGACCCTCTCTCAAAAAGAAAAAGAAAAAAGAAAGAAAGAAGACAATGTGATAAAATCTGAGGATCTTTTTTTGGGGGGGTGTCTTTTTTGAGACAGGGTCTCCCTGGAGCCCCAGAAAAGCTGAGGATCTTAAATGGCCTTCAAGACCTTGTGCTGTCTCCCTCACCCTCTGTTCCTGCTTTGCCTTATTTCCCCTCTGTGCTTGTTTGCTCAGGCTGCCATAAGCTGCGGGGCTTAAACACTCAAAATTTACTGTCTCGTGACTCAGAAGGCTGAAAATCCAAGATGGAGGTGTCAGAAGAACTGCTTCCTGCCAAGGGCTGTGAGAGGCACTCTAACCTGTTCCATACCTCACCCCAAGTCCTGTGGTTTGCTGGCAAAGGCTGGAATTCCTTCATCTAGTCTCTGCCCTCATGTTCCCATGCACCCTCTGCTGTGTACATGTACATGTGTTCCTGGGGCCTTATCCCAGTTCAACAAAGATACCAGTCTTACTGGATTGGAGCCCCGCTTATCTCGTCACCTTAACTGATTACATCTGCAACAATCCTAATTCCAAAAAGGTCACATTCTGATGTCATTGGTGTTAGGTCTTAGATGATTTTGTCAGAAAGGGCATACCCTCTGGCTTTCAAGGGGGCTCTACCCCTACCTCCAGCCATCGATTCATCTGTTTTCTCTCTTCAGAAAGCTCTGTCTTCCTTAACTTCGAGATGATTCCCTCACTTATTCCAAGCTTGCTGCCTAGGACCTGATCCATTCTCCAAGACCCCCGTCTGCCTGTTATAGCCACACTTTCCCAGGCCTTCCTGTTATCCTTTCCCACTGACCACTTTTGGATATACTTCACACCTGGCTTGTTTATTATGTAGTCTATTGTTTATTCTATTCTCCTCTTCAGATTATAAACCTCAGGAGGACCGAGATCTTTATCTGTTTTAACTGCCTGTATCTCACATACTTTGAAGATAGTTTACAAGTGGATTACAGAATGAAACTCCAAAGAAAGGCGTATTCTAAAAACTATATGACCCAGACAGGCGTGGTAACAAATACCTGGGGCTCCAGCACTGGGGAGGTGAAAAGAAAGGAGGATCAGAAATGCAAAGTTATCCTCGATGACTAGAGACTGTGTCTCAAAATTTTTTTAAAGGCAGGGAGATCCACCAATGATTTCCTCCAAATTTAGCTTGCCTTCAGTCTCAGTAAAGTCACACTGGAGGAAAATTTCAGTCCACAGGGCTGTAAGAAATGATTTAGCAAGCAGAGGGCTTCTGGAAACAACAGAGGGAGCAGAGTAAAGATCTACTTGAGGCCATAGGCTGTGATTGCAAGACCAGCCCAGGAGAAGGCAGCATTGTCTTCAACAAATCAGATAACTGTAATGACCCAATGAAACCGCTGTATAACGGTGGAATAGTTCACATCTAGAGCCTAATGCCACCGTTTAAGGATTGAAACCCTTTCAGGTATATTAGTTCTTCCCTGAAGTCCTCCCAGGTGTTGAGCAGAGTAATTTAACTACAGCATCCACATGTGCTCACAGGTTACTTGTTTGTCACAGGCTTCAAGCACTGCAGCCCAAAAACTTTTCTCCAGAAGTTTCTCGGCCTTTTGGAGTTACCTCACCTTTCTTTATCATCAAAGCAATTAAAAGGTACACAAAAGGCAAGTTTTAGGGGCTGGGAATGTAGCTCAGTTAGTAGAGTACTTCCTTAGCATGCACAAAGCACTGGGTTCCATTGCCAGCATCACATAAACCAAGCTGGTATCATTACATGCCTGTAATCCCAACATTGGGAGGTGGAAGCAGGAAGATCCAAGGTTCAAAATCATCTTTAACCATATGGTGAATCTGAGGGCAGTCTGGCTTTATGAGACCCTGTCTCAAAACAAAATAACAGCAAAATCATTTCATGAATCTGAGAATCTTTTCCTTTTTTTTTTTTCTTTTCCTTTTTTTATAACTCTCACTTCTTGATACTCCTGCTGTTCTCATACAAAATGGCATAGACTAGGCCTTAAAATAAAATAAATCTGGGGCTGGAGAGATGGTTCAGTGGTTAAGAGCACTGGCTGTTCTTCCAGAAGCCCCAGGTTCAGCTCCCAGACTCAAATGGCAGCTAACAACCATCCATAACTCCAGTTCCATGGGATCCAGTATCTTCGTCTAGCCTCCATGGGCATTGCATGCATGATACAGGTGCACCTACATCCATGCAGGCAAAACAGTCATACTCATTAAATAAATAAATAAATAAATTTTAACTTACTAAAAAAGATTGGCCATCACAAAATCCAATGCTTTCTCAAAGGCCTCACTTCCAAATACCATGGCATTGGGATATTTGGAGTATTTAGGGCTTCAACCCATCATTTAATTTAAGGAAGAAGACACAATCATTCTATAACAAGCAATTCTAGAACAATTTCTTTCTCTGGCAGTAGGGTCTTACATATTCATAGATACTTTCCAGCAAGTTCTAATGAGCTTTTATGTCTTTGATGCAGGCTTGCTTGTTTCTTCTTACAGACAGTCGACAGTACCAAGCTCTACCCTGTGTGGCCCAACCAGCAAAGTCAACATTCTGTCTGACAGACTGATTACCAAAGTAGTTATCCTTGGTTGCAGTAAAAATAAACTACACAAATGGTTGCTGGGGGTAGAAGGCTGGAGCTAGGAACTGAGCAGATGGGAGACAGGTGGAGGAAAACTGTTCATTAATACTTTTGGTTTTGGTTTGAGGTAGGGTTTTTGAGAGAAAGGGTCTCTCTCTCTCTCTCTCCTCCCTCTACCTCTATACGCTTGTGCGCGCACACACACACACACACACACACACACACACACACAACCAGGCTGCCCTTAAACTCTTGATCTTTTTGTTTCTATCTGTCATGTGCTGGCATTACAGGTAAGTGCCACTATGCCCCTCTCATTAGTACCTTCTAATATCATTTGGAAAAGGTGAAATAATTTTCATTGTACATTTTATTTTAAAGAGTACTTAAAGTTGAAAAACTGTAATCACTTGGCCTGGGGATACAGTTCAGCTGGTAAAGCACTTGCCTAGCTTGCACAAAGCCCTGGGTTCCATCTTCATCATTGCATAAACTGGGTGTGCAGCACCAGTATACCTGTAATCCCAGCACTCAGGAAGTGGAGGCAGAAGGATCATTAGTTCCAAGGTCATCCTTGGAATAAGGAGTTCCAAGCCAGCTTGGGCTTTGTGAGACATTGTCTCCAAAAATAAAAGGATTCACTTAAATATGGTGGTGGAATGTTTGCAGTCCTCCTGAGAAGCCTGCTTTGGGCTCTGGAAGCCACTATGTGTGTCTGGCTGCTCTGTCTTCACTTCCAACCATGGTCAAAGGGGCTTTCAGCCATCTCGGGCGCATGCTTCTGGGCCAAGGCCTTCAAGAGCTGTCACTCTACTCCCTCTGCTCCAGACTTTATTCTCCATCAGCTCTTGATCCTTTTCTCCTTCGTGTCCCTGCTCTGTTCAGCTGTCATTATTCTGTCCTTCTACTACAAATCAGTGCAAAATTGATGAAACAGAAATTCTGAGGGCTAGGCATGCAGCTCAGTTGGTAGAGTGCTTGCCTAGCATACACGAAGCCCTGGGTTCCATCCCCATCACGTCATAAACTGGCAGTGATGATCCATGCCTGTAATCCCAGAACTCTGGAGGTAGAGAGTAGGAGAATTGGAAGTTCAAGGTCATCTTCAGCTACATAGCAAGTTCAAAACTAAAATACAGACATACAAACATCCATAAAAATTTTAAAATACTCTTAAAAAGATGACTAATAGATATGAGATAAAGAAAGCAAAATGTTCAGGCAGAATCTAGGTAGTAGAGATATACAGGAAGTATACCGTAAAGTTAATTCATTTTTGCTCTATATTTGACATATTTCACAGCAAAGTAATACAGGGGACTGAGCTCACTATGTAGCCAGGATGCCCTTGAACTTTTGATCCTTGTGCCTCTGTCTCCTGAGTACTGAGAACATAGGCATGCACCATCATGCCCATCTGGCTGACTCCTTCAAACAGGGCACAGTACCCAGTTCATCACTCTCCCTGCCCCCTCTTGCCCTCCTGCCCACATCACTCCCTAGGCACTCCTTAGCACAGGCATGTTTGCTCTGTAGTGCACACTGCATGTACTAACAGTTGTTAGCTAAGTTTCTGGAAGAGTCGGGATAATATCATATCTATGAGACAGGAAAAAAAAATATCAAAATTCAAACTGAGGCTGAGGAGATAGCTCAGAGGATAAAGGCACTTGCCACCAAGCCTGAGGACCTGAGTTTGAGCCCTGGGAACCACATGGTAGAAGAAGAGAATCAACTTCAGCAGTTGGCCTTTGATCTCTATGGGAGCACCTGCATGCATGACAAATAAATATAATTTTTTTTTGGTCTTTTTGAGACAGGGTCTCCCTGTAGCTCCAGCTATCCTGGAACTCACTATGTAGACCAGGCTGGCCTTGAACTCACAGAGATCCACCTGCCTCTGCCTCCCAAGTGCTGGGATTAAAGGCGTGTGTCACCATGCCCGGCCCAGAAATATAAGTTTTTAAATACATTTTTTTGGTCTTTTTGAGACAGGGTCTCCCTGTAGCCCCAGCTGTCCTGGAACTCACTATATAGACCAGGCTAGCCTTGAACTCACAGAGATCCACCTGCCTCTGCCTCCCAAGTGCTGGGATTAAAGGCATGTGCCACCACGCCTGGCCTAAATACATATTTTTTAAAAGTCCAAATTTGGGCTGGAGGAATGGCTCAGTTACCAATAGTGCTTGCTATGCAGGCATGAAGACTGAGTTCAGATCCCAGCACCCATGTAAAAAGATGGGCATGATCATTGACACCTTTAATCCCAGGGCTGTCAGGGAGAGAGACAAGAAGAATGCTATGGTTTGCTGTCTGACAGCCTGGCCCCAGAGAGATGCTGACTCAAGGGAACAAGGTTGAGAGATAGAGCAGGATGCACATCAGATGTCCTCCATGGATGCATACAGCACACACACACACACACACACGAAATAAAAAATTCAAAAATTTTAAATACAAACTCAGACCATTCTTCCTACAGTATTCTCACAACACAGACCACTCTTTTCACTTTTGAGACAGATTCTCATGCAGCCTAAGCTGACCACAAACTTGTGTAGCCAAGGAAGGCCTTTAACTGTTCATCTTCCTACTTCACCTCCCAAGTACAAATTTTCCTTCTGCATTACTCGGGATCCAACCCAGAGCCCTAGGTGTGTTAGGCTAGAAGTATATCCCTGAACCACACCCCCAGTCCAAACACAAGTCAACTCTGTGATCTTAGCCAGCAAGCAAAGGAGTCAGAATCAGCAGGCTCCCCTGAACATCCTCCTGTTCGATTCATCTGTCACTGCCCACCTGGAGACAGCATCACAGGCTGGGGTTCCATCCCAGCCCCGACTCCTCTTCAAATGCCAGTCACAAACCCTGGATTTTCACTTGTACTTCTGAAACACTAACTTCACATTGAGGTTCCCACAGTCCCTTCCCTGGGCCTGATTCATTTTCTTGAGTGACTCACACATTACAAAGATGTTAAAAAGAATTCAGATTCTCAGCACTCATTCTGGAGATAGAGATAAGTGGATCTCTGTGAGTTAAAAGCCAGACCATTCTACAGAGTGAGGAAAAAAAGGGTATGCCCTCTAAGAACCTCTGGGTGTTCATCTCACCAAAAACCCAGGAAGCCTGTCCTTTGGAATGTTTATGGAGATTTCATTACACAGGCACGGCTGCTAATGGGCAGAGTGGGGAAAGCCAGCAAGGCCTGTCTGTTCAGATTCTTGGTCTCTGTGCAGATTTCTCCCTGCAGGGCATGGGACAGTACTGCTCTGGGATGACACTTAAGGCATCACAAGGTGAGGGTGCAGAAGTTCTTTATGACCAACTCCAGGACAATAATGTAGAGAAAGAGAAGCACTTCTGTGAGTACCCCAGGGGAATAATAGACATAGGCTCAAGTTACAAGTGTGGCAAAGAAAGCTTCCCATGATCTATCCTCCTTGAAGAGGGAATTTAAGCCAGGACCTGTGGGTGAAAACACATAGAAACATATAGATACATTTTCACCCACAATGTGTGTGTGCCATTATGCCCAGTTTATTATGCATTGCTAGGGATGATAGGAAAGCATCCTATCAATTAAACCACATTCCTGTGGCTACACTAAATAAAAGAAAAATAACTCTTGGAGTTGTTTAACCAAGAGTGAGCCCGATCAGTTCTGAAGTGTTCTGATTTCTCTCAGAACTGTCCTTCCTTTTTTCTCCTGAACAAAGGGTGCCCTCTATATTTATTGAATAGCACATCAAGCATAGTACGGGAAATAAATGAAGGAACTTTGCCTTAATTTTTAACCCAAGTTTTATAATGGAAGAAGTTGCTTTTTCTGATCCCTGATGACTCAGAATAGCAAACAAAACCACAAACAGACATTGCCAACCTATGCCCACATGTTGTTACTGGGGTTACAAGGAGACCCATCTCAAAACAAAGAAAAGAAGAAAAGGCCTCACAAACATGCCTAGAGGAAATTTCCTAACTGAGGTTCCCTCTTCCCAGGGGTGTCAAGTTGACAACCAAAGACAACTGGTATGTTCTTCACGCTATCTTTCTGTCCCTAAAGGGGAAGCTCCTGCTCCTTTAAATCTTGAGGATGAAAGGAATAAATAAATACAGGAGATACAGCTTCCTCTGTGGCCTGTCACTGTCACTCATTGGCTCTGTCCCTGGATTAAGTCAGGAGGCAGGAGGCAGCTTGTCTGTTGGCTCTCTGCCTTGAAAATTTAAGAAAACTGTTTTCTGCTTATCTATTTCCAAAATTTACAATTCATTGTCTTGGTGACAATTTAACATGATTGGAAGATGTGACATTTAAGTCGTGCATGTCTGAGGAGAACAAGAGAAACTGAAGACACTAGAGGCCAGGTCACCTGCCATCTCATGCAGTAGTCCCTTCAGGTGGCTTTGGCCACCTCTACAGTGCTGACTGTTCACACCTCGAGAGTTGGATGATTTCCTGTGCGAGGAACATCACTATCCTTGACTCGCTGTTTCTCCTGTACCTCACTCTTTATGCAGACACAACCATGCAGTCGGGTCGAGGGATGTTGGCAACCATGCAAACCCCGCCCCTTGCCATGCAGGTTCTTTCCTGGAAATACCACATGGCCCATGCTCCCTCTCCTCCCCGAGACCCTGAGTTGTGGCCTCTCTTTCAGAGAACAGGGCTGATCTCTAGTGTTCACTGTCTGGTCCTTGGAAAGCACAAGGTACGGTTCACTGTCCTGGAACTTTCAGAAATCCACTGCCACTGCATCCAGAGTGCTGGGATTAAGTGCTGGGATTAAAGGCTGCACCACCATACCTGCCTGAGACATTTACTGGATTGTTGAGTGATGTGGGAGGGCCTAGCCCACTGTGGGTGGTGCCACCCCTGGGTGAGTGGTCCTGTGTTGTATAAGAAAGTGGACTGGCCAGAAGTGGTGGCACACGCCTTTAGTCCCAGCACTTGAGAGGCAGAGACAGGTGGATCTTTGTGAGATCCAGGCCAGCCTGGTCTACATAGCAAGTGCCAGGAGGCCAGCCAGGGCTATTGGGAGACCTTGTCTCAAAAAGACCAAAAGAAAGGGGGGGGGAAACAGATGGATGGATGGATGGATGGATGGATGGATGGATGGAAGGAAGGAAGGAAGGAAGGAAGGAAGGAAAAGAAAGTGAGCTGAGCACAGGCCAGAGGAACAAGCCAGTAAGCATACCTCCATGGTCTCTGATTCAGTTCCTGTCTCCACGTTCCTGCCCCTTAGTTCCTGCCAGATTTCCCTCAAAAATGGACTCACTTGAAAGTGTAAGATGAAATAAACTCCCATCCCAAATTGCTTTTGATCATAGCCTATTATCACAGCAACAGAGAAGAAAACTAAAACAGAAAACTTGAGTTCCATAGCTGGGCATGGTAGTGCATGCCGTAACCCAAGCACTTGAGAAAAGAGGCAGGAGGATCAGAAGTTCAAGGACACCCTCAGCTACATTGGGAGTTTGAGGTCAGCCTGGGCTACATGAGACCATATCAGGAAAGAAATAGAGTGATGTGAAACTGGGAAACTTGGTCCACCTCTCAAAGCCTCTTTCTTCTCTTTGTAAAATATGGATAATGACAAGAACAAATAAGCAAGCCAAAGTTCAAATGTGCTCAAGCCTCTGACCAGGGCTGTAAAGAAAGGATCCCTTACCAGGTACTCAGATAGAAGCCAGTGGATGGAAACGACAAGCAGGCAATCTTGCCACGTTGCAAGATCAGGCCTTGAAGTACATGTTGTCCCTGTGGGACTGGAGCTGGATGCCTGTTACTGCTGCTGCAGCTTCCTCTTTAGGGCCATATGGTCTCCATTTCTTCTTCCTGTGAGTCCACATGGAAGTGTGACAGTTGTCTGTCCACTATCCATTTATCTATTTCTCTTCCTCTCTCAGTAGCAGGTGTTCAATTTGACAAAGATTATCTAACCTATATGATAAAAGGCTAAGTCTTCTCTTTTTTTTTTTTTTTTTTTGAGACAGAATCTCCTTGTTGCCCCAGCTGGCCTGGAACTCACTGTAAACCAGGCTGGCCTCAATCTCACAGAGACTCACCTGCTTTCTGGGTACTGGGCTTTTTTTTAATTTTTAATTTTATTTTTTAATTTTATTTTTATTTTATGTGTATGAGTGTATTGCCTGCATGTACACAAGTGCACCCGTGTCGTGCAAAGCCTATGGAGGACAGAAGAGGGCATTAGATCACCCTGGAACTGGAGTTATAGGTGGTTGTTAGCAGCCATGCGGGTGGGATTTGAACCTGGGTCTTCTGCAACAGCAGCCAGTGTTCTTAACCTCTGAGCCATCTGTTGCTGTTATTTTATTGATACATTTTTTTATTAAACTATTTCACTTGCCATGCAAACATGAGGATCAGAGTTCAGATCCCCAGAACCCACATAAATGCTGGATGGGTGAGGAGACCTGCCTATAATCCCAGCTCTCCTAGGGTAAGTAAGACAGGGGTTCCCTGGGGCAACCTAGCTAGACTAGTCATATCACTGAGTTCATTGCTGACACTCAGGCTAGGTTGCAAGAAAGACGATGAAGAAAACAAACAGCTGGGAGGGGTGGCTCAGGTTTGTAATCCCAGCACTTGGGAGGTAGAGGCAGGAGGATCAGGAGTTCAAGGTTATCCTCAGCTAGATAGCAAATTCCAGAGTAGCCTGGGCTACATAAGACCCTGTCTCAGAAAAACAAAAGTAATGTCAATGTTTGGGGAAGTAGCTAAATGGCAGAGTGCTTGCTTAGTACGTGAAAGGTTCTGAGTTTGAGCCCAGTAAAACACACACACACACACACACACACACACACACACAGCCTGAGTGTCAGCAATGAAAACTGTTCAGGGAGAGGCATTCCATACTGCATGAAAGAAAAGAATGAAGAAAATAAGGGAAAGAAGGAGGGCAGTTCTAGACAGAATTATGAGTAGAGGGGAGGGAAGAGAAGGGAAGGGGAAAGAGATGTATTCTGCAAAAGTGATGACTTAAACATTCCTAAATACATTGGAAGTGGAGGGCTTGAGAGGCCCCACCCCTCTCTGAGGAAGTTAATGGTTACTGAGGCAGGGAAAAACATTTTCTTCAGTGGTGTAACCAGTAAGTTGCTGATGCTCCTGTAAATAACCCCTCTCCCATGCTCCTGTAAGCAACCTTAATAAAACTCATTAGGTCACTGAAGAGGAAAAAAAAACAAAAAACATGAAAGTAGGGGCTGGAGAGCTGGGTCACACATTAAGAGCTCTGGCTGCTCTTGCAGAGGACCCAATTCTGTTCCCAGCACCCTCATTGTAACTCCAGTTCCAAAGGATCCCCCTCTTCTGGCCTCTGTGGGCATTGTAAGACATGGTGCACTTACATACATACAGGCAAAACATTCATACACATAAAATAATAAATAAAATTTTAGTGTGGTGGTATACACCTTTAATCCCAGCACTAGGGAGGCAGAGGCAGGCGGATCTCTGTGAGTTCAAGGCCAGCCTGGTCTACATAGTGAGTTCCAGGACATCTGGAGCTACAGGGAGACCCCGTCTCAAAAAGACCAAAAAAATAAAGAAAGAAAGATATAAAATTTTAAAATAAAGATAAGAAAAATATGAGAGTAGAAGGGACTAGTTTCAAAAACGAAGAGGATCAGCAGCAGGCAGACAGGGACAAGGGAGGATAACAGGTGAATATGATCAAAATACATTGCTTACATGTATGAAATGCTAAGGAAGCCTACTATTATGTATAACTAACATGTACTAATAAAAACACTGAACAATTTTAGGGAACACAATACAAGCTTTTTAAAAAACTTAGTAAGGCAGGAAAGATGACTCAGTGGGAAAAGGCACTTGTCACCAAGCCTGACAGCCTGAGTTCAATCCCCTGAACCCATGTGGTGAAAGGAGAGAACCAACTCTTGCAAGTTGTCGTCTGACCTCTATACATGTATTATACCACACACATCCATACAAATACACACAAATAATAAAATTGGGGCTGGAGAGATGGCTCAGCAGTCAAGAGCACTGTCTGCTCTTACAGAAGACTGGGGTTCAAATCCCAGCACCCACATGGCAGCTAACAACTGTCTGTAATTCCAGTTCCAGGGGATCCAATGCCCTCTTCTGTCCTCCGCAGACACTATACAACACAGATGTACTTACATACATTCAAGTATAACGCTCATACACATAAAATAAAAATTTTAAATAAATAATAAAGCGAAAATATATAAAATAAAATAAGATTTTAAATGCATTGCAGCTGGGTATAGTGGTGCGCATCTATAATCCCAGCACTCAGGTAGCAGATACAGCAAGGTAGGTGCAAGTCTGAGGTCAGCTTGGTCTACATAGCAAGTTCTAGGCTAGCTGGGGCTGTAGAATAAAACCTTACCTCTGTGACTTGAATTCAGTAAAATCATGATGAAGAAAGCAGTTTGTATTTGGGGGGTTTTTGTTGGTGGTGGTGTTTTGTTTTTTCAGGAAAAAATAGTTTATTGTGTGCACTGCAAGAGAGGAGTGGGCCAGCAGTAGCTAGAGCTCTGCTTGCCAAAACACGGCTATGAGCTAGCAGAGAAGGTGTTCCCCTTCCCTCCCTCTGACCAGAGGGTCCACCCAGTCCTGCATGTCCCAGAACCTGCCTCAGGCGCCTTCTTCAGAGGTTGGAATGTAGATGATCTCAACTGTGGAGAGCACATCTCTCCAGCTGCCACTCAGCCCCTGTCTGTTGCAGCCAGACTTCTAGGAGGAGGTATCCTCTGGCCCTCTTCTCACTCTGTCTACTCCTTGGCCCATGAAATCAGCTGCTGAGCCCCACCACGCCCCTAAAGCCCATTCTCCCCATGGACACTTCTCTGATCTGTCTTAATTTCTCCATAGCACTTGGCACCATCCTCCGGTGTCTCTCCTTTCTTGTCCTCGGCCCCTGTCTCCTCTTTGACTTACTCAGTCCTGAGCCACCTGCTCTTCTCTTTCTACCCTCTTTCCAGGCTGGCTTATCAGAGACAGAGTGAGGATCGCTTCCCAAACCTCAATGGCTTCTGAAATTCTGGCCTCTAGAGAGACTGGCTGTCTCAGTATCTCCAGGTGGGTACCTCACAGATCTCATTCATTCATTCATTCATTCATTCACTCATTCATCCTGCTGAGCACCAACTGTGTGTTAGGAACTACCATAGACACTGCATATGGGGTAAAGAACACAAAGCCATGGCTCATGCCCCTGAGTGGCTTAATTTCACATGAGGACAACTGAGTTCAAGACCCTCCCTCAAGTCAGGCATAGTAACTCATACCTACAGTTCCAGTACTTAGGAGACTGAGGCAGAAGGATTGCCAATTTAAGACCAGCCTGGGCTACAGAGTAAGTTCCAGGCTAGTTAGACCAAGACAGTGAGACACTGTCTATAAATACACAGGTACCTACATACAGACAGAGAGACAGACAGACATAAAGCAGAGTGTGGTATCGCAGATTTGTAATCCCAGGAATTGGAAGGCAGAAGAATCAGGAAGGAATTCTTAGCTACATAGTTAGTTCCAGACAAGCCTGAGTTGCATAAGACCTTATCTTTAAAAAAGTGGTGGATGGGGCTGAAGAGATAGCTCAGCAGTTAAGAGCACTGACTGCTCTTGCAGAGGACCCGCGTTTGATTCCCAGCACTCACGTGATGGCTATGAACTGTCCTTAACTCCAGTTCCAGGGGAATCTGAAGACCTCTACTGACATCCTCAGAATTGCACAGCATGAGTACATTCACATACATGCAGGCAATACACTCATACACATAAAATAAAAATAATAAATAAAATATTTTTTAAAAGTGGTGGAGGGGCTGGAGAGATGGCTTAGTGATTAAGAGCACTGTCTGCTCTTGCAGGGGACCCAGGTTCGGTTCTCAGCTCCCACATGGCAGCTAACAACCATCTCTAACTCCAGTTCCAGGGGCTCCAATGCCCTTTTCTGACATCCATGGGTATTGCACAACATGGGTACACTTGCATTCATGCAGAAAATACACTCGTATACATTAAAAAAAAGAGAAAAATAATAAATAAAATATTTTTTAAGTGTTTGGAGGCTAGGCATGCCTTTAATCCCAGCATTTGGGAGCAGAGGCAGGTGGAGCTCTATGAGTTCAGGGCCAGCCTGGTCTACAAAGAGAGTTCCAGGCCAGCTGAGGTTATAGGGAGACCCTGCCTTAAAAAGACCAAAAAAAAAAAAAAGCAAAACAAGAAAAGCCCCTATCTCTTGAGAAGCCTAGTAGCGACACTTAGGCATGAGTTCTGTGTCACGCTCTTCAGCTCTTTGAGAAATCCATATCTGTGCATCATTTAGGGTGTGTCTCATTTCCTCTGAGCACCTCTCTTTCTCTTAACCCTCGTTCTTAAACCAATATTAAAATATATTTGCTAAACCCTAATTCTACTTCATTAAAAAAGGGCTGGAGGCCAGGCGTGGTGGCTCAAGCCTTTTATCCCAGCACTTGGGAGGCAGAGGCAGGCAGATCTCTGTGAGTTCGAGGCCAGCCTGATCTACATAGCAAGTTCCAGGTCAGCTGGGGCTACAGGGAGACTCTGTCTCAAAAAGGCCAAAAAAAAGGGGGGGGGGCTGGAGAGATGGCTCAGTGGTTAACAGCACTGGCTGCTCTTCCAGAGGACCTAAGTTCAGCTCTTAGTTCCTACATCCAGTGATCACAACCACCTGTAACTCCAACTCCAAAGGATCCAACACTCTCTTCTGACTTCCACAATTTCACACATGTGGTATTTACAGAGAGAGAGAGAGAGAGAGAGAGAGAGAGAGAGAGAGAGAGAGAGAGAGAGAGAAATCTGTTGACTCACTAACTTTCCCTAGACCAAATCCTCATGTTTGCTGTCACAGTTTCCACCCACATGGTCATGCCAGAAACCTGAACATTACAGAGGTCATTTCTCTTTCTTTTATGAAACTTATGGGGATATGCTGTACATATGCACACACACACACACATACACACACACACACACACACACACACACAGCAGAACCTGTGGCTTGTTTCTAATCAGTATAAAGCTTCTGAAGACAGCTGTCAGTAGACAGCTGTCAGTCAGCCCCTTCAGTTATGTGTCAAGGGATAACAGGAGAGTACTCTCTGGAAGACTAGGATGAGAAACTCACTTGAACTCTTTTTTGTTTGTTTTCTGAGACAGCCCAGGTTGGCCTCAAACTCTCTGTGGTGGCCTTGAACTTCTGATCCTCCTTCCTCCAATTCCTTGTGTACTACCAAGCCTGATTTATGTGATACTGGGGAACGGGAGCATCTGGTACAAGCTAGGCAAGTACTCTGCCAACTGAGCGGCAGCCCCAACCTCTTTACAGGCTTTGAAGAAGTCAACTGTCTAGTTTGTTAACTGTGAGTAGCTTCTGATGGCCAGAAGGGAAATGTGTTATGATTATAGTGTTACAAACTGCAGAGATACCAAGTTTATCAGCACTATGAGGAAGCTTAGAAATAGATGTCTGTAGCCCAAAAATTACTAATTCCTCCCAAAAGAGTGGGCGACTCGGGGCACCCTGGGAGAAGGGGTGGAGCTGAGGCCATTGTGGAACTCAGCGGCTGGGAAGCAGCAAAGGCCTCCACAGGGTGGGCAAGATGAGGCACTCATACTGTGGTGCAGAGTGTGAAAGCTGATGGAGACTACTGGTAGGGCTTGAATGGCATGTGGGTTAATTATGAGAAGCCAGTTTCTTTGTAAGTCAAGCCATTAAGGGTGGAGCCACAGCCATATGGGTCACCAGGCTCTCAGAGGAGCCAGGGAGACGACAATGGGGGTGTGGGGAAGGCACGATGGGACACGGATGGATGGCACATGTATTTCACATATGGAAGAGGAAAAGCCTATAAGAATCTGTATTTTTGTAAGTCACTCCCTCCCAAATGTCATATAAACTATGCAAAATTCAAATAGGGTGTCTTATGTCAGTTTGTTAGCCCTGGGGCCTCAGAGGGCACTGGCACGAGTCTCCCAAGAAGGGAGGAAAAAGGAAAAAATTTGGTGGAACAATGTTTCCCCAGTTGAACCTCCAAGGAGACCACAGCCCCAGTCAACACTTGGATTAAGATCTGGTGAAACCCAGAGCAGGAGACCCAGCCATGCTGCACCTGACACCTAAATCACACACACTGTGAAATAATAAATACTGTTTAAGGCTTCTAATTGTGCTAATTTTATTTTCTTTTCAAGATTTATTTTTATTTTATGTGTATGAATGTTTGTATGTATGTGTGCCGCATGTGTGCCCACCACACATATGAGTGGTACCCATGGAGGTCAGAAGAAAGCTGGAGTTACAGATGGTTGTGAGCTGCACTTTGAGTGCTGGGATCCATCTGTTTCTGCCTCTCCTCACAGAATTGGGTCAAGACACAGAGCCCCCAGGCAAACCAATAATTTGGCACAGAACTGCATTTCAGTAGAGATGGGGAAAATTTGATTCTATTAATTTAAAAGTGGTACAGCTCTCTTTTTATGCCAAAAGGAGACATTTAATACATGTGATTTTTTTGCAGAGCAGATAGCTTCCTGGAAGGCACATTAAGCCACTTAAAGTTTAAACAAGGACTAGATAAACCCCCATTTCCAGTAAATGCAACTCATTGCAGACTTTCAGCTGACTATAGGAAATGGCTGTTCTTAAGGGATTGTCAGCTTTGGAAGAACAGTTCGTACGTACATGCCAAATCGCAAGTTTTTAATTTTGATGAAGAGCAATTTATCTTTTATTTCATTTGTTGCTTATGCTTTTAGGGCCAGATCAAAGGTCATGAAGAGTTGTCCTTGTTTTCATCTAATAGTGTCACAGTTATAGCGTTTATATTTGGATCATTGATCCAGTGTAAATTGATTTTTGTATAAAGAATGAGACAAAGATGTGGCTCAGTGGCAAAACACTTACATAACGTCTTGAGACCCTAGGTTCAGTTCCCAGCACAGAAAAAGAGGAACAAGACAGGCTACAATTTCCATCCTTATGCATGTAGCTATCGTATGTCCAATTATCTACAATTCGTTAAAGAAAGTTTCTTTTTCATCCATTAAATGGCACCCTTGTCAAAAATCAATTAGCCACAAATGTTTTGGTTTGTCAGGAGATTATCAGTTTAATTCCATTCACTTGTATATGACTCCCTAAATGCTAGCACAATGCTGTTTTTATTATTGTAGGTAAAAAATTGGAACGTATGAGCTCTCAAATTTTATTTTTATTTCTCAATACTGTTTTGGCTACTCTGAGGCACATGCAGTTCCATGTAAATTTGAAGGTCAGTTTCAATTTTTGCAAAAGAAAAAAAATGCCATTGGAATTTTGATTATGATTACATTGAACATATAGATTGCTTTAGGTAATGTTAATATTTTAACAATATCAGATCTCCCAATTCATGAATGTAGGTTGTCATCCCATTTGTACAGATATTTCTAAATTTCTTTCATCAATGCACTGTAATCTTTCATTTCCTTGTTTAAATTTACCCCTAAGCAATTTATTCTTTTGGATGTGCCTATGAATGTAGTTTTTTCTTTCTTGCTTCTCTCTCATGCACACTCTCGCTCTTGCTCTTGCTCTCACTCATTATAGCCCAGTTGACCTGGAACTCACTCTGTAGTCTAACTCTCCTCAAATTTGTAATCCTCCAGCTTCAGCTTCCTGAGTTAGGCAGATACCACCAAACTTTCTTTTGTGTTTGATTTTTCTACTGTGTAATTTTTTTTTTTTGAGATAGGGTTTTATGTAGTCTAGGCTGACCTTGAACTATGTACCTGAGAATGACCTTGAGCTTCTGATTCTGCAGCCTCCACATCCCAAGTTCCAGATTACAGGCGTGTGCCACCCAACTCAGCGCTGTAACACACAATTTATATTCATTTATATCCCCTTTTACATGTATATTTAAGCTTATTTTCTTAGCAGTTGCCATGGGAATTATAATTGATATCCTGAATTTATAGAAATTTGGTTTAAACTGATACCAGCTTACTTCAATAACATATATTAACTCTGCACCTACCCAGCACCATCCATTCCTTTCTAATGTTGTTGCCACAAATAACATATTTATACATTGTGTGACAATAACATAGATTCATAATTATTATTTTATGCATTTGCCCTTTCAATCATATAAAAAAATAGAGGAATGATAATAAAACTACCATAACATGAAATTTTCTGTTTAGCTATATAATTATATTTAAGATTTTATTTATTATTTTTATTTTATGTGTATGAGTGTAGTGCCTGCATGTATGTTAAGTGCACCTGTGTCATGCAATGCCCACGGAGGTCAGAAGAGGACATCTGATCCCTTGGAACTGGAGTTATGGACAGTTAACCACCATGTGGGTGCTGGGAATTGAATCTGAGTCTTCTGAAATAGCAGCCAGTGCTCTTAACTGCTAAGCCATCTCTTCAGCCCCAATATGTAATTACATCACCTAGTTTGTTTCATCCTAAAGGATTTCTATTAGCATATAGGTTGATCTGCTTTATCCCTATATTTAATTCCTATAGGTGATGAACTGCTTTAGTTTTTGTTTACTTGGGAATGTCTTAATTTCTCCATTTTTGGAGGGATGATTCTGTTAGATACAGTATTCCTGACTGGCAGCTTTTTCTTTCTGCTTTAAGATGACATCACTCTACTGCCCTCTAGCCTCCATGGTTTCTAACGATAAATGAGCTGTTAATCTTACCAAGGTTCCAGATATGTAAGGAATCAACCATCTCTTGCTACTTTTGAGATTTTCTCTTTGTCTACATCTTTCAATTTTTTTACTATAATGTGACTCCCTGCAATGCTCTGGATTTATCCTGCTTTAAGGTGATTGAGCAAACTGGATGAATAGATTTATGTATTTCATCAACTTTGGAGCATTTAATGTCTGCTATTTCTTCAAATATTGTTTTTGCCTCTTTCTCTGTCTCTCTATGGATGTCTCTCTGTCTCTCTCTTTTGGTCTCTCCTCCTTCTGTAACTTCTATAAATTCTAGGATTACAGTCATGCACCACCCTTTCTGGTCCCTCTAGAGAATTTTTTACTTCATTTATTGTACTATTTAGCTCTAATGTTTGTACCTGGCTTCTTTTATTATGTCTGACTTTTAACTAATATCCCAGTCTTTTCATATGTTCATTATCCTCTTGATTTTCCTTAGCTACCAGTTTGATATTTATCAGTTTTTTCCTTTTCCCTTCAGAATATTTAAGACAGTTGTTTTTTTTTTCTGTAAGTGAAATGTCTAGACTGCCCCAGGAATTATTTCTACCAACTTTTTATATTTACTGTGTAATGAACATATTTTCTTTCCTTTTGTAGGCCTTAGTATTATGAGAAAAGAACTCTTTTTTTTTTTTTTTTTTTTTTTTTTTTACACAGGGTCTCTCACACACACACACACACACACATTTTGACACAGGGTCTCACTATGTAGCACTGGCTGACCTGGAACTCTCTATGTAGACCAGACTGGCCTCAAACTCACAAAGATTCAGCTGCCTCTATCTGTCAAGTGCTAGAATTAAAGGTATGTGCCACCACACCTGGCCAGCCCCATTATTTTTATTTTAATTATGTGTCTGTGTTTGGGTATGTACATGTGAGTGCAAGTGCCCATATAGGCCAGAAGATGATGTCAGATCCCCTAGGAGATGGAGTTGCAGGTATTACGAGCTGCCCAATGTGGGTGCTGGGAACAACTTGGGTCGTCTGCAAGAGCAGTATGCATTCTTAATCGTTGTGCCATCTTTCCCACCCCATCATTCACTTCCTTAGTGTCTTTTCAAAACTTTTTTTACAAAGACTGTTCCTTATCATGTCACTGAATTCTCTGTTTTATTATCACTACAGTCAGCCAATGGCCCAACAGATGTCCTTAAATGCCTAGATCCAAATAGGAAAGAAAAAAAAAAAAAAATCAAGTGAAAATCAAGCAGTCTGTCTCTTTAATCCTCTCTACCAGAGGGAAGGCCAATTCAGCCCAGCCTCACAAGGACTGAAACAATGGCCAGCCTCTGTGGTGTAAGGCAGATCAATTATACAACTCTGGTTCTTTTTGTTTTGTTTTATTTTTAATGTTTATTTTTATTTTTATTATGCGTATGCATGTGAATTTGTATGTGGGTATGTGCACATGAGTGCAGGTGCCTTCAGAGACCAAAAGAGGACTTTGGATCCCCTGGAGCTGGAAGTACAGGCAGTTGTGAGCTGCCCAACATGAGTGTTAGGAACTCAGGTCCTCTGCAAGAACAGTACATGCTCAACCAATTAGCCAACTCTCCCACCCCACATCCCTGATTCTTGCAGGACAAGATCCTCATTGCCTAAGCTCACATCAGCAAGCCATATCACTGGCAGGCCCACCATGCCCATGATTTCCCATTGTGAGGATGAATTCACCAAAATTCACCCAAGCTCTTCCTTCATCGTGCACTCTCCTGTATACTGTAAAGTGCACATTAGAGTCTAAATTTCCAAACAGTTAATTCTCATAGATCTTGCCAGCTCAATAGATACAAAAATGTGAATGGGGGAAAATCATGAGGCATATGCAATAGCTCAGGACTAACAGCAACCAAGCTGATACTACCCCTATGCCCAAAAGTTTGGAAAGAGGGTGGTAGCCAGGACTAGGAAGGAAATAAAGAATTCTGCTGAGGTGACCACCTTGAGAGGAGTCAGGACATTGGTTGATGACACAGCCAGCCAGAAGCATCTCATAAGGAGGAACGAGGGATTAAATGTCCTAATATCACTCTTTCACTTCTTACTCCTCCTGCTAGGGCTCCCTATTGGCCAGCCAAACATCCATTTATGTGGGGATGGAAAAGGTAAAGAATGGATCTGGAGAACTAGATGGAAAATAGCTAGCAACCCCTTCACCCCAAAATTACCTACAACATCTACCTTTAAGATTGAAGGCTGAGGGCTAGGGAGATAGCTCAGCAGTTAAAGGCATGCACTGCCTGAATTCAGTTTCCAGCATCCATATTGGGTGGCTCACAACTGCCTCAATTCTAGCCTCAAGAAGACTTAATACTTCTGACTCCCAAGAGTACCTACACACATATACACACATGTATACCCACCACACATATGCATAATTAAAATTAACAGAAATATTTTTAAAAGGTTGAAGAGAGGAGAGATAGATCAGTTGGTAAAGTACTTGTTTTGCAAATAGAAGGACCCGAGTTTGATCCCCAGAATTGATATTTTTAAAAAGCCAGGTATAGTAGTCTGTACTTCTAATCCCAGTGCTAGGGAGGCAGAGACAGGCAGATCTCTGGGGCTCACTGGCCAGCCAGCAAGGTCTACTTGGCAAACTCCAAGCCAGTGAGATACCCTGTCTCAAAAAAAAAGTGGTTAAAGCACGTGCTGTGTAAACAAGCAGGAGGTCTAGAAATCATATCTCCAGAATCCATGTAAATGTCATATGGGCATAAGCACCCTCCTGTCACTCCAGCATTCAGAAGGTGGAGACAGTCTCCCCAGGGAAGGTGGGCTGGCTAGACTCACCATATAGGTGAACTCTGGCCTCAGTGAGAGACCCTGCCTCAATGAATAAGCTAGAAAGTTATCAAAGAAGATTTCCAGTGTCAACTCTAGGCCTCCACACTCACATGCACACATGTGCCTATACACATACATGTGAGCATGCATCTACACACAGGCACACACACACACACACACACACACACACACACACACCATACACATACAGATGAGAAAAAACAGGTAGCTGGGTCCTGAGGAACATCTGAGGTTGTCCTCTGGCTTTCACACCCATATGCATATAGATAAATATGTCAGTAAAATACCCCTCAAGTACAAGCACCTGAGTTTGATTCCCAGCACCCAAATAAAAAACCAGTTATGATGGCATGCACTTATTTTATTTTATTTTATTTTAACAGAGCATAGCGTAGTGGTTTATTTACAGAAGAGTGGGCACCCCACTGTAAAGTCCACACTCAAATACAGACCCTGTGACCTCCCAACAGCCACACAAAATTGTGAGAGAGGTGCCTCTTGGTGTTCTCAGTTTATATATCCTTTGCCCCTCCTCCCACATGCAGCTAAGGTCGATTGATTGGGTGGGAGGGGTAACTTACTCCCCCCTCGACACCTTGATGAGAGTGGGAAGGAAGTATGACTATAGCTTGCTGCCATAGTGGTTGAAGTACACTTCCAGGTAACACTCCACCCCTTCCTCCAGCTCTTGCATTCTTTCTGTCAACCTCTTCCGAAAAAGTCCCTGAGCCTTGGAGGGGGTGGTAGGTGTGAAATGATCTTCCTCCCATTGTGGCAAGGCACTGAATTTTCAGGTCTCTGTATCATCTGTTTTTCATGGGCTGTTGGCCAGTTTGAGTGGGATTCCATCTACTATAAAACACACACACAGCAAGAAGCAAGAACATCTAAACAGTGACTGCAATAATAACCTATGGGTGTAAACACAAATGCTTGGTTGGTACTTTAGCAGGTGCATCATTTCCATCTAACAAAGCAATTGCAGTGACTTCCCACTGGGGCCTGTATTCTCCCCTGCCACAGGGGGGTTGGCCGGGTCTACCAGATGTGTGTTCCACCCCTAGGAACTGGCATTATATCCAATCGAAAATTTGCTGGTTGTACATACACTAGACACTCCACTACTGCACCAGCAGGAACATCTTGTTTGGTATGTTGATAGTGTAACTGGTGGGGTCTGTTGTTGAGAATTATAGGGGACTATTCTCCCCCAGTGATCTGTGTGTTGCCTTTTAGCACCATGAAAGCCACCCATCCAGTGGCAGGAGTTTCCAGATTAGTCCAAGCTTTATTTCTCCCTCTCCCGCATTCACATCATGCAGCAATAGGGTTTTTCCGTCCACTTCCTGTGTACAACCAACATTATTGGCAATGACCTTTATTGTTTTGGGGCCCTCTAGTGTCCCTCAGGGTGGCATGCACTTGTAATCCCAGCACTGACAAGGCAGAGACAGGTGGATCCCTGGAGTCACTGGCCAGCTAGAGTAGCCTAATTGGTATGCTTCAGACTAGTGAAAGACCCTGTCTCATAAAACAAGAAGACTAGCTCCTGAGGAAGGATACCCAAAGTTGATCTCTGCCTTCCACATGCATGCACACATGCACATATGTGAACACACACACACACACACACACACACACACACTAACAAAAACTAATAAAGAAATACATAGCAAAATAAAATTTAAATGAAAAATTAGAGCCGGGCGTGGAAGCACATGCCTTTAATCTCAGCACTCAGGAGGCAGAGACAGGTGGATCTCTGTGAGATCAAGGCCAGTCTGGTCTACATAGTAAGTTCCAGGGCAGCTGGGGCTACAGGGAAACCCTGTCTCAAAAAGACCAAAAAAGAAAATGAAAAAGAAAAGAAGAATTATTCCTCCTCAGCAGCCATAAATTAAAATAAATTAATGTTCAGGGGTTAACATTATCTTTAAGTAGATAATGACAGACGTGTTTTCTCACATTCCAGTGTCATCATACTTTGAAATACAGAGCTAAACAGTTCAGTGATAGATGCTTATATTGCATGGTGGCCAGGAGGATAACACCTGGATTCTACATCCCAGCTACCTGCATATGTGGATGCACTCTTCATTCTCAGCACCTAAGTTTCAGCATCTATAAAATGAACTGATACAGGCATCTACTTCTTAGAGCTGTCACAGGGATTCAACAAGATGGAACATGGAAAGCAGTTAAAACAGCAACCAGCCGAGAATGCCTTCAACCTCAATAAGTATCAGCCATTATTATGCCCCCAGCTGTTCATCTCTCAGCACTGTTGGTCTGCAACTCTACCTAGAACTTACTAGCTTGTTTCACTCTCTGGAAGATGTCATGTTTTCTTGCTTAGAATTATTCACACATGCTTCTTCATCTGTTTGGCTATTTTTGCTATTATTGCTATATTGTTTTGCTAATATTTCCATATTATTTTCTATGATTGTTATTTTTAAAACAATCAGATACTCTTTCATATCAACCCATTTCAAAGTCTGTCAATATCAAATGTTAGCAAGAGTTAAGACATAGGGTGAAGGGCTGGAGAGATGCCTCAGTGGTTGAGCATGTGCTGCTCTTGCAGAGGACCTGACTTTGGTTCCCTGCACCCATGTCAGCCTGTAACTCCAGCTCCAGGGGGATTCAGTGTCCTTTTCTGGCCTCCAAGGGCACCTGTATGCATATGTACATTCCCACACATAGACATACACACATATACATAATTTAAAAATTAAAAAAATAAATCTTGCTGAGTGTGGTACCACATGCCTTTAATTCCAGGACTTGGGAGGCAAAGACAAGCAGATCTCTGTGAGTTCAAGGCCAGCCTAGTCTACATAGCAAGTACCAGGCCAGCCAGGACTACATAGTGAGATCTGTCTGAAAATAGTAAAACAAAACAGAAAAAACAAGGCAGGAACATCTGATCACTGCTGAGTGAGGGAGAGCTGATCTTTAAGGGAATGATGTTAAATAGGCTGAACACGCTGGGTACATAAACTTGACTCAATAGGCCTTAACATAGAAGACAGAATTTGTGGAAATCCTGTGGATGGGCTATGGGAGGGGGTGCAGATAGGAGAGGTATAGCTGGGTGTGAGAAATATATATTATTTTTATTTGCTTGTTTTGAAGGAAGATTTTTTTAAATTTTTGTTTCTTTGTTATTTATTTTATTTATGTTCTAGTTTGTTTCTTCATTGCTGTGACAAAACACTCTGACCACTACCAACTTGGGGAGGAAAGGGTTTATTTATCTTACATCTCCCGGATCACAGTTCATCAAGGGAGCCCAAGGTAGGAACTCAGGGCAGGAACCTGGAGGCAGGAGCTAGAGCATAGGCCATGGAGGAACACTGCTTACTGGCTTGCTCCCTGGCCCCTACTCAGCCTGCTTTCTTATGCAACACAGGCTCACCTGTGGCAGGCCAGTCCTATGGAGGAAATTCCCCAATAAAGGCTCCATCTACCCAGGTGTGTCAAGTTGACACTAAAGCTTGCCAGCACAATGTGTGTGTTTTGCCTGCTTGTATGTAAGTACACTCATGTCATGCAATGCCTAAGGAGGCCAGAAGAGGACATCAGATCCCCTGGAACTAGAGTTAAGGATGGTTGTTAGCCACCTTGTGAGTACTTGGGAATCAAACCTGGGTCCTCTGGAAGAACAAGTGTTCTTAGCCACTGAGCCATTTCTCCAGAACCTCTTTTTGCTTTTTGATACAGGGTCTTCCAGCCCAGGCTAGCCTGGAACTAGCTATAAAGCTGAGGCTGCCTAGAACTCCTAGTTTTCCCACCTCCACCTTTCAAGTGTTGGGATTTACAGGCATATGCCAGCATGCCTAACTCTGTATACTGTTTATGGGCATATACACAAAGAATAAGAGCATGGAGTGAAATTTGCATAGCAAAGGAAATACCAAATGCAGGGTGGTGATTATATTTTCAGAAGGAAGAAAAGGGTAGAGAAAGGAACATAATTAGCTAGGACCCATAGACGATATCAACTGTATTTCATTTTTTAAAAGGATCTGAAACAAACTTATAAATGTTAGGTTTCAAGAAAGCTGAGTGATGGGTACAAAAATATTTGTTCTCTTAATCGTAAGTTTAAATAGACCAAAAGAAAGACAAAGGATGTGGGAGGGTTGGCTAAAAATCTGTATTAAAAAAGCCTTTAGAATTCTTGGTCCCCAGGCCTTGAATAAATTCTGTCCCAGCCACACCCATTCCACCCCCACCCCTTCCTCCATCTCCACCACTGGAGATTAATTTTCTATAGACCATAGTCCAGACAGTGGGAGGCTCAAGCCTACTTATAGGAATAAATAGAAGTCAGCTGGGACTCAAACTATCTTCTTTTTGCTCATATACTGTAGGAACACTTGCAGTCAAGTTTCTAAGCCTCAGATATTCCGTTTCCTGGTGAGAACTTCCCATACCCACATGTGACATGTGGAATTTTTTCTGTGCATGTACAGTGAAGCCCATTACATAGTGGGCTGCTATTCACAGGATTCCTCCTTTATTTTTGTGGGGGTTTTTTGTTTGTTTCATTTTGTTTTGATTGTTTGTTTGTCTGAGACAGAGTTTCCTATATACCAGGTTTGCCTCAAACCTACCATGTTGTCAAGGATGAACTTGAACTTCTGATTCTCTTGCATCTTCCTCTGGAATGGAAATATCACGTTTGCACTAACCACACCTCACTTTAGAGATTCTTTTGTTTGGAGGGAGATTTTCTTTGTCATTGTTTGTTTGTTTGTTTCTGAGACAGGGTCTCTTGTATCCCATGCTGGCCTCAAACTGGCTATATTGTTGAGAATAACCTTGAACTTTTGACCCTCATTTCCACCTACCCAGTGCTGGGATAATGAGATGGTATACCACATCAGGTTTTAAAAGTGGTGTGGGGAATTGAAGCCAGATTATTGTATATGTAAGGTAAACACTCTACTAATTGAGCTACATACTCAGGCTTCACAAAATTTCTTTTTTAATGTTTTAAATTTTGAATTATTTTTTATTCTATGTATACGAGTGGTTTACCTTAATGTAATACAAGTGTACCACATGCATGCAGTACCTGTGGAGGCCAGAAGAAGACATCAATCAGGTCCCCTGAAACTGGAGTTAGAGAAGGTGGTGAGCTGCTATGTGAGGGTTGGGAATGAACCCAGGTCCTCTGAAAGAACAGCAAATGCTGTTAACTGCTGAGTCATCTCTCCAGCTCTCTTTACAGGATTCTTAATGAAGTGAAAGACGTACAACTAAAAGTAATTTAGTGCTTGTTTCAGAGCCGAATGCTCATCAGAATGTTGATGTGATACTCTCTATAGTGTGGTATTTACTAATCCAGCAAAAACCCACATGATATTGCAATATTGTACAATAAGTAGTATTAAATGCAAAAATGGTGAAAACAATAGAAGTTTTCAGCTTTATACGTTTATAAGTTTAGATTTTAGATAATCTTATCAAGATCTTTCTATTTGACAAAAACGAGAACGTAACCATTTAAATATTTTAAGTAGAAATATAAGCAAGCATAAAAAAAATGAGTTTTATGGGGCAGTGGGTGGAGGACAGTGGCATGATGCCTCAGTGGGTAAAAGAACTTGCCACGAAAGCCTGACAACCTGAGTTTGATCCCACAGCAGAATGGAAGAACCGACTCACCACTGTTGTCCTCTGACTTCCATACACATGTTGTATGTGCATTCTAGCACACATACACACTAATAACAATAAATAAAATTATTTTGTTGTTTAAAAGGTGGATTTTTTAAAAATTGAAGTAACTTATGTACATTAGACTTTATTCAAATGCAGATTCTTATTTTAGCTTGTTTGGGAGTTTTTTTACATTTAGTGTGTATGTGTGTGTGTGCCTGTGCTATGACACCAGTGTGGAGGTCAGAGAACAACCTGCAGGACTTGGTTCTCTCCTTGTACCATGTGGATTGCAGAAATTGAAATCCTGTAATCTGGATTGATGGCAAGTGCCTTTACCTACTGAGCTATCTTGCAGGCCCATGCCGGTCCTTTTGAGTGGCAAGTGCAAACCATCTCCTCTTGTTGCAAACTTTGTTCCCATGTAGCTTTCTAGGGTCTTTAAAAAAATATTTTATCAACTGGGCATGGTGGCACACGCCTTTAATCCCAGCACTTGGGAAGCAGAGGCAGGTGGATCTCTGTGGGTTCGAGGCCAGCCTGGTCTACATAATGAGTTCCAGTACAGCTGGGGCTACAGAGAGACCCTGTCTCAAAAAGACAAAAAAAATTTTTTGTATCTATTAATTTTATTTTATGTGGATGAGTATATTGCCCGCATGTATGTAAGTGCACCCATGTCGGACAATGCCTGTGGAGTTGGAGTCGGATCCCCTGGAGCTGGAGTTACGGATGGTTGTTAGTCACCATGTGGGTGCTAGGAATCAAACCTGGATCCTCTGCAAGAGTAGTCAGTGCTCTTAACCACTGAGCCATCTCTCCGGCCTCTAGGGTCTTTTTTTAGGGCAAGGTTTCATGTATAGAGTCTTTTTTTTTAGATTTCTTTATTATTCTTTTTTTTAGATTTCTTTATTATTTTTATGTCTCTGTGTGTGTGCCTGAGTGTATGTATGTGCACCACATGCATGCAGTTTTCAAGGTCAGAACAGGGTGTTGGATCCCCTGGAACTGTTTATGAGCCACCATGTGGGTGCTGGGAACTGAACCCAAGTCCTCTGCAAGAGCGGTAAACACTCTTAACTGCTAAACCAGCTTTCCAGCTCCTATATTCTCATACTTAAACACAAACAAACTTCTAAAGTAGCCACACATTTGAGGCTGGTCATTAACATGAAAGAGAGAAAACAAATCAGCATTTTACAAAAGACCCAAAGAGGGCTGGGGATTTAGCTCAGTGGTACAGCACTTGCCTGGCTAGTATGTACAGGCCTTGGGTTCATCCCCAGCACCATCAAACAAATTAACAAAAAGACCCAGAGAAAATAAATAAATATATAAATGAATAAATAAATAAATAAATAAATAAATGGAATCTGCTATAATATCCTCAGAGGTATGATATTCTTTTTCATAAAATAAGGATAGAAAAATATGGGAAGGAGACAATCAATGAAACAAACAAGCAAAAAAGGTCAATCAAAAATAAGAAACAGGGGAACAGGGTTGGGTTTTATAGCTGAACAGTAGGAGACCTACCTAGGATCTACAAGGTCCTGGGTTCCATCCTCACTACCAGTAAATAGAGCAATGAATGAATGGAAAACAAACTGAAGATAATGGCAAAGAAAAATTCCATAAAAATAGAACAATAAAAAATTTTAAATAGGTTTAGAGTTTCTTTTTCTAAAAAAAAATACTTTATTATTTTTATTTTATGAGTGTATCGCCTGCATGTATGTAAGTGCACCTGTGTCGTGCAATGCCGCGGAGGTTGGAAGTCAGAAGAGGGCGCTGGATTCCCCTAGAACTGGAGTGAAGGACAGTTCGTAGCTGTCATGTGGGTGCTGGGAATCGAACCCGGGTCCTCTGCAAGAGCAGTCAGTGATCTTAACCGCTGAGCCGTATCTCCAGCCCCCCAGAGTTTCTTTCTTTAATTACATTTATTTATACATGTTTGGGGGGAACATGTATGAAGCTCAGAGGACAACTTGGAGTGTTGGTTCCATCATTTTGTTTCCAGGGATAGAACTCAGGTCACCAGGCTATGTGGTAAGCATCTTTACCTGCTGAGTCATCTCATTAGAGCCCAACTTAGAATTTCAGTTTTACAATATGAAAAGAACTCTAATTCTTGCTGGTTGGGTAACAACAGAAATGTAATCCTCACTACTAGACTGTATGCTTTAAAATGATATATTTTATCACAATTAAAAGCTAATATAAAGCTGGGCATGGTGGCACATGCCTTTAATCCCAGGACAGGCAGATCTCTGTGAGTTCAAGGCCAGCTTGATCTACAATAGTGACTCCAGGACAGCTGGGGCTACAGAAAGACCCTGTCTCAAAAAGACCAAAAAAAAAAAAAGTTAATATAAAAAAAATCCTTGGGGCTGTAGAGATGGCTCAGTGATTAAGAGCACTGGCTGCTCTTGCAGAGGACCTGGGTTTGATTCCCAGCACCCATATGACAGCTAACAACTGTGTGTAACTCCAATTTCAGAGGAATCCAATACCCTCTTCTGACTTTCGTGGGCACTGCACAACACAGGTGCACTTATACATATGCAGGCGATAAAAATACACATAAAAATAAAATAAACTCCTTAAGAAAGTAGGGCGTGGTGGCGCACGCCTTTAATCCTAGCACGTCAGAGGCAGAGGCAGGCGGATCTTTGGGAGTTCAAGGCCAGCTTGGCCTACATAGTGAGTTCCAGGAGACAGCTGGGGCTACGGGAAGACCCTGTCTCCCTGACAAAAAAAAAAATCCTTAAGAAATAGAAAACTCAGGACTGGAGAGATGGCTCAACACTTGAGAGCAGTGGCTGCTCTTGCAGAGGGTCCAGGTTCGGTTCCCAGTAAACACATGGTGGCTAACAACCATCTGTAACTCCAGTTCCAGAGGATCCAACACCCTCTTCTGACCTTTGAGGGAACTGCAAGACATGGGGTGCACTTACGTACATGCATACATGCAGACAATACACTCATAAAAAATGAAAGAAAGAAATAGAAAACTAGTTAGGCATCTGGGAGGCAGAGGTAGGAAGATAACTGTAAGTTCAATGTCAGCCTGGTATACATATTGAGTTCTAGGCTAGCCAGGACTGTATAACATAGTGAAACCCTGTCTGAAAAAAATTAATAAAAATTAAAAATAAAAGAATATAAAATTCAAGAATTAATCCAGAAAGCCTATCCCATAAGTAATAAACATTCTTGAAAGAGAACAAAGAAAATAAGTGAGAGGAAATACTTAGGAAAAATTTTTCTAGACTGAAGTAGCAGTTTCCATTCTCAATGAGTGCTCAGTGCAAAACATTAAGAAAGCTTTAGAGCAAGGCACATCATTAAAAACTTCTGAACAATAAGCTAACGAGAAAATCTTAATGCTTCCAGAGATCAGGGAGAAGTCACACAAAGGATCTGGAATTGGAATCAAACTTTTTAATACACTCTGGAAATGTAAAGAAAAAAAATGGGGTATAAATATCTTCAAAATGGTAAGGGAAATTCTTCTCAAACTTGAATATCCAACACAACAACCAAGTGTCAGAATATAGCCCAAGCTGGCCTGGAACTTGCTATGTAGCTGAGGATGATCTAAAACTTTTGGTTTTCCTGTTTCTACAAACTGAATGCTGGAATTACCACACCCAGCTTTTTATGCAGTGCTAGAGATTAAACCCAGAGATTTATACATGTTAGACAAGCACTCTACCAATTGAACTATATCCCTAGCCCCTATGTATACATTTTTAAAAACTATATGTATTGTTTTGCTTTAAAAACATTAATGGTATGCCGGGAGTGATGACACATGCCTTAAATCCAAGCACTCAGAACACAGAGGAAGGCAGATTTCTATGTGCTTGAGGCCAGCCTGGTGAGACCCTGTCTCAAAAAACAAAAACATTAATGCCAAAACATTGTCGAAGTGAAGTAGAGAGTGTCTGTAATATCCTAAAGTTTATCCACAGTCCCCAAGATATCTGATTTCCCTGGAGCAGAAGAGGAAAGAGCAGAGATATGGTCTGCAGATGGGAGCCAAGGGTTCTGTGAATCACACTTGCTCACATGAAGGCACACGTACACACTGCTTTCCTTTCCTTTCTGTTACTTTGAAGGTCATCTCTCAAAACACAGTGTCAAATTTTATGATTTTTATTGGTTTGGTTATTGTTGTTGTCTCACACTGCAGTCAAGGCTGTTCTGAGCTCACTATATAACCCAGGCTAGCCTCAGACTCACAGTGATCCTCCTTTCTCAGACATGAGCTACCACACCTAACTTTAATCAAGGTTTGTTTTTTTTTTTTAATTATAAACAATTGTGCTGTGGAATGGAATGTTTGCTTGGTGAGGTGTTATATATATATATATATATAGTTTGCAGATGTTGTGACCAAACCAGGCCGATTTTCGCCTGTTGCACAATATGTCAGTCACTAAAATGGGGGACTAGAGAGACGGCTCAGCAGGTTACAGCACTGGCTGCTCTAACAGAGGACCTAGGTTTGTCTCCTAGCACCCACATGGCTGCTAACAACTATCTGAAACTCCAGTTCCAGGGGGATCTGACACCCTCTTCTGGCTTCAACATGCATTGCATGCATGGGTATACTGACATACGGGCAAAACACTCATACACATAAAATAAACTTAAAAATTGTGAGACAGGGTCTCCCTGGAGCCCCAGCTGGCCTCAAACTCACAGAGATACACCTACTTCTGCCTCCCAAGTGCAGGGATTAAAGGTGTGCACCATCATGCCCCAGCTAAATTTAAAAAAAAAATTTTCAGTCACTAAAATGATGTTCTTTGCAACCCAGCATGGAGTCCAGATGATGAATCTAAAACTCACCTCCCCAAGGGTATACACACACACACACACACACACACACACACACACACACACACGAACATAGGTTGAAACAATAAACAAAAGTGAACAATTGGTGGTATTCTCTTTCCTTTTTCTATTTCTAAAATTGATTTTTTAAAATATTTTATTTTTATTTTATGTGTATGAGTGTATTGCCTGCATGTAGGTAAGTGCACCTGTGTTGTGCAATGCCCGAGGACAGAAGAGGCTGTCAGATCCCCCAGAATTGGAGGTACGGACAGTTGTTAGCTGTCATGTGGGTGCTGGGATTCAAACCCCGGTCTTCTGTAAGAACAGTGTTCTTAACCACTGAGCCATCTCTCCAGCCCCCTAAAATTGATTTTTAAAGTCAACTAACAGCAAGTCAGAAGGGCATGGTGGTGTATACCCATAATCCCAGCATTTGGGAGGCACAAGCAGGAACATTACAAGTTCAAGGCTAGCCAGGGCTACACAGCAAGACCTGTTTGAAAAAACTGAAACAAACAGGGCCAGCAAGACTATTCAGGGGGTAGAGCCGCTTGCCACTGAACCTGACTTGAGCTGGATTCCCAGAACCCACATACTGGAGAAAACCGAACTGACATACAAAGGTTGCCCTCTGACCAGGGCTTCATGCATGCTAGGCAAGCACTCTTCTCCAAATTTTTTTTTTTTTTTTTTTTTTTTTTTTTTTTTTTACAGGGTCTCCCTGTAGCCTAGATGACCTGAAACTATGTAGACCAGGCTGGCCTTGAACTCACAGAGATCAGCCTGCCTCTGCCTCCTGAGTGCTGGGATTAAAGGCATGTGCCACTGCTGGGATTAAAGCCATGTGCCACCACGCCTGGCTCAACTTTTTCAAATATTTTATTATTTTATGTGTATGAGAATATTGCCTGCAAAGTGGACCCGCATCCTGCAATGCCTGCAGAGGCCAGAAGAGGGTGTCAGTTTCCCTGGAACTGGAGTTGATAGCTGCCATGTGGATGCTGGGAACCAAACCCTGGTATTCTCAACAACAGCCAGTGCTCTTAACCACTGAGCCACCTCTCCAGCCCCCAAGGCAAGCACTCTTAAGGAAAGAAAAAAAAGTCTGGGCCTTAATAGAACTATATTTTCTTTCTTTCTGTCTCTGTCTCTTTTTCTATCCCCCAAACATCAAACAAAAAAACCAATCATTTCGTTCCGTGAAAAAGGGACTCATAAATTATCTTGTCCTTGGAAGAGAGAAAAATGAAAAACATCGCACACAGGAAGAAAGTACAGGTGAAAAATTCCGATTCTGCAAGCATTGAGAAGCAGAGGTACTGGAAGGCGAGGGAAGAACCAGGAGGCTCCTCTGCACAGAACCGAGGTATGACAGGAATCCAGGTAGGTCCATCTGGGTTCCTGTTAACGTGACCACTCATTCCTCTCCTACATTGCCCTGTAACAATGTGCAGTTCACTGGGAATTTATTGCCCTTTTTTTAGCACACTATAAACCTTAGGTGGGCAAGTCCTCTCTTTTGTATCCCCAGCACAGAGCAGGAGCACACTAAACTAGTCATTGGCAAAATGAAGGCATGATGGTGCTGCAGGATAGCCCTTAGTATTGATGGTGCTGCAGTATAGCCCTTAGTAGTATTGAATGAGCAAGGGGCACCCACAGCGAACAATGTGGAAGCAAGTAATTCCCCAAGGGCGAGATTTTTCTGCCGGACTCTGAAATACTACCGGAAGGGCGGGGTCGGGCCGCTGGGGCACGCGGGAAGGAGCTGCTGGCGGGGAAGGCCAACCTCGGTGAATGACACTTGTGACTTCCTTGAAGAGTCTATGAGAAAATCAGGGCGGGGCGACGGGGCGCGCGTGCGCATGGGTGTTCTCCACCCTCCACCAGGACGCGCTGAGCGTGCGCGCGCACGGGAGGTCGGAGCGGAAATGGGGCGGCGGGGCCGCGCGTCCGGGCGGCGAGCGGAAGTGGGTGTGAGAGCGGAAGTGGCCGGCTGAAGCCGGGGGCTGGGCGGGGACCGGGCTCGTCGGTGAGGCGGCGGCGGCGGCGGCGGCTCGGCTGGCGGGTTGAGGCTTCGGGGCCAGGTCGGTCGGGTGGTGGCTGTCTCGTCGGGCAGCGCGGGCCGGGGCGAGCGCGCGCGCCTCTGCGCCTCCCTGCCCCGCTCCCTGTCCCCTTCTCCCCTCACCTACCGCACCCAGCCCCCCTCATCTGGGGCAGCGGGGCCGCTCCCTTCGTCCTACCCTCGCTTGCCCACCCTCACCCGCCCTTGTTTCTCCTTCCCCTGCCCGGGGCAGCCGCCGCCATGATCCTGCTGGAGGTGAACAACCGCATCATCGAGGAGACGCTTGCGCTCAAGTTCGAGAACGCGGCCGCCGGGTGAGCGCGCGCCTGGGGCCCCGGGGAGGCCTCCCTGACCCCAGCTAATGCCGGGTGGCTTCCAGTCCTCCGGGCCTGGCAGGGGAGGGTTGGGGACTCCGGTGGGACTTGGAGGATTTCCCCGGCTGAGTGGACGTGGGAGGTCGTGGGGCGCGGTGGGCCGAGGGACCGAGATGCGTGGGGAGAGGCTGATCAGGGATGCGGAAGCTGCGAGTGGACTGGAGACCTGTGGGACGTGAGGGCGGCAGAGAGCCCACTGCCCTCTGGGGTGAGAGAGGAGCTCCAGCCTCCAGAGTCCCCGTCATTGTTCCGAACCCCAGAGATGCATTTGGGGGAGGTTGGATGGGATGGAGTTTTCAGGAATTCCCTGGGCGAGGTGGGAAGAGCGTGAAGGCCCTGATCGACACGGCACCGGCCTTCTGCCCGCACCCCCTCCCCCAAAGATGCTGGAGGCTAGACTGAAAGCAGATCCAGTCTTGAAGCTAGAAAAAAGCCATCTCCGGCCTTACCCATAACCTACTGTGAGAAACACTGGCCATTTTGTTGTATATTTCTCCTGCAAAGCCGACAGCCCCTCCATCCACACCCTCCTTATCTCTCTCCTGAGATTCTAGTGCTTTTTCTCCACCTAGTAGCTTTTATCTGGTTGTGTGTCTTAATTCTTATCCAAGACCCCTGGTCTGTGATTTCTTCCGTGGTAATGCTGGCAGGGTTACTTACCTGCTTCCACCCCCAGAATCTATAAAGTTCTTAGATGAACCATTTTTAACATTAGCATTTTTAAAGATGGGACATTTTCCAAGGCAACCTTCTCAAACACACAAAGAGAACCTCCTCCCCCAAAGCTGCTTTGCCTTTCTAATATATCTAAAACATGAGCAGAGGAATTGGGTTTTAGTTTCTAATTCATGAAGGCCTGTGACCGTTTCTGTGCCTCATTTCTTCATTGGGAAGAACTGGGCTTTACATCTTGGTTTGACAATTAGGAAATAAATGCAAACTGTTTCTGGTAAACTGGGAACCAGCCATAGGAAAAATAAGTGCTTGCAGATCCACAGAAGGAAAAGATTGGTAGAGGGGAAACTCTAAGCAGTCATAATGAACTTGTGGCTTGAAGACATTTAAAATGCATTAACCCACTTAAATTGAATATATTGTGTGTCCTGTCTCTTTTGTGAGGTCCTGTCCCATCTTTTGTAAGGTTTTATCTGCAAAAAACAAGACACTGCCTCCCTTGAATTAGTGCATGGAGCCAAGGGCTGCAGTTGCTTAGGTGTGTAGCTCATTTGCTTCTTGTCTTCAGCCTCTCATACTTACCACTTCTTTGCATTTTAAGTATTGAAGTGAATCATCTTACTGTAGGTGATGGGTGTGTACTTTTTTTGAGCAGTGTAGCACAAAGGAGGAAGTTGAAGTAACTTCTTCATTTTCACAACTGATCTTAATACATACATTCTCAAGTCTAGACTAGCAAAGAATGAGTTCTGGGTGGTTATAAACTGATCTACAAGATAATGGCAGTGTGTTTTCAAGTGGAGGCATGCTTTTTAATGCTGGAGCACATTCATGTTTGTGTATTAAAAACGTGATTCCAAAATGTGCCACATTATTCAGAACTTGTATTTAGCTCTTTTTCTTTTAGAAAACTCTTCTTAAAGAGTGCTGGGCTTGGTGGCACATGCCTGTAGTCCAAGCACATTGGACTGTATCCCCAGCTCTCCGGAGGTTAAGGCAGGAGGATTGACAGTTCCAGGCCAGCCTGGGCTTCATAATCAGACTTTGAAAAAAGCCAAACTAATTTGGGTGTGGTGCATCTCTGATCACAGCACTTGGGAGGTAGAGGCAGGCAGATGAGAAGATCAAGGCCAGCTTGGGATACCTTTTCTCCAAAAATAGTTCACCATCTCAAATATGGAAGGCATAAATTGAGAGTTTCCAGGACATTTATGTATACACTGTAACAGAGTTAAGCATTTGAGGAGATGGAAGCTTTATCTTTTACTTTAGCTCATCTCTCCCCTGGAGATGTGGCTGTCAGTAAATGTGCTCAAAGCATTCTGCTGAAAACTGCTTTGAAAGGAGACCATGATACATATGGTGCCTTGAAGGTAGGGTTTTCCTGAGATTGCAAATACAACAGCCAGCAAAAAGTCTGCTTCTGCAGGGCATGGTAGTGTCCTGTCATCCCAGCACTCGAAGCAGAGGTAGAAGGATCAACACATTCAAGTCCAGCCAGGGCTACATAGTGAGACCCTGCCTCAAAAAGAAGTCTGCTTCTAAAGCAAGTGTGTTTCCAAGCATATCTGTAAGGTGAGGCAGCAGCAAAGCAGTTGTTTACCAAGACACATGCCTACACCAGAACTTTCAGCAAAGATGGCTAATGTGCTCATCATAAACATTTATGGTCTCTTATCAGTGCTCAGTACTATACAGCAATTGAAAAAAAAAAGACTTTCATAGAAGGCCTTTTAGAGTTATAGAGGAACTGAGGGATAAGTGGTGTTGGGTGAAATAAGGGCCTTAAAGAAGAGGAGTAATTTTAGAGGAGTCCCCAGGAGATCTAAAAGGCTTGCCAGTGTGGGAGCCTGCTGGGAGAGCTTAACTCCACCCTGCTTTTTACATTTCTCAGAATAAATTAATGGCAGAGATTATGGTTCATATTAGCCCTTGCCAGAGTGAATCTTTCAGTTCTGCAATATCCAATACAATAGCCACTCACTCACTACATGTGACTCATTAGACTTAAATCAAAAAGTGAAGTAGAATTTAAATTGAGTTCCTCAGCTGCACTAGCTATAATACATTTTCGGAACTCAGTTGCCACATGTGGCCTCATGCCTGTTGTATTTGGACATACATGTGTAGAATTGTGTCCATTGTTACAGGCTGTTCTGTTGGACAGTGCTGCTGTAACAACTGAAAATGAAAGTAAGGGGTAGTGGATAGTGTTATATCCCCTTCCCCCAACCCCATCTCTGTGTGTGTGTGTGTGTGTGTGTGTGTGTGTGTGTGTGTGTGTGTGTGTCGGTGTCAGATCCAAAGGCCTTACAATGAGGCACGTGCTCTAACTGTATTATATCCCTGCTCTCATGAGATACTCTTCAAAGCAGTTTGATAGTATATGCTTCAGAATACAGTTGTATTAGTTTTCCTTTTGTTTTTTTTTTTTTTTGAGGGTGGGGAATTTTTTTA
>NW_008360326.1:4332984-4353581 GCF_000622305.1 Nannospalax galili
GGGTAATTTTTTTAATGATCTCTTAGATTATCTTGCTGGATCATTTTGCCTGTGATAATCCTATTAAAAGTATAAACTTCCATCTGGGTGAAACAGTTTTGTTACCTAAACTGTTTAAGCATACATTTGGCTACGGTAACCTTTTAATTTGAAGGCAGTTTTAGCAAAGCTTAAGATTCATTACAAACAAATTGCTTCCCACGTTTTTCCTACCACACTCCTGGAAAGTGGCTTATTGGAACTGTCAGTGTAAATGTCCTCACAAAGGGATAGTTAGAGTAAACCACCTTCCTGACAGCCTCCAAACTAAGATTATGACTAAGAAGTTACACCCAGCACTGTAAATAATGTCCTGCGTAGGTCTTATCAAGAGCATTACCTTTTCATTTACCAGACTCCCAATTAAAGCAAGAATAATCACAAATTAATTCTTTTGTTAACATATACACACGAAAAGCCTTTTCAGCTTCGTCAGCTTAGAGTGTGCAATCCAGAGCTGAGGAAATGCTGTCAGATGCGAGTCGCCGTTTGATTTTAAGTGCCTGCTGGCTCTTTACCACAGCCTGTGCATATTGTAGGGATCTGTGGTTCTGTGAGGGGGAGAAGAGCTCAGTAAGCAAGCAGTGCCGAATGGGGTAGGCGAAGGCTGTGGGAGGAGGAATATGAGAAAGGAATAAATTAAATCTTGCTCATACCTTATTCTCATTCCCAAATATGCCACATGTCCTCAGAGAGACAGACTCGTTTGAAGTGATTCAGAATTAGGACATTGTTTAAGCCTATAGAAGTGGTAGAATGCACTGTCTTGATTGCTAAGATCTAGTTGGTCTTTTTACAGAACATTTTAGTTGACACACTGATGCCTGTCCTCTGGTCTCCTTGTACTGGCTTTGAGGCATGAATCCCCAGAGCTACACGAGAGGTCTGGGCCTATAATTTCAGCCATCTTTGTTTCCTCAGAATCCTCTTTGTTTATGTGGTCAGCTCAGTAAATATTTTCTTGAAGGAATAAGTAAGCTAGATAGAATGATTATTGGTTTCTCCAGAAGCTTAACCCTTTTCATTTTTTAAAATTTTGTGTGTGTGTGTGTGTGTGTGTGTGTGTGTGTATACACGTGTACAGGTGCATGTGCCTATGCTTGCATGCAGTGGCCAGAGGAGAATGTCCTGCTGTATTATTCCCCACCTTATTCTTTTTGGACAGGATCTTGCTGAACTTGGAACTAGACTGGCATCCAGCAAGCCCCAGTGATCCTCCTGTCTCCATCCCCCACAGCACCGAGGTTATAGGCTTTTTACGTGGGTGCTGGGGATTCTAACTCAAGTCCTCAGGCTTGCCCAACAAGTTCTTTACCCACTAAGCTATCTCTGTGTGTGTGGGGGGGGTTGTTTTTTTGTTTGTTTGTAGCACAGGCTGGTCTGGAACTCACTGTGTAGACTAGGGTGGCTTCAGATTTATGGTGATTCTCCTGCCTCAGCCACCTCCTATGTACCCTACCATGCCCAACTTTTTGTCACTTTTCTAAGAGTTTGGGAATCAGCTTTTACATCTTTTTGTTCTTCATATTTTCCAATATGGCTTGGCAGAAAAAAAAACCACCTCTTACCTAATATGATCTATTTTGAAGGCTTTGTTAGAATGAATGATAGGAACCTTGTAGAGAATTTAAAGAAGGCAATCAAAAACCTTTAGAGTAAACACAACAAATTAATTCCTTTAATTCAAAACATAAAAGGGGATAACCAAAAGAGAGACATAAATGACCCAGTGGGGAATTGCTTCCAGGATACATTCAAGAATAAAAGCTCCAGGGACTGGAAAGATGGCTCAGCAGTTAAGAGCACTGACTGCTGTTACAGAGGACCCAGGTTTGATTCCCAGCACCCACATGGTAGCTAACAACCATCTGTAACTCCAGTTCCAGGGGAATCTCTGATGCCTTCTTCTGACTCCCACAGGCATTGCATGACACAGGTGCACTTACACACATGCAGGCAATACACTCATACACATATAAAATAAAAATAATAAAAATTTTTTTAAAAAAGAGTAAAAGCTCCAAAGTCCTATCAAAAAAGAGGATGATTTGATACAGTTGCAGGTAGTCCTTTATTGACTGCTGACATTCCAGAAGCTTCCTTAGAAAAAGAAGCCAGGTGTGGTGGCACATGCCTTTAACCCCAGAACTCAGAAGGCAAAAGCAGGTGAATCTCTGTGAGTTCAAGGCCAGCCTGGTCTATATAGCGAGTTCTGGGCCAGCTGGTGCTTTAGAGACCCTGTCTCAAAAAAGACACCCCCCCCAAATAAATAAATAAAATAGAGAGCTCTCACACTCAGCCCAGCTTTAAGAAACTATTTCCAGGGCTGAAGAGGTGACTTAGTGCCAAATGACCCAAGTTTGGTTCACAGCCACCTATAACTCCCACTCCAGGGGCTCTCATGCCCTCTTTTGGCCTCTGTGGGCACCAGCATACACATGCCATACAGTTCCACAGAAAGACAAACACATAAATAAAAGTAAATGCTAAGAGCTAAGAGCTTTTAAGAATATCTCTGACGTCCGGTATATGGAGGCTTGTGCCCATAGTCTCAGCACTTGGAAGGCTGAAGCATAAGGATTGCCATGAGTTTGTGACTAGCCTGGGCTGTATAATGAGTTCTAAGTCAGCCTTAGCTACAGAATATGAGTTTGCCTCACATGTTATTAACAATAATATTAATGTTATTATTAATAATCTTCTAGCCCACTAAATGAATTGAGTAAAGTTTTAGTGTGTTGAGCTGTCCAGTCAGTAATCCTAAGGGCCATCCAGCTGGTTTGTTCTCAGATTCTAGTCATTTGAGCAGTCTGATGTTAATAGGAATCCTATTTCTCCTTGTACCATGGGAAAACAGATTCTGATATTGAGAGCTGCTACGATCCCCAAAGCTCTCCTGACCACAGCTTCAAAATTTGGTCCCTTCTAACTTCACCTAGAAGAAAAACCTAATTTATTGATCATCTTCTCCGAGCCAGGAACTTATGTTTTTTGGTGTGATGTGGGTGCTACCTATATGTTTTAACAAGGTTTCATTTAATTTCAAAATGTGCCTCTATGACACATAGTTGATCATATTAGCATTGAGAAAACTAAGGGACTTGAGACTTGCAGTGTGTAGGCTTCGATATATTGGGAGTTGGGGAAGTAGATTGTGGACAAGCCTGTGTTTGTCTGCTGTTTTGATTCCTGACATTTATGATAATGGTTTAAACAGATTATAGTCATTTGTATGGCACATTTGGTAAAATACTGACACTACTGTGAAGATTGTGAGGACTATTACCTAAGCATATCTATCCATAATTTAATAATGATGGGAAATTTGGCTATATATGTGTGTATGTAATTTCAGTTAGGCTTTATGACAGTCTTGTAAGATGTGTGTGTGTGTGTGTGTGTGTGTGTGTGTGTGTGTGTGTGTGTGTGTTTGGTACCCATTTTGTAAAAGAGGAACTTGAGGGACAGCTACATTTCAGAGAACTTAACATTCAGCTCTAAAAGACTTGCTTTTTATCTTTTTATTCATTCTCTTTTTACATTTTAACAATTACATTTAATTGTGTTGTGTGCATGTATGGTTCAGAGGACACACTGTAAGAATTGGTCCTCATCTTCCACCATGTGGGTTCCAGGGATTGGCAGCAATTGCCTTTGCCCACTGAGCCATCTTGCTAGACCCTAGGACCTGCTTTTTCTGTAATCTCATCCCTTGAACCTGAAACTTGAGCAGATAGTAGATAGAACAGTAAATGTTTTATCCTTTTGATCTACTAAGTAGGCCAGTGTGTTGCTATGATTTTAAACCATAAAAGGACTGTAAACAAGCTGGGTGTGGTGGTGTGGTCCTGTAATCCTAGCACTTGAGAGGTAGAGGCAAGAGGTCAGTAATTCAAGCCAGCTTTGGCTACATAGTGATTCTGAGGCCATCCTGGACTATATGAAATTGTCTCAAAGAAGTAATAAATAAAAATGCAGTAACAAGCCTGAATGTGGTGGCACACACTTTTAATCCCAGCACTCGGGAGGCAGAGGTAGGCAAATCTCTGAGTTCAAGGCCAGCCTGGGCTACCTAGGGAGCTCCAGGCCAGCTGGGGCTACAGGAAGACCCTGTCTCAAAAGGACCAAAAAACCCAGTAAGGAACACTTGGTCTTGGGACTAAGAACTGACCCTATTATAATAGTATGTTTTTTGTTGTAGTTGGGGGGGGGGGGCACGTTGTTTTTGTTTGTAGACCAGACTGGCCTCGAACTCACAGATCTGCCTGCCTCTGCCTCCCAAGTGCTGGGATTAAAGATATGCCACCATGCCCGGCTTATGTTTTACACTCAGCAGTTTCCTTATTAGGGCGGAGAGGTTACAGACCTCTACCTCCTAGATGCATTCTCCTGAAATTTCCTTTACCCTATTACTGGACTTCCCAAACCTTTTGTGTGTCCATGAAGAGTGAACTAAAATATTAATGGCATTGATTGATAGATATTCCCCAAGTCATGCAGCATACTGAGGATCAATCTGAGCAGCTTTTCCTAATGGAGATCTGTGCTCGGTGCTTTCACGCCTAGAGAGATTCAAAGCTTCAGAATCAGCATATTTATGGCTTAGAATGTTACAGTTCTTTATTTGTAGTTGATATTTCTCAGGTCTGTTGGTGAAGTGGGAGAGTGAGAAACAGCCTTTCCTTGGCTCCTGAATTAAAATCTAAAGTTACGGGGAAAGTAACCACCTATTAAGTCTTGCGGTGTAGTGTCCCTTGCTCCAGCACAGCCAGCCAGGAGAGTGTGTTTTCAGGCTTCCTCAGCCTAGGCATCTTCTTAGGATTTTATTCAGATGGGCTATAGGTTAATGTTCACATTTTTTTGTTCTGTACTCTTGTTTTCTAGAGGTGAGGAATGGTTATTGACCCCTCATTGCTCCTTGGCTGCAGTTTGAAAGTGAAAGCTCAGAAGCAATTTAAATTTTCTTTCCTTTTCTTTTGCGTGTATGCGTGTGTGCTTTGCCGTGTGTGCGGGAAACTGAAATCAGGTCCTTTGCAAGAGCAGTGAATACTCAACCATGGAGCCATCTCTCTGGCCCCATTTTGTTTTTTGAGACAGTGTCTTCTCCAGTGTAGCGCTTGCTGGCTGGTAACTTCCTATGTAGACCAGGGTGTCCTCAAACTTGTGACAGTCTTCTTGAGTCTGCTTTCCAGGTGCTAGGATTGCAGGCATGAGCCTCCATGCTTGGCTTTTCTCATAGTCTGAACTCACTGCTTTTCTATAAATCCACTTGATGCATTCATAGATGCTTTTTGTAACTCACATGTGGGTAGCTTTGAAGAAGCAGGTGGAACTTGGATATGATTCATACAGGTTTTTCTTTATCATAAACTTAAAAACTAGTTTCTTTAAAGGATGTTGGTTAGCCTCTCCAGCCTTTAAATTTTTTATTTCATCGGCTTTTTAATAGTCATAAACCACACTGGAAATTATTTTCTAGCAAACCTAGAAGGTAACTCAGTCTTGGCTCTTTACACAAGTGAGGGAGCAGAAAGGGCATAAAAGATTACATACTCAAGAGGTCTTGAACAAGGGGGCCAAAAATGTGGAAGTGTGTAATCTTGTCTGCTAAGACATTAGGATCATTTGAGTTCTAGCTAGCTGCTAAGGCAATAGAATTTCCTACCATTAGCTTCAAGGAGGAGGGGAAGCTGTAAAGCAGCTTTTCACTGAGGTTTAATCGATGGTATCTTCTAGTAGCTGTTGCCTTCCAGAAGGTCTTCCAAGTCTGTCTTATCTGTAGCAGTTCTATGAGATTGGTAAGATCATTTGTATTTCCCCATTTTATAAATGAGAAGATAAGAAACAAGATATGAAAATGCTTATTTGTCCCCAAACCATAAGTCTAATGAAAAAGATAAAATTGGAAAACAGATGCCTTGACTACTCTGATTTTTCAAAAACAATCACATTCTGTGCCACACTTTCTACTTGAAGGCTTGAAGCTGATCTTTGGAATGGAACAGAACTTGCTGTTTTTTTTTTATGGCCTCAACTCATCCTTTCACATTAAATTAAAAACATTCTGCATCATACTTAGCCACTTTCTTGCCAAATATATTACTCTCATGGGCACTGTCCTATAAGGGAGGCATTAACCAAAGTGATAGCCAGCTGTGTCAAAAGGTGGACCAACAGCAAGTAAAAAAAGTTTAAGCTATCCCATATCTCATCTTCTACCTTAAGGTAGAAGTCCAAAGGTTTTGGCATGTGCAATAATTAATTGTGTACTCTCTTGGCAGTAAACCTAACCATACAGAATGCTCTGGTTTTAAGTAAACTTCAGGAGCCTTTCCAAGTCCCCTTAAAAGCAAGAAGCAGTACAATTATTTTCCTCCTTAATATTTTACCTATTTATTTGTATATGTATGTGGGAGTGCTTGCCCAGCTTGCCTCTGGAGGCCAGAGGATAGCCTATGAAAGTCAGCTCTCTCCCTTCATGTTGTGGGATCCCAGGGATTGGACCCAGAGTGTCAGGCATCCCCACCCACTAAGCCATCCCATTTTATAGTTACCTTAACTTAAGGGCCTTTTTGTTGTTTTGCAGAAATAAACCAGAAGCTGTAGAAGTAACATTTGCAGGTAAGTGTCTTCATCTCATCCATATTGAGAGAGGGTGTAATTTGAAAAAAAATAATAAAAATAAAAAAAATATGTATTATTTTTATGTGTATGAGTGTATTGCCTGCATGTATGTAAGTACACTCACATCATGTAGTACCACAGAGGTCAGAAAAGGGACTCGGATCCCCTGGAACTAGAGTTATGGACAACCATGTGGGTGCTAGGAACCAAACCCAACCCTCTGGAGAAAATAAAATTTTTGATTGTAAAGTCTTTTTGAGGCTTTCAGAGACCATTTCATGTATTTATACATTGCCAACTGATTTTGGGGTTAGATAAACTATGTAAAGCTGCCTGCTTGTATCTTGGGAATTTCATTTTTTAGAACAAGCAGTCTTATTTTGGAAGTCCTCCAGTGTTACCTTCTAGTAACTGTTACCTACATTTGCCTGGCCTTTGTGGGGAGGATGGCAGGAGCATGCTAGAGCTGGTCTGTCAAGTCAAAGACACGGTGCTGCTTTGTTGGGAAACCCTGCTGTTAAGGTCAGCTCCTTTCTCAGCAGGGGCTTCCTGCCTGACTTACCTGGAAAGTGCCTCCAAGCACAGGTGCCTGACCTTATTCAGAACATGACCTTTGGCATAGTTACCTGCAATAAAACTACTCCCAGGTTTTTTCTATATGATAATTAGGCATTGCCCTATAGCCAGATGATAGGATCCCCCTACCACATGTAAATAACCCTAACCCCTACTGAATAAATGGAGCTATTTCACTGAGTCTGGAGCTGCTCACTGGCCATCCTGACCCCCCATTCGTCGCTTCTGCTCCCTTTGTTCTCGTGGATCGGTGGCCAACGACCCACGAGGGGAGGGAGAGACCCCACACTGCTTTCCATTCCTTATAAAGAATTGGCTGTTGGTACAACTTACTTGTGTGAACTCAGGAGTTTACAACTACTCCCCTCCAGAAAAAGCAATTGCTTCCCTAGATGATCTTAGATGACTTCTGTAGCTGAGGGCTGGTACCATCCCTGTTGCCTCCTAGTCACTAATGTGCCACACTTCTTATGGTTCTTGTGATTTCTCATGTGAGTTCTGAACATGCTGGCCCTCAGCACCTAGCTTCAGTAATGACAGACTAGATCAGTCCACTTGGTAGTACAGGTCAAGAGGACCTAAAGAGTGGAGGCCTAGAGCATGAAGGATACTTAGAAGGTAACTACATCTATTACATTGATCTTGTTTGAATCCTAATTCAAATCAGATAAAAGTGAAGTATAGTCGGGCGTGGTGGCGCACACCTTTAATCCCAGCGCTCGTTCAAGGCCAGTGTGGTCTACATAATGAGTTCCAGGACAGCTGGGGCTACAGGGAGACCCTGTCTCAAAAAGACCAAAAAAAAAAAAAAAAGTTCCCAGGCGTGGTGGTGCACACCTGTAGTTCCAGCACTTGGGAGGCAGCAGCAGGTGGATCTCTGTGAGTTCAAGGCCAGCTTGGTCAACACAGTGAGTTCCAGGACAGCTGGGGCTACAGGGAAACCCTGTCTCAAAAAGACAAAAAAAAAAAAGTGAAGTATATCCGAATCAAATGGTGTGATGGCTAGGATATGCTTCACAATAAATCATTGGGGTGGGGGCAGGTATATAATTGAAAGAACATGTGTTCATCATCATTGAAGCTGCATGGGTCAGGGTAAGAGTTTGTTTACAGCTCTTTCTCCTTTTAAACATGTTGAAAATGCATTACAATAAAAGTTTTCTTTTAAGTTCTTTTAGCACAAGCTGTGGTTAAGGCAAAAATAGCGTTGTAATTTTAGAAATGATCCATGAGAGGGGTACTGAGTAATTCCATACCAGTGTTTCTGCTGGCTTTCCCTGTGAATTTAAAATAAATGTGATTTTATTTGCTCATTCTCTCTTTCTCTCTCACTGATCTTTTTGAAATTTGGTCTCCCTGTAGACCCAGCTAGCCTGGAGCTCACTGTGTAGACCAGGCTGGCCTCCCATGTGCTGGGCTACCACACCCAGCTATCTTGCATGCTTTATTACCTCAGGTCTTCTTGTGGCCTGCTCTGTGGCTTGGGGATTATTCCCTACTTGCAGGGTAAGCAGTCTTTCTTGCTTTTTTCACAGATTTTGATGGTGTCCTCTATCATATTTCAAATCCTAATGGAGACAAAACAAAAGTGATGGTCAGTATTTCTTTGAAATTCTACAAAGAACTTCAGGCACACGGCGCTGATGAGGTAAGTGTCACATCGATTTCCTTAAGACTTTTGTCCTTTTTTCACCTTCTGCTGGTAGCTTGCCACTTACAGACCCGTAGACTAAGTCACCCCCACAGACAGTGGCCACTGCACAGCTTGCTCACCTAACCAGAAGCTCTTGGCTCCATTTCCTATAATGATGTAGAAAAGTATTTTCCAGCTAAAATTTTGGCTCTTTGCTTGCTTGCTTTTTATCTTGGAGAAATATGTCCTCTAACCAAAGCTTAAAAACTTTTTTTTTTACTATGGTCTCATGTAACCCATGCTGGCTTTAAATTCCTTACATGTTGGAGGCAGGTCTCAAACTCTGATCCTCTTCCCTTCACCTCCCAAGTGTTAAAGTATATACCACCATACCCACCTAATATCCTAAAGGGATTTGATTCTTGTCAGCTTATATAGGCTACCAGGATTTTAGAAAACAATGAAAACAAGGTGTGGGTGCACACACCTTTAACCTCAGCACTTGAGGCAGGGGGAAGTGGACTTCTGTGAGATCCAGGCCAGCTTGGTCTATATAGTGAGTTCCAGTCTAGCTGAGGCTACAGGGAGTCCCTGTCTTAAATAAAATTAAATTAAATTAAATTAAAATAGCTAGTTCTCCAAAAGCAGAAGAGAATATTTTATTAACTAATACAGAAATAGCTATGGTGGGGGCTAGAGAGATGGCTCAATGATTTAGAGCACTGGCTCTAGCAGAGGACCTAGATTCAGTTCCCAGCATCCACATGGCTGCTAACAACTATCTGAAACTCCAGTTCCAGAGGATCCAACACCCCTTTCTGGCCTTTGGGGCATTGTATGTATTGGGTACACTTACATATGTGCAGGCAAGAAACTCATACACATAAAAATAAATTTAAAAGCTTGAATAGGACAGATTCTGTTTCATGTTTAGAATGTTATCAAGGCAGGGGCATATGATTTATGGTTTATTAAATTCTATAATCTCCATTTTCATTCTGGAAGTTAAGGCACAAGTAACTGCCCTGTGAACTTTTTTAAGTTAATGTTCTTTAAAGTGACCTTTCCACCTATCTCTTCCTTCTCTTTCCCTTAGGGGAAGTAAGAAGGGATGTCTAGGTCTTAGGAAGCTCACAGTGGTTTTGCCTTATGTCCTGACTTCTCTAGATAGCTAAAGTAGCAGGTTTGGTTCCTGTTGAACTGCATTTGCTCTGGGGAGAGAGCCTTTTATGGAAAAAAGAAAATGCTGTTACACCAGTGTGCCCACATTGTGGTTGGGTCTCAAAGCAGGAAGTATGACTCAGTTCCTGAATCAGTTTTCAGATATCTTAGTTTTAACAAACTGGGCTCTCCTTAATCTGCTAAGTGAAGACAATAGCCATTTCTCTCTCTCTCTCTCTCTCTCTCTCTCTCTTTCTGAAAAGTAGAAGCTTTTGAACCGTTCCAAATTTCTGTAACAAAAGGCTATTTATAAAGGAGTATGATCTAAAACTTGATAGTTTTTGGTGTAAAACATAAAATCAGACTTAATAATACCAAGAGCCACAGGGAGACCCTTTTGTGTAAAACATAAAATCAGACTTAATAATACCAAGAGCCACAGGGAGACCCTTTTGTATTTGGGTGCATTTGATTTGCTTTAAGAAAAAAAAAAGGAAACATTTAAAAAGCTTACAGAGAAAGATGGTCCTTTTGTAAAGGTAGTAGGATTATATAAAGGTAGTGACTGACTCATCAGATAAAGAGCACAAGGGAAACAGGTGTGATGGCAGCCTTGCTTTAGATCAACTTGAGGATGCCTGCCTGAAAAGAGCAGTAAACATTTGAACAGAGTTCTAGGTTTCTAGGTGCTATAATACTACTGGAAGGGGAAGGAAATGTTGGTCTAGCATTTTACTCCCCCCTCCCCAACACACTGCAGTTCTCATAGTTACCCACATTGGTCAAAGAGCTAACCACTCAAGTGGGCGGACTAAGTAACATTCCCAGTGCTGGAGCAGAGTATGCAGTAAATGATTCCCTGGCTTGGTTAAACTGTGACCAGCCTGTGATAACCACAGGAACCTTGTTACTTTGTCACAGGACCCTTTTAAAGGCACAGTTCCTCTGGAGGTCTAATAGTTATGAGTGGAGTAGATAGGTCACTTCTGCCCATCTCCTGGTGTCAGGTTAAGAGGGGGAAACCAATTTAAAAGTGAATCATGATTGAAAGTATAAGTGAATACTGTATTCCAGTAGCACACATCTATGAGCTCATCGAGGGGGCAGCGCACAACTGGAGAATCCTGAGCCCAAGGCCACACTTGGACTACGTAGTAAGATGGGTCTCAAAACAAAACAGGTACAAGTGAAATAGCAAATAAATGTTCACAGGTTTATGCCAAGAAGAGAGAAGGGTCTTTGAAATAGCTCTGTAGATAGAAGCACTTGATGTGCAAGCCTGAGATCAGTCCCCAGAACCCATGGTAGGAGAGAATTGACTCCCAAAGATTGTCTTCTGACCTCTACACATATACCGGCACTCACACACACACATCAAATATACACGTATACATAATAATAATTGTAAGTAAAAATTTTAAAACAGCTGTGCTTGGTGGCCCATGCCTTTAATCCCAGTACTAGGGAAGCAGAGGCAGGCAGATCTCTGTGAGTTCAAGGCCAGCGTGGTCTACATAATGAGTGCCAGGACAGCTGGGGCTACAGGGAGACCCTGTCTCAAAAAGATTTTAAAAAAATTAAAGAGAGCAAAGGAATTAAATATGGACTAAACATTGACTCAGATCTCAGAAAAATAACATGGTAAACCTGAAATTAAGCTAAATTGAAGGGGCTGTGGTGTCCCTAACACCTGATTTCCCTTTTCTTCAGGTACTGATAATGTAGCATTGTAGCTCAGTGATAGCATGCCAGTTAAAATTCTTGAGGATATACGTGTTCCTTTTTTCCCCCCAGATTCTTCAGAAGTGGTATGGGACACCTGAAGGTCAAAACTATGTGCCACCAACAAACTCTGACCTCAGGCCCTTCCCTTTAGTTCCTCATCTATAAAAGAGATCCCTTTGCATATGATCACCGACTAGGAACCACACGTGGCATTACTTACCTTTTCCCTTTGTGTAAGCAAGTGTAATCATGAATTCATACTTTAGGGTCCATACTGTCATCTAAATTTTGTAGATTACAAATTTCTAAAATGATCAATCAAGTACAGAATATTAGGAAATTATTCAATTAACTATTCCCAGGCCATTGTTTAAGGTATTTCCAGGGAATACTTAAGAATGGGTGCTCGTAGAAGGTTGGCTCAGTGGTGAAGTGTTTACTTAGTATGCATTAAAGCCCCGGGTTTGATCTCTAGCACCACCAAAAAATGAACAGGTTGGGGGTAGATAACCTTACCATTTGATGATTTTTATTTTCAAATGGAACATTAAGCATTTAATTTATTGCTGGGTTCTGTTTTAATGTTGTTTAAAGAATTCATTGAACATAGGATAAGAGCATTCATATACCTTTCGACAGTTGAATCTAATGTCTGTGTATGGAGGTCTTGTCTGGCCTTGAGAACACAGCAGTAAAACAGATGGGCTGCTTTCATGGAACTGGACCCTAGCTCTTACCGTCAAGACAAAAGCTTCCATTTGGCATTTTTAATTTGATAATAGTGTAGATTAAATATTCTTTGTGATACTTTGGGATGTTCAGCATGGAAGAAGCCAGAGCAGTCTGTGTCCCGATTCCCTATTGGCAATTTGGGTAACTTCTTCAGAGGATGGTGTGTGATAAGAATAGGAGGTAGGAATTGGTTTGGCAGTCACGGTAAAAAGACCCCAAAGAAAAGTAGCCAGTTTCTTGGCTAAAAATCAAAATGTCCTTCGGCCTGTACAAACTCTGTTCCAAAGGCCAAAAATGTCAAAAGTATTTGGGAGTACTTATCCCTAAAAGATTTTAGGGTTACCTCTCCAGAGGGGGGGAATGTTAGAGTAGCAAAAAGCCTCATTAAAACAAATATACAAAGTTGTTCAGGAATAAGTGATGAGGAGGATTGAGAGAGGAGGAAGAAGGTGTGGATTTGATCAAGTTTTTTTAAAGTTAAAAAAATAAATAAATATTAGAATAAGACCCCTCCTTTTTTTGAGACAGGGTCTGCCTGTAGCCCCAGCTGGTCTAGAACTCACTATGTAGACCAGAGATCCTCCTGCCTCTGCCTCCTGAGCGCTGGGATTAAAGGCGTGCGCTGCCACACCTGGCCCTAAAATAAGAAAAATTTTAAAAATGATTATTTATACTGAGAGAGTGTTAGAAACTGACTGGATACCTATAGTCAAACCTATATCTTGCGGGACACATGCCTGTAGTTCTTGAACTTGAGAGGGTAAGGTAGGAGGATCAGGAGTTCAAGGTTCATCTTCAACTACATAGTGAGTTCCAGGCCAGCCTAGGCTACAAGAGACCTTGTTGTCTCTGAGGTTGAAAAAAGAAAAGAAAAGCCCTTATTATACTGCTGAGTTTTAGTGTTTTGGCCTCATTTTTTACCTTCTGTGGAATAGAGATGACATTCTCCACCCCCATTATAAATTTTTAGCAAAGGTTGTAAATGAGCCAGGTCTGTGGGGTTTTATGTGTGAGTGGGTGGGGGTAGGGCTTTTATTTTGTTTATAGGGGTTTGGGACTTTTTCTTTTGTCTTTGAGGCAAAGTCTCCTATGTAGCCCAAGTTGACCACACACTGCTCCAGCCTCCTGAGTGCTGGGATTACAGCCATGTACTACCATACCCAGGCCCATGTTTATAATCTGGCTATTGAATATAGTTTGCTGAGCACTGAAAAGCTTATTATTAGATTGTTAGTAATTTTACTTTGTGCTTTGTTTCTGTCTCCAGGTAACTCCCTTTCCGCTATTTAATGTGTCCCTTATAACACTTAAGTCAGCTTTGTTCCTTCCTAAATAAAAGGTGTATTTCATAAACCATGTCCGTTGAGGAGCAGATTCCACTAAGTAAAACAGACTGACAGAAAAAAACAGGAAAGTGTAAAGGGGCTTTTGTTTTTTTATCTACTTCTAAAAGCTAGAAAGTAGTCTGTACTTTGTTGGTTTAGGGAAACTCCAGGTAGGTAGTATGTCCATTCTGTGGACACACTGGTATTATAGCTGACTGAGATTCTGTTATCCATTGTCCTTTGCCTTAAAAGCCAAATATGAACTAACTCATTTCAAATCATACAAGTTTAACATGCTAACAGAAGTCAGCTCCCAGAAATCCAGGTTTTACCTCTTCATTCACTTTGAATGAAGTTAGAGCTTTGGCCTGTGTTTAGTTGATAATTAACGTGATCTATTGTCTTGCATCTCTCATACCTCTCTTAAAAACAAAAGATTAAGGGACTGGAGAGATGGCTCAGCGGTTAAGAACACTGACTGTTCTTTCAGAAGATGCAGGTTCAAATATCAGCACCCACATGGCAGCTAAAAACTAACTCCTAGTTCCAGAGGATCCAACAGCCTCTTCTGTCCTCTGAGGGCATTGCACGACACAGGTGTACTTACCTACATGCAGGCAATACATGCATACGTGCAAAATAAAAATGACAAATATTTTTTTTTAATGTGCTTTAAAAAATGCGTAGTGTAGAATCTAAAGAAAAACATGTGGTCAAGTTTTTGAGAGACAACCATGACTGGATTATAATTCAGTTCTATGAGAGCTCTGTTGTCACTTAAATTCACTTCCTCCTCTGCTTTCCCACCCACCAAATGAAGGTTAAACACACTGGTTTATGACGAATTTAGCAAGTACACTTCAAGAAATAAGGAGAATACTGTGAACTTTGGATTAACTTTCTTTTTCTTTAATTTTCTAGTTATTAAAGAGAGTATACGGGAGTTTCTTGGTAAACCCAGAATCAGGTATGTTGTACTGTGAGCAAGCTGTTATGGAATGACATAAAAGAGATGTGTCCTGTTTATATTAAGCCTTTTTTTTTTTTTTTAATTAAGCCTTTTTTAGCCAGAAGATTTAAATATTCATTTTGTAAATCGTTCTGCAGGAGCCCATTTCCCCAAGTCAGCTCCTTCTACAAAAGTAACCATTAAGAGGTCTGGCTTGTCCAGGATGGTACACAAAGAGTTACAGAATTGATACATAGGTCATTATTTAACACTGTCTTGATGAGGCCGAAAATGATTCTTAATCTTCTAGCTGGAGGAGCCACCTTTGTCTGACCACAGTGATTAAAATGTTCTTAAGGGATTGGGGAGATAGTTCAGTTGGTGCTTGCCTCAAAAGCATGAGGTCCTGAGGTGGGTTTTTTTTGTTGTTTTTTTGTTGTTTTTGGGGGGGGGGGTTTGTCTTTTTGAGACAGGGTCTCCCTATAGCCCCAGCTGTCCTGAAACTCACTATGTAGACCAGGCTGGCCTTGAACTCACAGAGATCCGCCTGCCTCTGCCTCCCCAGTGCTGGGATTAAAGGTGTGCGCCACCACACCTGGCTGAGGTCCTGAGTTTTATCCTCAGCACCCACATAAAAAATAATGTATCCAGGCTGGAGAGATGGCTCAGTGGTTAAGAACTCTGGCTGTTCTTGCAGAAGACCCAGGTTCAAATCCCAGCAACCACATGGCAGCTAACAACTGTCCGTTAACTCCAGTTCCAGGGGATCTGACAGCCTCTTCCATCCTTCGCAGGCGTTGCAGGACATGAGTGCACTTACCTACTGCATGCAGGCAATACACACATAACACATAAAATAAAAAATTTTTTTAAATGTATGATTTTAAATCTCATTGCTGGGGAGTTAGAAACAGGCTGATCCCTAGAACTTGCTTAATATAAACCCATTTAGCCTAATTGGTAAGCTCTAGATCCTAGTGAGAGACCCTGTTTCAAAAAATAAGGTGGGAGCTGGAGAGAGGGCTCAGCAGTTAAGGAAACTTACTGAGAACCCGAAGGACCCAGGTTCAGTTCCCAGCACCCACATGACAGCTAACACCTCTCCTGAACTCCAGTTCCAGGAAATCCAATACCTTCTTCTAGCTTCTGTGGGCATCAGGCATACATGTGGTACACTTACATGCAGGTAAAACATACACATAAAATAAAAAGAAATAGGATCTTTTAAAAAATAAATAAGGTTGAGGCTGGAGAGATGGCTCAGCAGTTAAGAGCATTGGCTGCTCTTCCAGAGAACCCAGGTTCAAATCCCAACACCTACATGGTAACTAACAACCATCCATAATTCCAGTTCCAGGGGATCCAATGTCCTCTCTTGGCTTCTTTGGGCTTTGCACAACACAGATGCATATACAAATAGGCAGGCAATACACTCATACACTAAAAACAATACATATTTAAAAATTAATAAGGTGAACAGCTCCCGAGAAATGACACCCCAGGTTTGCTTCTGGTCTTCAGCCTTTACACTCACATACTTATACACAGACACACAAATAAATGCCCTTGGGAAGAATGGACAAACACTGGTTCCTACCTACAACCCCTAGTAACTTTATCTTGCATATTTGTGTCCCTGGATCTTCCTTCCTCCCACCTTCTACTGAAGCACAGACATTGCCAGAATACATACTCTCACTCTATACAAGTGTGAAGTATAACAATGTGAAAGTAGCATCTCTTCTCTCTGTTTACCAGTTTATCTAGGCAACTTTGGATAACTCAGCCAGCCACATGAGATTGATCGTTACTTTTAAAAATTTTATATATATATGTTATTGTGTGTATTTATGATGTGGAGTTCACACCACAGGGCATGTATGGAAGTTAGAAGGTAACTTTGTGGAGTCATTTTTCTCCTTCTATGTGGGTTTTAGAAATTGAACTCAGGTCATTGGTTACATAGCAAATACTTCACCCACTGAGCGATCTCACTGACCCCCGGTTGTTCTTTTGATCTTCAGTATGTTCAGCTCATATCAGAACATATGAGGTCTTAATACTAACATGACAAAAATGTGCTAAGCACAAAGATTTAAACAGCCTATGTCCTCAAAGAAGTTAGTAAAAAAGGCTTTGGAAATAACCTTTTGAAAAATAAGTAAGACAAGGCATGGTGGCGCACGCCTTTAATCCCAGCACTTGGGAGGCAGAGATAGGCAGATCTTTGTGAGTTTGAGGCCAGCCTGGTCTACATAGTGAGCTGCAGGACAGCTGGGGCTACAAGGAGACCCTGTCTCAAAAAAAAAAAAGAAAGAAAGAAAGAAAAGAAAAATCAGTAAATAGTAAGTAGGCTTGAGGGTTTTTTTATTTTTATTTTATTATGTGTATGTTTGTGTTGCCTGCATGTAGGTAAGTACACCCATGTCGTGCAATGCCCACAGAGGTCAGAAGAGGCTGTCAGATCCCCTGGGATTGGAGTTATGGATAGTTGTTAGCTGCCATGTGGGTGCTGGGATTCAAACCCGGGTCTTCTGCAAGAACAACCAGTGTTCTTAACCACTGAGCCATCTCTTCAACCCCTTATTTATTTTTTTTATTTTATGTATATGAGTGTATTTCCTGCATGTATGTAAGTACACCCATGTCGTGCAATGCTGTGGAGGTCAGAAGAGGGCTTCAGATTCCCCCTAGAATTGGAGTTAAGGACAGTAAAGTGTGAGGTCCATACAGTTCTGGTAGAATTTAGAATTATCCCCACCTGTACTATTAAAATGATCCTCAGTGGTATACAGATACTCTTTTGAAAACATCTTACAGGCTTTTGAGCACTGCTAATCCCTTGATTATGTAACCAAGGATTCCCAGCTGTTTCCTGGAATTCATAGGCAACACATCAGAAGGAGGCAGAATAGTCTAGTGGTCAACAGACTTACTTTTTAATTCCTCTTCTGCCCATTTATTGCTGATCAATTCCATGAATTCTGTATACATTTAGAAATAGTTTTGTTGTGTAGCATAGGCTGTCCTGGAACTCAAGACACCTAGCTCAACCTCTTTCTTAAGTGCTGATATTGTGTGTACATACCACCATACCTAGCTTATATACTGTATATTTTTTTATTAATTTATTTCTAATTATGTATATGTGGGTGCTCATGCATGCAGGTAAGGACATGGGAGTGCTGGTACCCACAGAGACTTCAGATGTCCTGGAGCTGGAGTTATAGGCACTTGTGAGCTACCCTACATTGGTGCTGGAATGGAACTCTGGTCCTCTGTAAGAGCAGTGTGTGCTCTTAATCCCTGAACTTTCCAGCTCCTGTACATTCTTTAATACAGCAGTCTCTTCCATCTACCTACATCCTTCCCATCTGCTCTTTTTTTAAAATAGATGAGGGCATTGTAGAGGTTAGGCAGTTTTCCAAGGCTATACAGTGAGGCCAGAATTGGGACCAAGTTCTGTTCAACTCAAAACAGAGTGTCTTACACATGTGTATATCATGCTGCATTCAATAGATCACTGCTGTTTGAACCTCCTTTCCTCTTTAAATGAGGATAACCTTATTTGTCCTGACTTTGTCAAAGAAAGGTTTGCGGATCAATGAAGTAAAACATGAAAAGTTTACAGTGTATACAGATAGAAAGTATATATGTGAGAACACTTGGGTTTTTCTACCTTGTCTCTTCACAGAGGGTCCACAGTGGCAAGTATGAGGCCATATTTTATTATTAGAAAGCTTCTAGACTAGGGGCTAGAGCAATAGGTCAGCAGTTAAGAGCACTAGCTACTCTTACAGAGAACCTGGGTTCAGTTTCCAGCACCCACATGGCCTCTAACAATGATCTTTAACTCAAGTCTCTGGGGATCCTATACCCTCTTCTGGCCTCCATGGGCACTGCGTGAACATCGTATACTTATATACAAAACGCTCATACCCATAAAATAAAAAAAATTTAAAAGAAAGCTTTAGACTGTTTCAACCATATTTTTTAGTTTTTTTTACATTTGCTTTTATTGTATATGTATGAATGTTTTATGTGAGTGTACCCATATCATGCCATGCCTACAGAGGCTAGAAGAAGGCATTAGATCCCCTGGAACTAGAGTTTTAAAAAAACGTTGTTAGTCATCAGGTGGGTGCAGGGAAACTGAATCCAGATCCTCTACAAGAGCAGCCAGTGCTCTTAACCACTGAGCCATCTCACTAGCCACCCTGACCATGTTTTTTGTATTGTTAAGAGACAAATATATGATTTGTACAGCGTCATGTAGTCTACTGTCTTAAACAGGTTCTAGAACACTAAATTTCTAATCAGAGTTCCCATTACATAATCATTCTTTTTTTTTTTAATGCTGCTTAGGATTTGTTAATTAGCTATAAATATTTACAGGAGCTTGATAAGAATCAATTTTATTTTGTCATAATAGGTAGAGATGAGAAGTAGCCTCTGTTCACTTGGGAGAGGGATTTGGTTTGGGTTTTTTGTTGATTTGTTTGTAATAAAACTTTTGGATGTTTTTCCCCTTCCAGGATACAATGTTTCTTTGCTATATGACCTTGAAAATCTGCCTACATCCAAGGATTCTATTGTACATCAGGCTGGCATGTTGAAGCGAAATTGTTTTGCCTCTGTGTTTGAGAAATACTTTCAATTCCAAGAAGAGGGGAAGGAAGGAGAGAACAGGGCAGTTATCCATTATAGAGATGACGAGACCATGTGAGTGTGAACTTTTCTCCTAAAGCCTGAGTGCGTCTGTCCTATTGGCATGGCACTTACTGAAAGAAATATGTGTGATCAAACCTAAATTCTGCTGTAAGGATCCTTTCAAAATGCCTTCTTATAAAATTTCTTAAGCCAAAATGTCGATGATAAGGAAAAATGAACTACTTCTCCAAGCTCCAAGAATAACCAGAAGAAAAGAAAATTCCATGCTTTGCTTTAATGCACCACTCTTCTGAGTTTTCCTTAAAAGAATAGCCCAGATAATCAGGCAACAGAGACTGACTATAGGTGCTTTCTTATTGCAACTTTTTTTCTTTTTTCTTTTTTCTTTTTTTCTCTCTTTTTGAGACAGGATCTCCCTGTAGCCTCAGCTGACCTGGAACTCACTAAGTAGACCAGGCTGGGCTTGAACTCACAGAGATCCTCCTGCCTCTGCCTCCCAAGTGATGGGACTAAAGGTGTACACTACCATGCTGGCTACTGAAATTCTTTGGTGGGGGGTCGTCTTTTTGAGACAGGGTCTCTCTGTAGCCCCAGCTGTCCTGGTACTCACTACGTAGACCAGGCTGGCCTTGAACTCACAAGGATCTGCCTCCCTAGTGCTGGGATTAAAGGCATGCGCCACCACGCCTGGCTGAAACTTTTCAAAGAAATATTTTGTTATTTTTATTTTGTGTCTATGGGTGTTTTACCTGCATGTACGCAAGTGCACCTGTGTTATGCAAAGCCTGCAGAAATCAGAAGAGGGCATCAGATCCCCTGGAACTAGAGTTACGGGTGCTTGTTAGTGGCCATGTGAGTGCTGGGAACCAAACTCCGGTCCTTTGCAAGAGCAGCCAATGCTCTAAACTGCTGAGCCGTCTCTCTAGTCCCTCTTGCAACTTGTTATCTCTGCACTGTGAGTTTTGTGGTGTATGAAGAAATAAATTGTAGAGGCAAGAGAGATGGCTCAGCAGTTAAAGAGAGCTTGCTGCTCTTTCAAAGGACCACAGTTCAGTTCCCAGCACCTACACTGGGTAGCTCACAGTTACCTATAATTCCAACTCCAGTGGACCTAACCCCCTCTGACTTCCATGGACTTCTGTACTTACATGCATATATATAT
>NW_008360326.1:4353609-4356022 GCF_000622305.1 Nannospalax galili
AATAAATCTTTCAAAAAAATTTTATAAGTGACATTCCAAGAATCACTAACTTCAGATTCCATGCCGTACCTTACATACAAGTTAATACAACCAACTTCTGGTAATTCCACTTCTTCCTTGGGAATACATTAGTTTCTCTGGCCTCCTTGACTACAGATACCAATCTCTCTTGGCACACCCTTATTTTATTGATTCACACACTTAGACTTTGCCCTTCTACTTCACTTGCAGATTGAAGTTACTAGTAAAATCCTATTCTGGTGGTGTATTTACACTCCTGGGTTTTGTTTCCCTCAGGTATGTTGAATCTAAAAAAGACAGAGTCACAGTAGTCTTCAGCACGGTGTTCAAAGATGACGATGATGTGGTCATTGGAAAGGTGTTCATGCAGGTATGGAGCAGAAATAAATCTGTCAGGGAAATCGTAGTGAGGGGAGTTAACATCTTCACACTGAAACACTATATGAGACTGGGGATGTAGCTCAATGGTAGAACACTTAACTATTATGTATAAGACCCCCGCTTCAGTCCCCAACAGGAGGGCAGGTAGGAATGGGAACAGAACAACACACACTATAGCATAGAAAAATGAACAGTTCTGTTGATGTTAAAACTTGAAGATTTAATAAACAACTCCTACCAAACTCACTAAATGCTCTGTTTCTTCTTGGTGAGTCTGGCTTTTTACAAGACAAGAGGGAAATTGAGTATTATACAATTATGACTGAATATTGATTATCTTTCCTATGATGAGATTTTTTTTTTAATTATTTTTGTGTGTACATGAGTGTATTGCCTGCATTTATGTTAGTACACCCATGTCGTGCAGTGCCCACGGAGGTCATAAGAGGGTGCCTGATCCCCTGGAACTGGAGTTACAGATGGTTATTAGCTGCCAGGTGGGTGTCAGAAGAGGGTGTCAGATTCCCTGGAACTGGAGTTAGCCATCATGTGGGTGCTGGGAACTGAACCATGTCCCCTGCAAGAGCAGTAAGTGCTCTTAACCACTGAGCCATCTCTCCAGCCCCCTATGATTTGATCTTTGATCTAGAGTTTGGTCTCATTTCCTAACCGCTTTTGTTTATTCAGTTTTATAGCAAGGTCTACACGTTTTGGGGTTTTTTTTTTTTTTTTTTTTTTGGTCTTTTTGAGACAGGGTCTCCCTATAGCCCCAGCTGTCCTGGAACTCACTATGTAGACCAGGCTGGCCTTGAACTCACAGAGATCCTCCTGCCTCTGCCTTCCAAGTGCTGGGATTAAAGGCATGCGCCACCAGGCCTGGCTTAAAGGTCTACTCTTGACTTGGTTTAGTTCTCATGTCTTTTCCGAGTGGTCAGTAGCAAATTCTGAAGTTGGCAACAACACATTAGTAGATGGAGTTGTTGGCCTGACAGAGAGCCATGCCACAGTTTGAATGAGTCACCATAGAATGCCTTCCTCAGAAATACAGCCACTGGGAAGAGTAATGGGATTTAGCAGGATATTTTGTCATTGGATTTTTGGTGTGGAACTCAGCATATAGTGTACCCATTATGGCCATGTCTTGTTTGCTAGCCAGTTGCTGGCTCTTAGACATGAGAGTTCATTGATCAGGGTGTCCACGCTGGTTCCTTCTGAATCAACATTCAAAATATAATATATTGGTTAGCTTTTTTAAAGCTTCAGCACATCTATTTGTTTCTTGACAGTGAAGAGATTTTTTTTTTTAAGTCTGAAGCAGCCAGGTTTGTAGCTCAGACCTCTAATCCAAGCACTTGGAAACCTGAGGCAGGAGGATTGCTACAAATTCAGGGTCTAGCCTGAATTACAGAGACCTTGCCTGAAAATATAAATGTGGTGTATGTGTTACACACAACCTGAAGCAGACTCTGCTTCCAAATAGTATTGAAAGACAGCTGGGCTTACTGTAGTAAGGCTGTGTGTATGTATGCACCTTGTAAGTAGCAAAGGAAATCTTCAAAGTGATATTCTCAATAGTGGCTTTGTATTAGTACTAACTAATCAAGAACTAGTTTGGCAGAGCGTAGTGACACCCACTTTTAATCCTAGCACTTGGGAGGCAGAGGCAGGAGAATCTCTTAAGTTCAAGGCCAGCTGGGGCTGCAGGAAGACCCCTGTCTCAAAACTGAAATGTTGATACTTTGGCATTTGGTAGTACTGACCTTTATGAAGACAAAATGTGTCTGTATGAGAATCCTAAATGGTAAGCCTCTGAGACAGACATTTCATACATTGTCCTGCAGAATTGATAGGAATTAAATGCAGTATCTCAGAAATTGGGCTAAATCTAGACTAGCAAGCTAATTTTAAAAGCTGTGAGATATTATAAATTTAGATTGAGGGGAGGGTATGTATGTGTGTGTGTGTGTGAGAGAGAGAGAGAGAGAGAGAGAGAGAGAGAGAGAGAGAGAGA
>NW_008360326.1:4356033-4358273 GCF_000622305.1 Nannospalax galili
CACTTTGATTCATTTCATTCCAGGAAACATCCCAACTTATTTTCAGCTTTAGGGAAATCTTACCATTTACTGCAGATTTGTTCTGTAGGTTTTTTTGGGAATTTTGTTATTGTAGTTTGCATATGAATTTAGGCTCCTCCCTCAAAGTAGATGTGGTGGTACACTTACCTAAAAGGCAGGCCTGTTGTGTTTTGGAGGGAGGGTTGTTTTGTTTTGTACACCAGTATTTATAGTTGGTAACTATTTCATGCTAGCAAACAATGTGGTGTCTAGGAATGTAAAGTTAGGAATCACAAAGCCATCTTTGCCACTTTTTCCAGACCAGAGGCTGGACTAATTTTCTGGGAATAACCATACAGACCAGGATAAATTGCCCAATATTTTTCTAGAGTTAGTGTGAGCACTTGCTCGCTACCCCACCCCCTGTGTCTTAATAAGGCAGACCATCACCATCTAGCCTAGGCTAGCCTGGAACTCATTGTGTGCCAGGCTGCTTCAGATTTGGAGCAGTCCCCTTCCCATTCCTCCCAGTCCTAGAGTTACAGTCTCCTTCATCACACCTGACAAATGCTCTGTTAAGGCACAAACTGTGCTGCAGTGAACCCAGTGGGAAAACATGGAACACTTCCCTTCAGGAATATGCATGTCACATGTCATGTTAACTTTATATCATTTCAGTCTTCATATATGTGCTCGTTGAAGTGAGTACTTTTCTTTGTTCTTCTTTGGTTTGGGTTTGGTTTTTTGGTTTTTTGTTGGGTGTTTTTTTTTTGTTTTTTTGTTTTTTTTTTTTTGATTTTTTAAAAAAAAATATTAATTCACTTTAATCCCAGCACTTGGGAGGCAGAGGCAGGCGGATCTCTGAGTTCAAGGCCAGCCTGGTCTACATAGTGAGTTCTAGGACAGCTGGGGCTACAGGGAGACCCTTCTCAAAAAGACCAAAAAAATTTTTAATTCATTAGTGCTTTTTTAATTACAAAAGCAACATGTTGTAGAGATGTTTTAACTCAAAAATATATAAAGTCAATGAATTTAAGATGCAGCACAATCTTGCCTTGTTCCTATACTGTTTGCAAGAAACAAATATACCACAGGTGACTTAAATGGGAGATTAATTTATTTGTGAAAAATTTAAAGTATCAGGTTTGTATGTAGAGGGCATGAAAAGACTGTCCATTGATGCCTTAAAGCACACTTCTTCCCTGTGGTGGAAGAATCAAAGCCAAGGTTTCAGACAGGACAGGAGTCAGGATAATTCTGAACAGTGTCTAGTAGAAACCCAGAGTCTCTTTAGGGCCCTTATATAGATATGCATTAAGATTTATTTTTATGTATATGGGTGTTTTTCCTGCATATCTGTACATGTACCAGGACCAGGCCTGGTGCCGATCAGGGTCAGAAAGGGTGTTGGTCCAAGCCCCTGAAACTGGAGTTATAGACAGCTGTGAGTTGACATATGGATACTAGGAACTGACCCTGGGACTTCTGCAGGAGCAGCAAGTGCTCTTAACCACTGAGCCATCTCTTCAGCCCCCACTTCTGTTTTTGAGACAGGGTCTCACTTAGGTAGCCCAGACTGGCCAGGAACTTGTGATCTTTCTGTCTTAGTCTCCTGGGTACTAGGGTTACAAGTGTGTACCACTATACCTGACTAAGAATTTGTAGGGGAAGAGGGGGAATATATGTATGCCAAGGACAACTTTTGGGACTCAGTTCTGTCCTTCCAGGGTGTGAGACCTGGGGCCACACTTAGGTCATATAGCTTGGTAGGAAGCACCTTTACCGTTTAAGCCATCTCACCTACCCCCAACTTAGAAATTTAAGTTTCTAGAAGGGGCAAGAATGGACAGCTAAGCACAGAGTTGTGACAAATGAACAGTTTGTCTTCCCCTGTCAGCATGCTTGTATAAAGCCAGAACAGAACACACACAACTGCTTTTATCCCTTGGCAGACATGTTCTGAGAGATACTAGTTACCTTGGAAGAAAAAGCAGGGAGTTCATATACCTACTCCCATGGGTGACCTGCTGCTGGATGTAGGTGTATTGTCTGTACAGCATGCCTGCCAAGCACTAGAGAAAATGTGGAAGGTGTAGTCATTTCAGCACTCAATGCCATGAAAAGCAATAAGACCAGTAGTTGGGATTAGGGAGATTAGAATGTGAGAAACTTGGGGCTGGAGAGTTGGCTCAGCGGTTAAGGGCATTGGCTGCTCTTAACCACTGAGCCAACTCTCCAGC
>NW_008360326.1:4358283-4484093 GCF_000622305.1 Nannospalax galili
TTTTTAAATAAATAAAAATATTAGAATGAGCTGAGTATGGTGGTACGCTCCTTCAATCCTAGCACTCAGGAGACAGAGACAAGCAGATCTCTGTAAGATCAAGACCAGCTTGGTCTATAGAGCAAGTTCCAGGCCAGCTGGGGATACAGGGAGACTGTCTCAAAAAGACCGAATGAATCAATGAAAAACTAAAGTTCTTTTCATGTTCAAAGATTAAATAAAGTCAGGCCAATAACTGAGAGAAATCAAGTGGAAACCACTTGTTTATGTTCAAAGACAAGACACAATCTGCCTTTTAGACAGTGTTGTTTTGAGGGTCTCTTCTACCTGTTTATATATTTGTGGTGAATCTATATAGTCTGTTACCTAACCCAGGAGCCCTGAGTCAGAATTAGTAATCTTGGTAGACAATCTCTAGAGGAGTCAGACTGGTTTCTCTTCCACCAACAGAATGAGTACCACTCCCCAGACTTGGATTTCTGCTACTTTAACAGGGAAAAGTGATAATGCCATCCTGTTTTAGGTGAAGTCAAAACATCTTTTCTTACATTAAAGTCCATGTACTTTTCTTTTACCAAGACATTTTTCTCTTTAACTTTGCTACTATTTTTTCTTTTTCCTTTTTAGGTCTTCCTGTAGCCCCAGCTGGCCTAGAACTTGCTATGTAAACCAGGCTGCCCTTGATCTCATAGAGATCTGCCAGCCTCTGCCTCCTGAGTGCTGGGATTAAAGGTGTGCACCACCATGCCCTGCTTTTAAAAGCCTCTTAAATTTTATGAGTATAAGTTTTTTGCCTACCTGTATGTATGTTATGTACACCAGATTGCATGCCTGGTGGTCACAGAGGCCAGAAGAGTGTGTCCAATCTCCTGGAACTGGAGTTAAGGATGGTTGTTAACCACCATGTGGGAACTGAACCCTGTGTCCTCTGAAAGAGTAGCCAGTGTTCCTAACAGCTGAGCTATCTTTCCAGCCCCTAGTTTTTTTTCAATTCTTTTCTAAAAAATACTTTTATTATTTTTATGTGTCTGAGTGTATTACCTACAAGTATGTAAGTGCACCTATGTCATGTAATGCCCTCGGAGGTCAGATGAGGGTATCAGATCATCTCAGAACTGGAGTTACAGATGGCTGTTAGCTGTCATGTGGGTGCTCTGAATCAAACCCAGGTCTTCTGCAAGAACAGCTAGTGCTCTTAACCTCCGAGCCATCTCTAGCCTCAGTTTTTGAGTTCTTGATTTTCAAAACACTGTTTTGTGCAGTTTTGTCTGTGTGAAAGTTTATTTCTACATAGTATATTTTTCTTTTACAGCTTCCAGATTTTAAGTCATAGTTAGAAAGTCTTCCCTCCTTCAAAGTTATAAAAGAAATTTACCATTACTGGGTATGGTGGCACACACCTTTAATCAGCACTTGAAAGCAGAGGCAGGTGGATCTATGTGAGTTCCAGGCCAGCCTGTTCTAGCTACATAGTGAATTCCAGGCCAGCCAGGACTTCATAGTAAGATTGTATCTCAAAGGTACACACAAAAAACAAAAAAAAAAGAAGAAATATATATACACACATACATATATTCTAATTTGAACTCTGTGTGATAAATTATACTTTATTGGAGGACATAGTGTCATAGGCTGAGGAGATGACTCAGTGGGTACAGTCACTAGGCCTGATGACCTGAGTTTAATCCCTGGTACATGATGGAGAGAAACAAGTTCTGAAAGTTGTCCTCTGATCTCCATACATACACCATGGTGTGCATGCACACACATAAAGACTTTTTTTTTTTTTTTTTAAGAAATAATGCTGGCGTGGTGGTGCACGCCTTTAATCCCAGCACTCGGGAGGCAGAGGCAGGTGAATCTCTGTGAGTTCAAGGCCAGCCTGGTCTACATAGTGAATTCCAGGACAGCTGGGGCTACAGGGAGACCCTGTCTCAAAAAGACCAAAACAAAAAAGAAAAGAAATAATTATAAAGCCAGGCGTGGTAGTGCACACCTTTAATCCCAGCACTCAAAAGAAAGAAATGATGTTCAGCAAACATTCCAGGAGGGGAAGAAAAGGAAGTAATATGGTTGGTGTCTGTGTAACAAAGATACTAATGAAGATGGAGATCTGTTTGGGTGGGTCTTGTTGGTATTTTGAATATCATTTAAGAGAGAAAACCAGGCAGAAGTGAACACTTCAAGATGTCTAAAGGGTATTTCCTACAGAAACAAACTGTCTCTCAGTCAGATCTCTTTCTTTTTGGGGGATGGGGACTAGGGATGAGACAGGGTCTCATATAATCCAGACTGGCCTAAGACATTTTTTTAAAAAATATTTTATTGAATTTTTTTGTATTTCATACATAAATTCATCTTTATTTCCCCTTCCCCTTTGGCACCCTTCCATAGCCCCATCCCCACCCCATGGGAGTTCATACATCCTGTCATTTGTATTAAGGCCTATTGTGTAAAGTTAGTTTTCTGAAATGTCCCTCATGCAAGTTCATCAGGGTTTTTTCAGTCTATCTAGAGTCTCCCTTCAACATCAGCTCTTCCTCACCCAGCAGTATTCAGCTGCCAATAATTCTTAGACTACGGTTGGGGCTTGCTGTTCATTTCTACAGTTCTATGCTGGGTTTTTGTCTGTCTAAGTTTGCATGGATCTTGTGCATGCTGACACCATTGCTGACACGTTTGTATAAGAAGGGTCCCAGGCACCTGTAGGACTATTTCTCTATGGTCATGCACTTCCTACCTGGCTCTTAGAATCTTTCCACCTCCTCTTTCACAATGGTCCCTGAGCCCTGGGTGGGTGAACCTCAGTATAGGAATCCTGTCCCTAGCTGTTGGAAGCTGTACCATAGAAGAGGTAATCAGCAGCCAAACTTTGCAGATCAAATAAATGCTCTGTGACCATGCTTTCAATGTCCTAATCCTAAGAGACCATGAAAAGTCTTTAGCACCATGCAGTTGCCATGTTTTGAAGGGCCCATTCAGTCTACCCATTGAACTTGAATCTGTTTCTTTTGTGGAAAGAGGAGGTTTTGGGGGGACTGAATCCAAATCTTTCTGTGAGTTGCTGTCATTGCTGGGAATTCTGGTTCTTTTTTTTTTTTTTTTTGGAGGGGGGTCTATTTTGAGACAGTGTCTCCCTGTTGCCCCAACTGTCCTGGAACTCACTACGTAGACCAGGCTGGCCTTGAACTCACAGAGATCCGAGTGCTGGTATTAAAGGCATGCACCACCACGCCTAGCCAGGGGTATAATTTTTATTCATTCACTCATCTGTTTATGTAGGAAGGAACGTATGGACTATAAAAACCAAGAGTCTAAGGATCACAAGAAAGCTCCTGCTCTATTCCTCCTCCTCTGTTTTTCAAAGAGGCTGTCTTACATAAAAGGAATGACACGGTTTGTCTAACAAACCTGGTATGTCTAACATAAAAGGAATGGCCCAGTCATTTTTGTATTGTTTGATGAGAGCCCCTATATTTTGTTAGGAGTCATGAGCTCTTTGTTTTTGGTGGTTTGGTTTTTGAAACAAATGCTCATGTAGCTAAAGCTAGCTTCTTGACTACTGGGGATGGCCCTGACCTCTTGATTCTCCTGTGTACACCTCCCACATTCTGGGACTATAAGTATGTGCCACTGGATTGTTAGGATTTTTTGAAGAAAGGTCTTGCTGTATAGCCCAGACTAGCCTGACACTGATTCTCCTTCCCTAGCCTCCTAAGACAACTCACATTCTTTAATTCCATTATCTTTTACCCCAAAGGAGGGGTTAAGTTTGCTCCAGAGGTTAGAGTTTTGATTGATAGATTCTTTTTTACATATTTATTATCTTTATTGTATGTGTATGAGTGTATTACCTGCTTGTATGTAAGTGCACTGTGTCACGCAATGTCTACAGAGATGAGAAGAGGGCATTGAATCCCTGGAACTGGAGTTACAGACAGTTGTTAGCCGCCTTGTGGGTGCTGGGAATCGAGTTCAGGTCCTCTGTAAGAAGAGCCAGTGCTCTTAACCACTGAGCCATCTCTCCAGCCTCCTTGACTGATGGATTCTAAATAGCAAAGGGTATAATAAAAGATAGTTTTGTGAAACAATACTTAGCCAAGGCCCAACATGTAATAAAAGCGTGACATTCATGAAGCTGGAAGTAGAAGGTTGGGTATAGTTGTACTGAGGACGTAGAGGCAAGAGGATCAGGAGTTTAAGACCAGCCTGAGCTACATAAAACTTTGTCTCAAAAAAATAGGGAAGAGAGGGGTGAAGAAAAACTGGAAGCAGAAATAGGAGCCAAGGAAGTAATGGGAAACTGGTCAGTTAAGACTCACCAGGCAAGGTGGCACACGCCTTTAATCCCAGCACTCGGGACGCAGAGGCAGGCAGATCTCTGTGAATTCAAGGCCAGCTTGGTCTACATAGTGAGTTCCAGGACAGCTGGAGCTACAGGGAGACTCTGTCTCAAAAAGACCAAAAAAAAATAAATAAATAAGAATTTAAGATTCTAGCTAAAGCCTGAGTGCTATTTGAAGATTTAAGAACAAACTGTTTTCATACTATATTACAAGCAAGCTGTATGTGAAAGTGCTTATCTTAAATTAACCAGTGCATTACAGACTGTTTAGTCTTTTTGTTTTGTTTTCTGAGACAGTCTTCGCACTTACCCCTGAGGTGGTACTTGCTCTGTATCCCACCCAGGCTGGCCTCAAACTCATGGGAATTCTCCTGCTATGGTATTCCAAAATAAGAGAAAGAGGAAAGAGCAGTGCTGTGCATCACAGTCTGAAGGTCTGGCTTGTTCAGTGCTCTCTAATCTCTCTCTTTTGAATCTGAAGTACACTGATAGCAGCCAGCATTCTAGTAGTTGAGGTTTGACATTATTTATTTTTACTCATCTGCTGGTCCAAGGGATTACAAAGATCAGATCCCAGCACATAAGATAGATAAGGTGCTGCTAATCATAAATTAATTTATCCTATTTTCCTCCACAGGAATTCAAAGAAGGACGAAGAGCCAGCCACACAGCCCCCCAGGTCCTTTTTAGCCACAGGGAACCTCCTCTAGAACTGAAAGACACAGATGCTGCCGTGGGTGACAACATTGGCTACATCACCTTTGGTGAGGCTGGGCTGTAAGGCAATGGTAGAGTGCCTAGCATGCACATAACCCTGTGTTCAGTTTTTAGCATTGCACAAAACATCAACCACCCTCAGTCAGCAAGGTGCAGTTGCCATTCATTCCCATGGCTGAGTGCCTGAATCTGGACAGTCTTGGCTAACATGTCTAGCAGGCAAAAGCAGGCATACCAGTGTATTTGTGTTTCCACTTGTCCTGTGGAAGGGGTATTACAGAGCACTGATTCTAGAGCAGGCAAGGTGCTATTTTGGTACAGTAATCGTTTCCTTTTTCTTTCTGTTTTTCTTAAAAGGGAAAGAGGTGACATGTCAAAAGTTAGGGATAAGCAAAGCCATTACTGTTTCCACTTTTGTTAGCCTCATAACTTGGCTGATCATGGTAGCTGACAGCCCATTCCCACACTGCACCTGACATGGCTGAAAGAATTATCCCTTTATGAAGCTTTATTTAACTCATCATTGAGCTGAGGGTATAGCTGTTTATTTCCAACTAATCTACCATATTTCATTCTATCTAAGCTGTACATTTTTCCCCAATATTTTTGTCCTTGAAATTGAGGTACATCTTACAGTTCATGGCATGTGAGTTTCATTGACAACATTTCTTTGTTTATGGCACATAAATCATGGTCAACTTGGAGTCAAATTTGTCTCCTAGCTTGATGTTCATTTCTTTTCAAGCCAAGGTAAAGGGAGAACCAGGAGTCCCACCCTTTCTTATGAGGCATTCCTATTCAGCAGAATTCACAGAGCTTGGGGCTCCTTGTGATAGTAAAATCATTGAGTACAGCGGGAACAGGAGCTAGAGAAGACTCCAAAAAGCTCAAAGGCAGGTCTGTACCAGTGCAAAGTCTACATGGTATCTATACAGGTCTATGGGTGGCTGAGCTAGCCACAGACAAAGCAACTTGTTCTTCTGGCCTGTCTAATGTTTAGTTTTCATTGCCAGAAGATTCTCTTTATTGTAATTTCTCTGATAGTCTACTTTGGCACCAAGGACTTAGGGCAGGCAGCATTGTTTCCTAAACCTAAAATCTAGAGTTGAGCATAGAATCCATATTTGGAGCGAGTTCCAGGGTCACACAGTTTTTGTGCCATGAGCTCCACTGTTGTCCTCATTGGCAGGCACCACCCTTAACTCTGCTGTTTATTCCTTCCTTGTCTCAAGAACCAAACCTTGGAGGAACAAAGCCTAGGAGGACTGAAACAAGGAGATTGTCCTTGTTCTGGGAGAGAGTTGATGGTAGCATTTGTGTCACCCCCTGATGCCTTTTTTGCTTCTCCTACCCTTAGTGCTGTTCCCTCGACACACCAATGCCAATGCTCGAGACAACACCATCAACCTGATCCACACGTTCCGAGACTACCTGCACTACCACATCAAGTGCTCTAAGGTGAGGGGCCACCAGCATCTGTTGTTTAGTCCTAATAGAAAGTTCCAGAGACCTTAAGAAATCATCTAATTTGAACCAAGAGTGTTGCTTGGTGGTAGAGCACTCGCCTAGCATGCTCAAAGCTCCATGTTTGGCCCACCCACTACCACTGACTCCCTTTTCCTCATCCAGCCCATGGTAGAGAGAGGAATATGTCTCTCTGGAATTGCTCCTTTTTCTGTTAACCTTCCCACCCAGGTTACCAAACTTCCTAAACTTAGCCTGGTTTATCCTAATTAAATCAAAGCTATAGTTCTACACTATGCATCTCCTTCAGTTCCTGCTGTGTTTGTTCCTAGGCCTATATTCACACACGTATGCGGGCAAAAACATCAGACTTCCTCAAGGTGCTCAACCGTGCACGCCCAGATGCCGAGAAAAAAGAAATGAAAACAATCACGTAAGTAGGACAGAACCACCTTCCTCTCCTGTGTGCGTCAAGAAATTATAGGTCCTGATGCCTGGAGCCCCCAGGTGACTGAGCAGTATGAGACCAGCAGGGACAGGCCTATAGCTACTAAATTGAAGATGAAATGAACAGTCTTTCACTTCTAAATGGTTTCTTTATTCCTGCTTCTTTGTGAACTACAAGAATGACAGCTAAGAAAAACAAGGACCTTTTAAGCAAAGGGCCTTTTTCACTAAGAAATTGTTTTCTTTGGACTTAATGAAAGATGTCTCGTCCTAGTATAGAGAGGTGCAGTCAATCACTTCAGGGTATTTAGTGGTATGAAGAGGCCTAGAACCAGTCAGTTCCTCAGTGTACTTTTTACTGGTCTGTTCTCAGCAGGGAAGGTACACAGGGCAAAGATTGCCTTTGTCAGAGAGAGAGATGACAAGCAGAGCAGTAAGCGGTATGGCTATGCTCAAGAGGCCAACATGATGTGCCTAGAGTTCACTCTGTGGCGCCTGGCATTCAGAACACTTTAAGCTCCTTCCCTGCAATGTAAGGCTATTTGAAAGGTCTCTGACTGAGTATTGAACAGTGTGTTAGGGTATTCAGCGGTAGGAACATCAGGTTTTGGTGGAAGTCACTTCTGGCTTTCTAAGCTGTCACCTAGGGCTCAAGGGTTAGCATTCAGCCTGTAGCTAGATCTCTGTTTAGTGAGATGGTATTAGATACCATGCTGTGAAGTGGAAGCTGCATAAGACATCTGAAGATGACAAAGCCAAGATGTGCAGGTAATGGTATGCCCAGGGAGATGCACGTTCTTAGTATCCCTTCAGAGCCTTGTCTGCACCCTAGCATCTTCCGTTTCTTTCCATTTGCTCTTTATACAGGAGTGCTTTTCCACCAGCCACCACTTTGGTGACCTAGAATAGAAGGGGAAAATTGCTGTGGGTGGTGTGTCAGAACTATACAGAAGCCCAGGTTGTGGCATGAACCTATGGTCCCAGCTACTCGGGGTGGTGAGGCAGGAAGATCGGTGAGCCCAGGAATTTGAGGCCAGCTTGGGCAACATTAGCAAGATCTTATCTCAAAAAACAAACCAGTGAGCTGGGAGATGGCTTAGTCAGTGAAGTGCCTGCCATACAAGCATAAGAAATGAGAATGGTTGGGTGTTCGTGCAGTTGCATGACATGTGCTGCCCTGAAAGCTTGTTACCCATGGGCACATTACCCATCTGACATGAAAAAAGAAATTAGGATCCCCATCACCCATGTAAAAGCCCAGCGTAGTGTCTTGTATCTACAACTCTAGTGCAGGGGGTCTGACAGGCAGATTCCATTAGCTCTCTGGCCAGCCATCCTAACCAGTCTGTGAGTGCCAGGTTCAATGAGAGACACTGTCTCAAAAAATATGGTGGAAAGCAGTAGATATGCTGCCAAATGAGGGAAAAGGAAGTAGAACTAGGTCCCTGTCCTGATACAAGTGGACCTGAGGAAAGATGATTCCTTAAAAGGAATAATAAATTGTGCACAAAACTCCATCCTGCTAAGTGTGGACAGGTTAGATTAGAGATCTTGTTTTTGCTCTCCTTTCCCATAGTTCTCAGTTCTTGATTCCAGGCTGCTTCACCAAGTATGTACCATTTACAGGCTGTCTTTGGGAATCTGGTGGCCCTTCTGGGGATACACTGAGTAGAGTAGGACACTACAGCTCAGGACCCTAGGATCAGGCATGTGTTCTCTGAGCCAGAGTGCAGTCACCACATGATAACAGAAGTGTCTTTAACCTTGAAAGTTTTGAAAATGGCTTTTAACTTCCTGCCCCCACAATGAAAGGTTAAGGAACTGTTACCTAATGGGATCAACTGGATAGGAGGAGCCTGAGTGAGCTGAAATTCAGGTCCATCTGACTATCTAAAATTTACAGACAAGTCAGGCATGGTGGCACATGACTTTAATCTCAGCATCTGGGAGACAGGCAGACAAATCTCTGAGTTTGAGGCCATTCCTGGTCTACATAGCAAGTTCCAAGACAGAGCTACATAGTAACACTCTGTCTAAAAAAAAAAAATTACAAACAAGCAATTCTCCCATTTGCTAGATATATTTAATGACTGTATGGGTTCAACATGGACTTACTTAGTATTGGCTAGAAAGAAAGACAGCAAGGCCATTCTGTGAAAGCTAGATCTTGGCCATGCCCTGTGGCTCTAATACTTTACCTGAGGAATCTTCTCCTTTCCTTCTTGTTTTGTGGTTTGGCATCCCACTCCCAATCTAAGAGTGTAGGGTGGAAGGAAAGGACATCTGGAAATGAGCCTTCACTCCATCTCTGCTTTTGAAGGGGGAAGACATTTTCATCCCGCTAACTCTTGGGAACAGAAGAGGAAGCATTGTCGACCGAAGGCTGGATCGCTTGCTACTGGATAATCGTAGCCCTGAATGTTGCACCTCTCCAGGTTCTTAAGGGATTCTCCCTTTGGGTTCCATTTTGTACGCATTTGGAAAATAATCTGCAGAAACGAGCTGTGCTTGCAAGGACTTCATAGTTCCCAAGAATTTAAAAAAGAAAAAAAAAAGAATTCCACTTGATCAACTTAATTCCTTTTCTTTATTCTCCTCCCTCACACCCTTCCCACCCTTTTCCAAGCTGTTTCGCTTTGCAATATGTTACTGGTAATGAGTTGCAGGTAATGCAATCTTAACTTGTTTTCTTCTAAATATTTGAGTTCAAAACTCCTGTATCTAAAGAAATACGGTTGGGGTCATTAATAAAGAAAAACTTTTATCTTATATGAGATTTTTCTGGGTTTCTGGATTGTAAGTTGAAAGGGGAGAAGATGGAAAGGATGGACTTATACTGCCCTTGAACCTGAAAGTCTATGCTAGAAAACCTCTTGTTCAAGAGCCCATATAGTTTGGATCTTCCTTTCTCTAGAAGAAAGAAGGGCTGGCTTGTGAATGTAAAGTTGGAAGGGCTGTTTGTTTTGCAGAGGTTTTTGGTTTTGTTTGTTTCTCACTTTGTATCCCAAATTGGCCTCAAACTGTCAGCAATCTTCATGCCTCAGCTTTCTTCTTGAGTTTCTGGGATTATAGGCATGAACCAACCTGTTTGTTGGCTTGTTTCTTTGTGACAGGATCATTCTCTCTATATAGCCCAACATGCCCTGAAATTCAAGTCCTCCTGTGTCTATCTCCTGTGTGCTGGAATTAGAGATGTGCCCCACACATGAGCTCTGAACTTGAACATGCATCCTGTGGTATAAAGCTTGATTATTAAAACTAGCTGGTGCTGAGTGGCTAGCTAGGAAACTCCCTGAAAGTTATAGGCAAATTAAAATGTTCTCTGGAACTAGGGATCTATCCCAATTGATACACTGCTTGCCTAGCCATGCAAAAACCCCTGGGTTCCATTCCTCAGCACCACATAAACAGGGCTTGGTGGTGTACACCTTTAGTCCCAGCACTTGGAGGGGAAAGCAAGAGGATCAAAGGTTCAAGATTATCAGCTCTACAGTGAACTTAGGCCAACCTGGGCTACATGATACTCTGTTCAAAAAAAAAAAAAAATGCTTTCTAGCTTGTTCTTTAATCATAAATTATATATGGCATTTCCTAAAATATGCTCCATACAGTTCTACAGGACATTGATGGAGATTTGGGTGTGGAGTTAATGCAAACTGGCTAGCCATAGGTCCTCTTTCTTGCATATCCTAAGCGATTGGCTTACTCCACAAAGCTCACTTTGGGAGATGTCTGCCTAACAAGTAGACAGGAGTCTAGCAGAGCATGCTGTTCCCTAGTAAGACACTGGCCCCAGAAATTAAATTTGCTTGGATGAGGTATTATCTGGAATTTTAGGGGATCCAAAATTGGTTTAGGGAATCCAAAATTGGTTTGGAGGCTGTCCTCTCTTTTTGTCTCCATTTCAGGTAATATGTTTCAAACTCGCTTGAGAATCAGTGAATTGTACAATCACCTGACTATATATATCCAGCACTTTTATCTACTAAAATTTTAATTTTAAGAGATAATGATAAATTTAGATGATAAATTTATTTGCATGTAATTCATTAGAAATAATACAGAGAGATTCTGTAGTTTTCCCAGTGGTGACACCTTGAATGGTGATAGCCCAGTATTACACCAAGAAATTACATATAGGGCATCTACTTTCTTCACATCTAACCTGTTTTACTTACACTTGTCTGTGCTTGTATTTTGTATTACTGTGCGTTTGTCTTACTTTGGTAGCTTGGTATAACACAGGCTGGAGCAGTCACTGCATCACACGCTTTGATTGGAGACATGGTTTTGTGCATGCACACCAGGGCAGAATTGGAGAACTTACACTCATTTTTGTCCAAGAAATGTAAAAGCCCTAGGTTGCAGACTGTTTAGTCATTACACCTCATTTTATTTCATTGGCATGGGTTCCTAGGGACCTGCAGGTTCTCCTAGTTTCCTGCTTCTGGAAGGTAGAAATTGAGGTTAAATGTAAATAATATAACAAACAATAAGTAGTATCTTGAGAGAAGGTGGCATGTAATCTTGACTACATAGCTATTTAAGAGGATTTCAAAGGTAATTTTGATGGATTTTTACATTGTTTTTGTTTTTTGATGCGATCTTTGTAAGTCAGGCCAGCCTCTGCCTCCCAAATGCTGGGATTGTGCAAGCACCACTGTGGTCAACGACTTTCATCTTCACTCCATTTTTAAAATATTTTATTTATTGTTACTTTATGTGCGTAAGTATATTGTCTGCATGTGTATAATAAGTGCACCTGTGTTGTGCAATGCCTGAGGAGGTCAGAAGACAGTGTTGGATCCCCTGGAACTGGAGTTATTAACTGCCATGTGGGTGCTGGAATTCAAACACGGGTCCTCTGCAAGAGTAGCCAGTGCTCTTAACTGCTGAGCCATTTCTTCAGCCCCCATTCAGTTTGTTTTTTATAGAATGTTACTATGTAGCCCAAGCTGATCTCAAACTTATAACAATCCTCCTGCCTCAGCTTTCCAATGCTGAGATTACAGGTTTGAGCCTCTAAATCTGGCTAGCCCCAGCTGACCTGGAACTCATTATGTAGTCCAAACTGGCCTCCGTCTCACAGAGATCCACCTTCCTCTGCCTCCCCATTACTGGGATTAAATGTATGCACCACCACATCCAACTTCATTTTTTGCCAGTTTCATATTTAAGATATGAAAAATAAAATATTGTGATTATATTCATACCCCTTCCACTTATGGACCCCTTTTTCCCACCGAGTCTCCCAGTGTTTATACCATTAGAGAAAATGATCCCCTCTCCCCTAGCATCCATAAACAGTCATTACTACTCAGGAAGGGATGAGACTGAGACATCATGGGCACCTCCACTATTCCATCATCAAGAATTGGAGGGCCCAGACTAGTACGGGTATCCATAGCTGCTTGTGTGCTCGTGGTTCTAACTTGGTAGTATTTCATGACTCTTCCCATTCTCTAACTCTTAAATTCTTTTTGCCTTCTCTTCTGTGATGATCATGCTGACTAGAAGAGAGGGACATTTTCTTCAGTGATGCAGCCACTGGTAAGGTGTCCGTGCTTCTGCAGTTATGGACAATTGCTAGCCGTCATGTGGGTGCTGGGAACCAAACCCAGGTCTTCTGCAAGACCAACCAGTTCTCTTCACTACTGAGCCATCTCTCCAACACCCACTTTAAAGATTTTTTTTCTGGTCTTTTTGAGACAGGGTCTCCCTGCAGTCCCAGCTGGCCTGGAACTCACTGTAGACCAGGCAGATCTGCCTGCCCCTGTCTCCCAAGTGCTAGGATTAAAGGTGTGTGCTACCACATCCAGGCCTTTGACAGAATTCATGTTCAAAGTCCTAGAGGGAACTGGATTGGAGGGAATATACCTCAAAATAATTAAAGCCATATATAACAAACCCACAGCCAACATCATTCTAAATGGAGAAAAACTGGAAGCATTCCCATTGAAATCAGGACCAAAACAAGACTGTCCACTATCTCCACTCCTCTTTAACATAGTGCTTGAAACTCTTGCAAGAGCAATAAGAGAAGGAAATTAAAGGAGTAATAATTGGAAGAGATCAAATTATCCCTTTTTTGCAGTTGATACTATATCTAAGAGACACCAAGAATTCCACTAGAAAACTCCTAGAAATCTACACGTTCAGTAAAGTGGCAGGTTACAAAATTAGTCTACAAAAGTCTGTAGCCTTTCTATATACCCATAACAAGCAATCAGAGAACGAGTACATGGAAACACTCCCATTCACAATAGCCTCAAAAACAAAACAAAAAACAAAGCCTAAGAATAAAAATACGAGATTTTAAATATCTCAATTAATATTGTGAAAATGACCATCCTACCAAAAGCCATTTATAGATTCAATGCAATACCAATAAAAATCCCCATGACATTTTTCACAGATGTGGAAAAAAACATCCTAAGAGTCATATGGAAGCACAAAAAACCTTGGATAGCCAAAGCAACCCTGAGCACCAAGAGCAGTGCTAGGGGGATTACTATACCAGATACTAAACTGTATTACAGACCTATAGTCATAAAAACAACATGGTATTGCCACAAAAATAGACCCATAGATCAATGGAACAAAATTGAAGACCCAAATATGAGTGCATGCAATTTCAGCCACCTGATATTTGACAAAGGGGCCAAGAACGTTCACTGGAGGAAAGACAGCATGTTCAGCAAATGGTGGTTGCAAAACTGGATCTCCACTTTAAAGAGTTTTAAAATTGTGTGTGGGTATGTGCATATGTGCTCAAATGCCTGAAGAAGCTAGAGGCATCGGATCCCCCTGGAGCTGGAATTAAAGGCAGTTAAGCACCACCTGATGTGAATGCTGGGTCCTCTGCATGAGCAATATATACTCTTAATAGCTGAACCATCTCTCCAGACCTAGATTCCTTTATATAACTCAAGACCAGACAGAATATGGAGTGGGGGTTTTGGTTTTGGTTTTTTGGTGGGGGGCTTGTCTTTAGTTTGAGATAGGGTAACATAGCCCCAGCTGGCCTGGAACTCAGAGAGATCTGCCTGCCTCTGCCTCCCAAGTGCTGGGATTAAAAGCGTGTGCTACCACCGCCAACAAATAAGGACTTTTTTTTTTTGTTTGGGGGTTGTTTTGTTTTGTTTTAGAGAGAAGGCCTCCCCGTGGGCCCACCTTGCCTGGAACTCACTGTGTATACCAAGTTGGCCTGGATCTCAGATCACCTACCTCTGCCTCCTGAGTGCTGGAATTAATGGTGTGCACCACTGTGCTAGAAGTAATTGGAGTCTTGGAGGAGTGGTGTCTAAGGCATACTTCATTCTGTCGGGGTTTTCCACACCTTCCCTAAGATAGTTGTACCATGCCCTGCTTGGGTAGCCTTTATTGGAGGGAGGAATGTTGGAGTGGTTGAGGAGGGCAGGAATCTGTAGATCTGAATTGAGGGATCTGTTCTGGGCAAGCTAAGAACAAGGAGTTTGGCAAGAAAGGAAACGAGAATACAGTAGGAAATGGGGGTGGGAGGAGGTTGGTCAGGGAAGGAAATAGCCCTCGCTGCTGCATTAAGCTACTTAATAGACACTGGTATGTGGCAGTTGACATCTAGTTGCCATCTTCTATCAAAGTCCCACTGACCCCCCCTCCTGAATTAGCATTCCAGCAGTGCTGCCCTGTTCTGCAATGCGTGGCTCCTAGGGTCCATATCAGACCCCAGACAGCCATCCTAAACCTGGGGAATCAGACAGGATCCTTTTTTGTGTATGTAGTAGGACTGTGCCAGAATTCAAGCCAACGTTCTCACACAGCATCAACTGGTCCTCAGCTTGTTTATATTCCAGCCCAGTTGTGGTCATTTAGATTTAAGGGCCCAGTTTCTTCTGGCTAAACATTGAATACAACTTCCTGAAGCCAGCAATCTGGCCATCCATTACAGTATCTGAAAAGTTAGATCCATATCTGTAATCCCAGCACTTGGGAGACTGAGGCAGAAGGATCAGGAGTTCTAAGGCTATGCTGGGCTACATACCAAGACCATGTCTCAGGAGAAAGAAAAAAAGTACTAACAGTAACTGGGGAGGCAGTCCAGGGTCCAGGAAGCTTCACATCCTGCCTCTCTGGGGCAGACTTTTGTGTGTGACTGCTCTCAGGCCTCACCCACCCAGTCCCAAATGCAACAGAAAAGTAAAATATGAAAGAGGACCAAAGAAACCCAGGAGGCTTCTGACAGTCTAGATTGGGTCACCCCAGTACCTGTTCTCCATCAGAAAGACCGCAGGTTGGGGGCACAGCCAGCAGATGGAGCATCTAAAAACTTGCTCCAGAGCTTTCTGTGGGTGGAAGGGCAGAGCAAGGTGATGAGTCACGCCCCAGGCTTGACAGTTGCAGAGAAGCAGCAGATGAGCTGCTGGTGAGGGAGAAGCTGAGCTGAACACAGGAGAGAACCCAGGCTCTCCAGCTCCCACTGCCCAAGCTGTTCCCCCTCATATGTCATACCACACACAGTGTTTAGACAAAGCAGAGAAGAAACACAGATATCCTGGATCTCTGGGGAAGGAGGCCTGGCTGGGAGTACAAAACAGTCTATTTATTCCTGGCAGTCCTGTATCTGAGGAGTCTCGTACCACTTCAGTTCAGACTCAGGCTGAACTCTCCCAGAACCTATGACTTCTGCCCCACCTCTCTGTGGGTCTGAGAACTGTGTGCTGGCTTCCTGGAGGATGGGCTTGAGGCTGCCCTGCTTAATCTCCCAGAAGTCCCACCTCTCATGGACCCCGAAAAGTGACAGGATAGGCAGTGCCAGAGTCTTCAGGCCTCCTGCCTTTGGGGCCACCTTTCTCCACAGGTACTAGAGTCCCCTCACTTTCACTCCAGCTTTCTTGCTGTGGCCTCAGCCTACTTCCTTCTGTTTTCAGGCCTTAGGGAGTGTCACTGAGCTCTCTGCCCCTTACCCTAAAGTTGTACTTCAGGTGGAAATCAAGATATCCCATGCTTCCACTCTGAACTTGCCTTTCTCTCAGTCTGCCATTTCCAGTTTTCCTGTGGAGCAATATTGCCATTCTTCAGTTTTCATAAGCTATTAGCCTTTCTGAGCAGAGTTCTTGTTTGGAGGGGACAGGTGTGGAAATCCTAATGATGTTAGCATTAATAATAATCACGTGCTCACAAGCCAAGTGCTGACCTGTTGTTACCTCATTTGCACAAAAGGTGAGTACTTTGGAATGGGGAGGTATTCCTTTTTTTGTTTTTGGGTTAAGAAGGGTTTGTTTTTCTGCTGTTGTTTTTGAGACAAGGTCTTAATTAACTATGTTTCTGAAGCTGGCTAGAACTCACTGCAATCTTCATGTCTCAGCCTCCTAAGTGCTAGGATTACAGATGTGAGCCATCAGGCCCGACTTAGGTAAGTACAATAAGTACAATTTTGAGCTCCATTTTGCAGATGAAGAAACTAAGAGAACTTCAACGGTTTGCCAAAATTCACACAACTAAAGCCATGGCACCACAGCCAGCTCTTCTCATGCCAATATCAACTTTAACTGTAAGCCCATTAGAGGAGGAGTCACTTGTTGATCTGACTTCCCCTCTTTACCATCAAGCACTGCTGTTTCGATGGTTGCCTATATTACCCCATGACATTGCCCACAACAACCTCAAGAGGTGTTTTTTCTTTTTTGCGGGGGTGGGGGTGGTGGGTTGAGACAGGGTTTTACTGTAACTCTGGCTGGCTTCAGACTCAAGTGATCCTCCTGCCTCAGCTTCCAAATGTTGGAATTATAAGCTTGAGTCACCACACCAGCTCCATTTATACCTTATGCATAGCCCAAAACTTGACTCAGAAAATAGTTAGTGGGGAGCTGGAGAGAGAGCAGTTAAGAGCATGTGCTACTGTTGCAGAGGACTGAGTTTGGTTCCCAGCACCCAGGTTGGGTGGTTCCCGACTACCTGTACCTCCAGCTCCAGGAAGATGCCTCTGACCTCCACAGGCACCTGCACACATATGCACATACCCACACACATGCACATAATTAAAAATAAAATCTTAACAGTTGAGAACTGACACATAATTAAAAATGAAATTAACAACAAAAAGTTGAGGGATAGGATATAGCTCAGTTGGTAGAGTGCTTGCCCACCATGCATGAAGCCCTGGGTTCAATGCCCAGCACAGTATTAAAAAGAAGTAGGGAGTGTCTGGAATGTGTTACTGAATATGTTAAAGCTGTAATGAAATGCTGCTTCTAATCATGTGGTTATTAAATTTAAAAAATTTTTAAAAACAGGGACTGGAGACAGACATGCTGACACACAACTATAATCCTAACACTTGGGAGATGAAAGCAGGAGGATCAGCAGTTCAAAGTCATCCTTGCCTACATAGGAATTTGAGGGGCTACAGGAAACCCTTGTCTCACAAAAGTAAAAATAAAAACAGTTGAGAGGTGCAGGATGACCCCAAAGTCAGGAAGACCATGGCTGTATTTCTAAGCTGAAAGTCTTCTTAGGAAATGGTGCTCACTGAAGATCTTCAGGCCCCCAACCCCCACCGTCTCATACTCACATGCATGTACCCTTTTGGTATATCACCAGGAATATAGAGCTGGCTGTGGACCACTGGCTGGCCATTCAGTTCAAGATGCCTAAAACGGTTCTGTTAATGGAGGAGGGTGTATGCCATACATTATTATTCATTAACTAAATGTGTTTCCCAGATGAGTTCCTCCCAGAAGTGAGGAACTACCACGCTAGGTGGCTGACCACTAGGGAGAGGGTCACTAGTACATAAGGGGAGGTCTCTCAGTAGAAGCTACTCAGGATGTGCCAAGTCCCACCCCCAGAGGTGGAGCCAAGACAGCCCTGCTAGCCTGGGCTCCTCCATCCCTCCAGGAACTCAGGCCAGGGCAGAGTCTGGGCAGACAAGCCTGGTTCCTGTTGTCCCCAGCATAGAAGCACCATGCACTCGTTGGCCAGGATACCAGATGAGGTCCGAAGCCCTGCAAGAAGAGCTGCTGTGACTCCCTGACCCTCAGAGAAAAGCTCAGCTGGTGAGCACCACCTGTCCCTAACAGCCATGTGAGTAGCTATTCCCCTCTCTCCTCTCCAGGCCTGATCCTGAAAAGATCACTGTATTGGTGCAAGCCACTAGGGTAGATGGGTAACATAGCCTACACCCTACCAGGACATCACAACTGGAGGTTGAACTCTGCCCTTCTTGCTCCTCTGGGGGAGACCAGTGAGAAACTCATGCCAAGGAAGGGCTCTGAGTTCCAGCTCAGGCCAGGTCTTGAAGGGTTTAATAAAGTACATGGTATAGAGAAAGAAGGGGAACAAACAAGGGGACTGCTGGATCAGGAAAGATAGGTCCTGCATGGAGGGTTCTCAGGGATATGAACAGGCTAAGGAGGGGGGGACAGCAGATCTGGGAGCAGCTGGAAAGAAAGAGCATCTCTCAGCCAAAGTGATCATAGAGTTGACACTGATCCTGGGAAAAGAGGCCAGGGAAGGGGAGGCAGAATCCTTCCGTATTGACTTTGATCCTAGCAACAGCAGATGCTCCCCTGTTGACAGAACAGGAGCTCCCACAGAATCCAGGACCCCTCCCCCTGGCCCTAGCTTGTGGCTTGGGGCTGAGACCAGGCAGTAAGGCAAGGATGGTGGTGGGTAGTTTGGAGGGTTTCCTCCCTGTCCTCTGGACTCAGCCTCATGAGATACAAGGTCCTCTCCTTGCTCTTGGCACCCCTAGTTCTTTACCAAGTATCTCCCCCACCCTTCCCTCTAGTTCCCAGGAAGGGCCTGTTGCTAGTGTGGAACGGACGAGTCAAGTTTATGGGCTGGAAGTCCTACCCAGAGGCTGTTCACTGAGCTGTAACAGTCTCCAGTGTGGGAGAGGGTGGGGATGCAGTGACAGGACACTCTGCTACTTCCCAGTCCTGGCCTGCAGGAGCCTTTCACCCAGTGACTGGCTGTGAGCCCATCCCCACCAACCAGGCCTGTCTTTTGGCATCTTGGGGGCAGGCAAAGATGAACAAAATGCTTTGGGTGGGTCCACTTTCAGACTAAACAGAGGCATAAACACAACTGCCCAGAGGCCTGGCAAATAATCGGGCTTGGTGAAGCTGCTTGCTGGGCACTGTGGTGATCACCCTGAAGGGCAGCCTCTACTCAGATACCATACCATCTGTGTTGCCAAAACTGATTTTTTTCTAAGAGAAACCAAAACTGACTTTTTTCTATTTAACTTTTTCTTTAATTGGCAACTACTTGAGAAACTGTATCAGCACACAGGCTATGGCCCACAGTCCATGGGTCTGCAATCTCTGGATTAATGTGCAGTCCCCACCAGGAGAACAACCTAATTAGGCCCCAACCTAATTCTGGCCGCTCCCCTCCTCCATCCAGGCATGCCGACTGCAGCTCCAAGCCTCCCCCATGCCAAGACCCAAGATGACACCCAACAGCACCGGGGAGGTGCCCAGCGCCATTTCCATGGGGGCTCTGGGGCTCTCCCTGGCCCTGGCAAGCCTCATTGTTGTCGCCAACCTGCTCCTGGCCCTGGGCATCGTCAGAGACCGCCACCTGCGCAGCCCACCCGCGGGCTGCTTCTTCCTGAGCTTGCTGCTGTCAGGCTTGCTCACAGGGCTGGCACTGCCCATACTACCCGGGCTGTGGAGCCACAGCCGCCGAGGCTACTGGCCCTGCCTCCTTCTGCACTTGGTCCCCAACTTCTCCTTCCTCTCCCTGCTGGCCAATGTGCTTCTGGTACATGGGGAGCGCTGCGTGGCAGTGTTACAGCCACTCCGGCCCCGGCCCTGTGGGAACATACAGCTGGCCCTCCTTCTCACCTGGGCCAGCCCCCTGCTCTTTACCAGCCTGCCTGCTCTGGGCTGGAACCACTGGAGCCCCGATGCCAACTGCAGCTCCCAGGCTGTCTTTCCAGCCCCCTACCTCTACCTCGAAGTCTATGGGCTCCTGCTGCCTGCTGTGGGGGCTGCTACCCTTCTCTCAGCCCGTGTGTTAGTCACGGCCCACCGCCAGCTACAGGATATCCGACGACTGGAGCGGGCAGTATGCCGCAACGCACCCTCTGCCCTGGCCCAGTCTCTCACCTGGAGGCAGGCCAGGGCGCAGGCGGGGGCCACACTGCTCTTCACACTGTGCTGGGGGCCCTATGTGGCCACACTGCTCCTGTCAGTCTTGGCCTACGAGAAGCGCCCACCACTGGGGCCTGGAACTCTGTTGTCCCTCATCTCGTTAGGCAGTGCCAGTGCAGCGGCTGTGCCTGTGGCCATGGGTCTAGGTAATCGACGTTACACAGCCCCCTGGAGGGCTTCCACCCAAAGATGGCTGCAGGTGATTCGGGGAAGAGCCAACAGGAATAGTCCAGGCCCCAGCACCGCCCACTACACCACTAACCAAAGCAGCATTGATCTGGACTTGAGGTAGAGGAAGGGCTGGGGCTGCCTCCTTAGAGCATCTGTCCATCTCACATGCCCTACTTCAGATTGGAGCCCCTACCCCATGAGACCTACCCTAACCAAATAAAGCTCCTCTGGCCACCACCACTGGATATCTCATCCAGATTTCAGAAAGGGAGGCAGGCAGACTGACTCAAAGACAGAGCACCAAGGGAGATTGTACCTCCAAACAGCCAGACATCGTGGTATTAAATATAAACCACAGGAGGGTGGGCTGACATCCCACACCCTGCCTCGCCCTGCACGGCCTTCCTCAGTTCCTCCTCCAGTTTAACCACCACAAAATGCACACAGACACTGCTTCTGGGAAGTATATTTTATTTACATTTTTAAAATCTGTAACTAGTCTCTCTTCCTCCTTTCCATCCCCCAGAGACTTGGGAAGGGAAAGAACGGGAACCTCAAAGACCTACCCCCCCATACAAAGACGCACCCCATGGCTCACACCAGCAAATGAAAGTGAAAGAAAAGTGGGACTCCTTCTGAAGGTCCCCAGGGCTGGATGGGGAGGGAGGGCCTGGCAGGTGGGTCTCTAAGGAAGAAAGGGACATGGGAGGCAGATCAGCTGAAGGGGTTGGAAAGCAGTCCAAATGCCCTCCCCTCATCTTCCCTCTGCACCCTGCACTTCTTCAGGGGGGCAGGAGTCTCCTTTCATCCTCAACACCAGACACCACGCCAGAGGCTGCAACCTTTAACGGTCAGGTCTCTGCACACAAAATACTTTCGCTTTGTGGTCTCCTGATGTCGTCACCACCAGGGAAGCATCTCTGTGGACAGAAATCAGGGATGGGATAAAGGGACTAAGGAACCCAGGGCCTAGTCCCAAGCCCATTCCCCAGGAGCCCTAGGGCAATTCTCTAGCACACCCTCTATTCTAGGTCTACTGAGTCCTGCACTTGGTTCACAGGCCCTTCCCCCAAATCCAGAGAGCTTTGGCTCCCTCATCTTCATCCATAAAACCCATAAGAGGATCAGTAGAGAAAACTCCCTGCATGGGAGCAACATAGAACCAAGTGGGACCAGCCTCTCAGCCTCCCACCCTATCATAGATCACTGCCAACCTGGAATGGGGCTGGAGCCCAGATCTGTGCTCGCCCAAGTGGCCTAGCATTCCTTCCTCAGGGTACAGCCAGGCTCTCCTCCTACCCCCAAAAAGCTCCAGCATCACCCCATGCCAGGCCCACTTTCCAAACAGGTGCCTGCCCTTGCCCATTCTGCTTACTTGCTGAGAGCAAAGTCCAGAATCTCAGCAGTGTGGCCCCGGTAGTCAGTGAGTAGGCGGCCGGTCCGGGCATCCCAGAGGCGCACAATACCATCCAGGCTACAGGTGTACACCACAGCAGTGCCAGCCTCCCAGAGCAGCTGCACAATGCCCGACTGCCCAGGTATGTGAAACAATGACAGATCAGAGCAGAGGTCAGGGGAGAAGGGAGAACACCCTATCCCCACCTCATAGAGGAAGGGCCACAGAGGACAGAGCAAGAGTCAAGTGTGGGGCACACGCTCCCAGAGGCCCTAGCTACTCCATAGCCAGGACAACAGCCCACAGAATGGGAACACAGTCCCAGGCACCAGTACCATACCTGGTGCTGACACTGGTGCCGAAGTGTCTGTGTGGACAGGTCATAGATGGCCAAAGTTCCATCCAGATAGCCAACAGCAGCCAGAGGCATCCTGGGAAGCAGACAGCAAAAGGAAGCCTACTAAGGCCCTGGACACCCACACCTTCCCTCATCCCTGGCCCCTAGCCCAGGCCTCTCCCCAAAGCCACCTCCTTCAGTCTCTTGGGTCTCCAGATCAAGGCTCTGCTCATACTCACACAGTGCAGAAGCCCAAGGACTCCACTGAGTTAGATTCACTCTCTTCCCCCTCTCCCAGGCTGGGCTGGGAGGCCACAGTCTCAGGTCTGAACACACCCACCACCTATGGGAAAGAGGAGAGAGTCTCAGGAGAACTGGGCTCCTGCTCCCCTGACATAAGAAAGGGGAAGGGAAAGGGTAAAGCAGAAGGTTCAGCCAAGCAGAGGCACCAAGCTACTCACCTTGCCAGTTGTGGCACTGACCAGCTTAGCCTGGCAGTCCACAGAGCCAGTGAGGATCAGGCTCCCATCCTGGTTGGTGGCAACACAAGTCAGAGGGCCCTGGTGACCCTCAGTCCCTAGGATGGAGGAGGGAAACACAGGCTGAGTCCTGCACCTGGCTCTCAAACCCATCCCTCAAGCTTGGGTGAACACCTCCCCCACTTGTGATACCTTTCAGTACATGGATGGGGCTTCCCTGCTTCAGGTCCCAGATCCTGATGGTGCCATCTTCATAGCCTACCACAGCTCTCTTCCCTAAGGGCCAGAGGCAATGATGATCACAGGCCAGAGGGTACACTCAGACATAACCAAGCAGAGAATGGACAGGAAAATAGAATTGGGGGCCCCAAAAATCCCTCCTTGGACACACAGGTGAAACCTAGTAAGGGGCTGATGGCTGTGGTTGCCCCAAGAGCAGACCTGAGTCTGCTAGCTGTAGCTCAAGTAGGTGAGAACCCAGGATCCACCTCTGCCCCCTGGAAGAGACGCTCAGGGCAGTTCTCACCATCCGGGAGGACTCGGCCACAGGTTGCCGGACAGTTGGGGCCTTGGAAGGGCTTGCAGTCACCATTTGGGACCTTCCACATCCAAGTATTGCCGTCAGCCGTGCCTGCCAGCAGGACAGGTGCCCGAGGGTGCCACTCCATCCACTGGCAGAGAAGAAGGATTAGCAGCAAGGCCTGCCCCTTAGCCTATCTAGGAGCCCATGAGCCCCATTCAAGGTGTCCCTACTTCTTGGGTCAGCAAGAACCTTGCATGTAATCAGGTACATTGCTATAGGTGGGGTACACTGGCTCAAAGCAGACTTATCCAGTACAGATAGCCCACCCCCCACCCCCAGCTCTCACCCCTACCTGAGGTCCCACAACAGTTGAATCCCACTCCAAGGATCTCACCTCCAGGTCTCCTGCTTCAAAGGACCAGACCTCTTCCTTCGTGTCTACCTGCCATACTTTCAAAAGACCACTCATGTCCCCTGTAGCCACTAGGGTCGAGTCATGACTGAAAGCAGCACACGTCACAGAATCTTTATGGCCTACAAAGATAAGTGGGCAGATTCCAAACCCACCTGGACTATGTAGAAAGTTCAAGGCTAGCCCAATGTATATAGCCCATTAAAAAAACAAAACAACAACAACAAAAAAAAAAAGCAAGAAAGCAAACCAAGAAATCAATAAAGTATGATCCAGGTACCTGGCCACCTTTTTAAAATGACCAACTAGAAAAAATGGTAAGAGGCCTTAGCAGAATAAGTGGCCAAACATACTGCACTCCCAAGGACCAATAACAAAAACACATGCTATTGCCTCCACTAACTACTCAACCATCCAGAGCCTGTCTCCTAGGCCATGCACCCCCACCCCTCTTCTGCACCTCCATCACCATCTCCTCTTAGCCCACCCTAGCTAGACTCCCTTGGCCATCTAGTACCTCCTGCCCAACTCCATGCCCATGAGACCATTACTTGTCTTCTATGGGTTCTTGGGGTCCAGTGCAAGGCAGAGGTCTGTAAATGGCTGCTGGACAGTCAACCGCCGCAGGCCATCCGCTAAGACACACCCTCCCCAGCCTCTCACCTGCACACTCAAAGAGCAGCTCCCCATCACTAAGCCTCCATACAAAGGCTTTGTCATCTTCACCGCCTGTCACTGCCAGGGTGTTGGTCTTGGGGTCCAGGCTCACACAAAACACAGATGCTGTCCCAAGAGATAGTCCATGAGTAAGAGGACAGAATGGAGCACTCACCTAGAGTTCTGTCCTTCAGAACCTTTAAGAAACCCACCCCATTTCCCCAAAGTCATAGGTCTTCCCCTCTTGGAAAGGAAGAGTGCATCTAGTTCTTGTTTCAAGCATAAAGTTGTTAGAGAAATCCTCTTCCAAACCCACCAAGTCCTCCTCCAGGGCACATCCCTCTGCTGTTCTGTTCCCTCACCATCCCACTCTGAGAGGCGATAGCCAAGAGATGGGTTTATGTGCAGAGCTGAGAGTTATCATGGGATACCATCAGGCTGGGTATGAATCAAGTAAGGAAAGCTTCAATTCAGGAGCCTGGCTTACTATGGAAAACATGCTCATTTTGGAGTGCCAATGACTTCTAATTTCTACTAGGTTACTTCTAGTTCCATCCAAGACAACTTTTTAAAGAAAACTAAGATCCAGAAAGACTAACAAAGGTGGTAAATGTCCAGGGCCAACAGGCCAAGCTCAAATGCCCACCTGGACTGTTGAAGTGATCTCTCAAAGACCTACCTGAGTGTAACGCAAAGGTGACCTCGCTATCATCAGGACCCTCCATGCTGCCGACCACCCCTTCCTGAGGTTCCAGGACCCAGCCCTCCTCATTGCCCTCTTCCTCTTCTTCCTCTTCCTCAAAGTCCACGTCTTCCATTTCCTGGGCGAGATCATCTGCTTTGGGGAAAACGTTAAAAGATGGGGCACGGAAGGTGTAATAAGAGGGAAGGAGTCAAGACTGAGGAGGCCGAGGCTAAAAGGTGGGTCATGTGGCCAGAGGGTAAGATGTGTCTTGTCTTGTGACCAGAGTTAGGTAAGGTAGTGTCGGGCAGATAGGTGTAGGGGATAGAAGGAGGGATCTTGGCACCCCACGAGGGTGGTGGGGAGCAGAGGTCTGAAGACCTGGCGTTGGCCAGCAACCATGTAGGAAGAGAGGACAGAGGGCATGCTGGGAAGGGGGTGTGTGAGGGGAAGGGCCAGGGGAGGCGTCAAGGAACCCCCACCCAGCCAGGCCTCGGAATAAGTGTGGGGGTAGGGGAGGCAGGCCGGGAGAGAGAGGTCGGTAGGAACGACCGGTAAGGGGTAGAGGGGAAGGGGAGAAGCAGGGGTCAGAGGCCAGGAGTGAGCGCCTCCTGTACTGTGGCCTCAGCAGCGGTAGTTCTCACCCGGGTCCGGGGGACCTGGATCCAGCTCTACCACTTCAATGATCTCTTCATCACCATGGAAGCTTAGGGTCTCCAGCGGGGGGGTGTCAGCGGCCGCCCCGCTCTCCGATTCGGACTCCATGCGGCGTAAGCTACCGATCCACTTCTCTGGGCCCAAACGCCTCCCAGAGTCAGCTCTGCGCGACGACGCGGAACTCGAGCCCCTCCTCCCAGGAGGAAGTAGGCGTAGGCGACTCCCGGGCTGAAGGTGCTACGGCATCCCAGCCAATAGCGACGGGGGTGGACTGGCTGAATGGCCAATCACAAGCAGAACTGGAAGACCAGGCTGGGGCGTGGCGGGAGAGCCCAAGCTCCGCCCGATCTGACTCCGCCCCCAGCAGGAGGGAAACAAGCGAGCGTGCGCGCCTCGCGGGTCTCCTGGGAGGAGTAGTTCTCCCAGGCTCGCCCCGCAGGCTTCTGGGAGCTGTAGTTTCTGATCTGTAGGCAGGACGGAAGGTGCGGGGGAGGCCCCTTACGCAAACTACAATTCCCGGCGGGGAGCGCGGTGAAGGGGGGGGTGGGACCTGAACATGGCGGCGGTGGTAGCTGCTACGGCGCTGAAGGGCCGGGGGGCGAGGAACGCCCGCGTCCTCCGGGGTAAGGAGAGGGACCCCAGGGAGGGCAGGGCTCTAGAAGATCTCATCCTCTTCGTATCCCACTGGGGATAGCAGGCAGTCAGGGGTGTCAGTTCCTGCCCACACCTCTCTGCAAGATCTTAGAGAGTCTGGGGGGTGAAAAGATGCTCTCTAGAGGTCACCCAGTCTATCCCCTGCCTTCGAGTTACCCGACACCTCTGGGTCTTGCTGCGAAAGGGAATCCGTAGGAAGCCTTTAGACTCCCGCGCTCCAAGTGTTTCACACTCACCGCAGTGCAGAGGAAAAAGCCCTGGGCTTCCTGGAGGCTTGGGTTCTAGCCCTGAGTAATTAGCAGTTTGACCTTGGGTGAAGCAGTTCGTCTCTCAGGGCTTCGGTTTCCTCTTCTATAGAATGAAGGAATGGAATTGGCTATCCTTAAGCTCCCTTCCAGGGCTAACGTCCTGCAGTTACAAAACATTTCTCCGGATTCGCTTCATACGTATGTCTCCCGTGAGTCCCTCTGCAGTCCTTTCCAACCTGCCGTCTGAATGAAGAACAGCGAAGCTCGCTCTCCTGGCAGCAGGGCGAGGAGCCCGCAGTGACGTGGAAGTGGCTTCCAAAGGTGTCACCTCGATGGCGATTTTCCCATTTCTCTTTGGAGTGTTCCCAGCACTTGTTACTTCAAGTGCTGCTGTCACTTCCCTTCCTCAGATCTCAGCGGCTCCCCCACCTTCACTCCCCTCCCTCACCCCCTTTATAATGACCTGCCTTACTTTCCTTCACAGGGATCCTCTCTGGAGCCACTGCTAACAAGGCTTCCCAGAACAGAACTAGAGCACTGCAGAGCCACAGCTCACCAGAGGGCAAGGAAGAGCCAGAGCCTGTCTCCCCCGAGCTAGAATACATCCCCAGAAAGAGGGGCAAGAACCCTATGAAAGCTGTGGGACTAGCCTGGTGAGTTTTAACTGCCCCCTTAGTCCACCAGTGGGGAGTGCATCAAAGGGAGGGCATGACCCAGAAACTTCGCTAAGTTTCAAGTGGTAAGCCAAATTCAAGGTTGTGGGGACAGAATTGCTGGGTTCTAGGAATGGAATCTCTGAGGAGTGGGGCAGGAGGGGTGGGAAGAAAATGCACAACTGGAGAGACAGTGATTTTCTGTGGCAGAAGTTGAACTGATCTCTGAATTTGGATCACTGGCCTCATCCTCCCTGTGGGAGCTTGGGGTAAGATCTAAGACCCAGTAATTAGTTAATTGAAATTCTGTTAGATTATGCTGTATATTGCTATTTAGTTCTGATTCTGACCTTAATATATCTCACTGATCAATACTAAAGGAAAGGAGGGGAAATTAACATTTTTTTCAGCAAACGCCTGAGGTGTAACAGTATTTTACCATGTAATGTTTCAAACATTCTGAGATAAACATTAAACCATCATTTCACCATGGAGGGAACTGAGGCCCAGAGCTGGATTCTCACCAGGTCTTGTTTACTTTGTGCTTTTTGTCCCACACCAAGGCCTCTCTGAGTAGTAGTTGCTCAGATTCAGAAGGGGAGGGTTGGTCGATATAACTTAATGTTAAAGCACATGCTTGATTGTTTAAAGCCCTAAATTGAGTCCACAGCACCAAAAAAAAGGAGAAAAGAGAGGGTTTGGAAGGGGATGTGAGACAGTTTAGGCAAAGGGGAACTTTGCCATGTCAGAGGGAAAGAGCCTGGGCTACCTAGACTATCACACACAAACATTCAGTAGGAGTACAGGCCCTTGAGTATCAGGCCATGGGGAAAAGAATAGAGAGATGGGCAGAACTGTACCACATTGGACTTTTTGTGCCATGCCTAGGAGTATGGAATTGGCCAGGAGGTGATAGAGAGCTATTACAGGGTCCTAAGCAGGCATCTGATTTATGGGATCCTTCCAGCAACCAACACAGAAGACAAGTAGACACAAGAGGTATCCCCCACAGCATTGTGCCATTTGGCAAAGCTGGAATGATTCCTCTAGCTCCTCTGACTCAAGCTTGGTCCCTGCCCAAACCCCGTGCACATCTCCCCATCCCTAGGGCCATCGGCTTCCCCTGTGGTATCCTCTTCTTCGTCCTCACCAAGCGGGAAGTGGACAAGGACCGTTTGAAGCAGATGAAGGCTCGGCAGAACATGCGGGTGTCCAACACGGGCGAGTATGAGAGCCAAAGGTTCAGGGCCTCCTCCCAACAACCCCAGGTCCCTGAAGTTGGGCCTGGGGTGCAGACCTGAGGAGCACTGTAACTCTGCACTAGACTATGGACTCAAGTCCTCTTTGCGGCCAACTGTGGCCATTGCCCATGAGATCCACCAGAGGGCGTGTGATGCCCAAGCTACTGCCAGCACCCTCCCCCTCCCACAATGAGAAGCTTGCCAAAAGCAAATAAAGTTATTGAGTGCTGGAGCAGAAAGGAAGTAGGGCTGAATTTGTGAGCCCTGGGGAAGGGAGGGGCATAGGGTGGGGCTGGATGCTTAAGGGCGTTCCCTTATAGAAGACGTGTTACCAGCCTGGTGGTAATGCATTTATAGCAAGGCAACAAGCCTAGGCACAGGCCCTGGAGACCAAGCCCTCAGAGCCATTGGCCAGGAAGACAAGGTCTCACACTACCTTGAAACAAAGGAAATCAAAGACAGCATTCTGGGTGTGGAGGCAAAGAAATGAAAGCATTCAAATAATTCAACCTCTCTGGGCCTCAGTTTCATTTTAAGAAACAAGATTCCTAGAGAGCTTCTGAACCTGTGGTCTGTCCCCGTTCCCATCTGCAAAATTTTATATATACACACAGCTTTCCATGAGGAAGTTAATAAACAGGGGTCCGTGACACAAAAGTTGTCCAGCAGGATGGTCGAGACCTCCCTTCTCCATCCAGTATTGCAGGTTTGAGCTCCTTTCCCTAGCCAACTTCTGAGGGTTCAGAGCCCATCTCACCCATCACCAGTGTCTCAAGAAAGTGTGCTTGGTACCATAGAATGTGCTAAAGACCCAGGCCAGAGTACAGAGGGAAGTGGATGCTTTGACCAGAGCCACCATGTTCCAATAAAGATAGCCACAGCCCCACAGGGTTTCACTGCTAAACATAAAACTTTATTACTTTTCTAGTTGTGTCCTTTTGTGTGATATGTTTAGAATCAAGTACTGGACAGAAAAGTTCTAATTATGTCCTTGGGCTAACAGGCTTTCTACCCTACCTGATAAAATGGCCCTGTGCCCACCCCCATACCAGCTTGAGGCAGTTGGATTACACTAAAAGCAGTGGCTGGCTGCAGAGGGGATTCTAGTCTAATCTCCCCCCCTACCAGCATGGTTCAGAACAGAATGAGAAAGAAGTTGCCTTTCTGTTGGGGCCCTCCCTAGGTTAGAAGGGACAGACATTATAGGTACAGAAGTAGGCTTCGGTATTTTTCAGACCAGGTAGGGGACCACAAGGCATGTTTTCCCTGCTCCCATCCATCTCCTCACCCAGGCTACTTTCCAGCACATTTGTGATCCTACAAACCATCTCACTGCTGACCTGTACCCTTCACGTTCTCCTGAGAGAAAATAAGAGGACCCTCTAACCAAATCTTGGAAGCCCCAGTGGTCCCAAGCACTTTGGAGAATGGGCCCAGATGGCAGCCAGGGTAGATACTACTCTTTGTTGGTCCCTCTACTAAATGAACATTGCTCACTTTCTTCCCCCAGCCCTAACCCAGATGAATAATCTATACATGTTACTGAGAGAAGACTGGGTTGGATCAGGGAGACCCCTGGGTACAGATCTCTTCTAGCTTCCCAAGCTAAGAGATGCCAAGCCCAAGAAGTACAGATGGGGTAGTGGCCTATGAATGCAGGAACTGAAGACAAAACATCTGGCTTTATTGGGTCTAGGAGGGGAATTGCTCCAGCTATGTAGCCTAGAATGCTTTGTGGCCAAAGTAGGAGGGAACCTCTTCTTGAAGCACCTTCTATGTTCATAGGCTCCTCATATCCCCTATGCTGTGCAGCTAAAAGTTTGATGCTCATTGTGGGTAAAGGGGAGGAGATACAGCTTCAGTCTACTCCTTGCTTAGTTTACCAAGGGAAAGAGTTCTCAGTAACTCCAGCACCCCTGGTTCCCATATAATACAGCCAGAGGGCTCCCCCCATCCCCAGGACAGAGAGGAAACTGGGCAGATTACTTGAGGGGAGAAGGGACCTAAGGCCGAGCCCAAGAGGAAAGGGAAAGCCCTAGGCAGGTGGAGCCGATGCTTCTCAGTTACGATCCCCCACCAGCTGCAGCACAAAGGTGAAGATGTAGACTATGTCCGTGTAGATCTGCAGGGCACCCGTGATGTAGTCCTCTGGGCTGATGGTATGTTTCCGGTTTCCCAGGACCAGCTGTGTATCGTAAGCCAGGAACTGCAGCGACAGGGAAATCAAAGTGTGAATGTCTAAGGGCTCAGTGTCCAGAGCTCGTTTCTGGTCAGCAGCTTGCTTAAGGGATTCACTAATGATTGGTGTGACACATGGTCTCTGCCCTTTAGCAGTTCATTGTCTGGCAAAGGAGATTGCCACACAGTTGCCAGGCATTCTTACAGCAGGCAGTGTGAGCAAAAAACAGCAGGGATACCCAGAAACTTTTAGAACCTCTAAACAGAGAAGACAATCACCTATCTACTGCCACTTCCCACCTCCCAAGCTGCCTGAATTCCATCTCTCTCCTTAACTCCCCTTCCCAGAGCAGGAAGTGAACTTACCAGGGTGAAACAGATAGCTCCCAGAGCAGCATAGAGCATGTGGAGCCAGTAAATCTGTGAAAGGACAGCATGGCATTAGGAAGCTAAGCATGACCCTAGGACTCCAGGTAGCAGAGCAGGGAGATGAGTGAAGCTACCTCTCCAGGATCCTCAGTCCTGCCTCCCTCGATCCTGGAAGAGCCTGAGAATGTGATACACATGCCAGAAAACACAGATGTCATCCCACAATGGTCATATAAAAGCAGCCACAGCCATCTTTTAGCCAGATAGGGCTCCAGAGCTAGTCAAAGTATAGAGGTGTCCACTCCTTTTAAAAAAGCCTACTAAATACAGCTCATGAGGAGCAGGCCCAACATACGCAGTTTGAAGAACGTGTCACGCTGAGCACTCACTAGCCCAAGGGAGCAGTTTACTGGCTCCTGCAGCCCACCCTAGGGACAGCTTGGGGAAGCCCCTCAGCAACCTTGAGTTGCCACTTTGCTCAACACCCCTGCAAATGCCTGTGCACAAAAGGGCAGGAGCAGCCACGGAGAAGCGGGCAGCAACTCTCATCCTCATCCTTCCTTTCAGCACTAGGCTCCCCAAAGCCCAGTGCTCTCCCTCAACAGGAGCCATCAGAACCAGTGATCCGAAAGCCCCTTCTTTCCAGGCCCATCTTGGTCCTATAGGTTCACTTCACAGAACCTGGTATCAGTTGACACAGAGCTAACCTATTACTTCTCATAGAACTTGATGGCACTATCCAGGGGCCATGGTTTACTATCTGTTTCCAGAGAAACATGGGTTATACCCTAACTCAAAAAGGTGGCACTGTGTTGGTGCCTTCTCTAGCCAGTAAGGAGCGGGGGGGGGGGGGGGGGGGGAGGTCAGAGCCCACCCCTCCAATACAAGAAGTCTGCACTGAGCAATGGGTTCACTAACTGCTTTCCTGGGACACTCACATATTTGAAGTACAGCACAATGCTAGTGACAATCCCAGTCACCATCAGCACAATTCCCAGGACACAGAAGAGGCCTGTACAAGAAGTAAAGTCCACCTGCCAAGAAGGGGGAGACTGCCATCAGATGAATGCCATCCTCAGCATCCCAAAGGACTAGCCCCACCCCCTGTCAGGGAATCCTAATGCTGCTCCTGGGGGCACATCAGCAACAGTGACAGGCTAAGGACACACACAGACAGCAGCTTGGAAGATACAGATATGGGATGAGGGGATTAGGTCTAGGGAAATAATCTGATCTACAAGGGTCCGTGTCCTCCCAGGCCTGCCCAAGTGCCAAACCCAAAAGTGTATATAAGAAAGGGCGTAGGGTGGCCAGCAAAGGGCCTTCTCCATCCTTACCTTAGTCTGAAAACAGAAGATCGTAACAGAAATGGACACCACAGCAGTGATGATCATGGCAATGATGACAGCTTTAGTTTGGTACATACTGGGAAGAAGGAGGAGTTGAGGAAGCTAGACGTATAAGCCAAGGATGCATGACTTCAGACCCCCACATCCAGGATTGTGCCCACAATCCAGCCCACTCCCCCACAGCACTCCTTCCAACAATGTGGGGGACTGTCCCTGAATGTACCTGGAAATGGTGCCTGTCATGAAGCCCAAGGCTAAAGTCTGAGAAAAGGAGAAAAACAAGGCAAACTGTTAAGAACAACAGGGGATGGGGTATGGCTCAGTGGTGGGGTACTTGCCTGGTATGTGCCAGCCTCTGAGTTCCATCCCCAGCATCACCACCCCCCAATCACCATCCAAAAAAGAATGTGAGGGCTCTGGAGATGGCCACCTAGTCCCTATCAGAACTGGGACTGAACTGGAAAGAGCAACCACAGGGATCAAGAATGGGCCTGGTGCGGGAAGGAGACAGCCAGGAACTTCTTTCTATACTGGTATTCCCAGCCCATCTCTGGGACAGCCCTCCCACTCCTTCTAGACTTACGAAGAGGGTCAGCAAGATGATGTTCCATGGGAACCGGCGTCTTGGAAAAAGAGAGAGACCCTGGTTAGCTGCCTAAGAAGGGAATATCTGGTTCCTATGCCTGAGGAATAAGCCTTTCCCTGCTAGAGAAGACACACTTCAATGGCTTTTGGTACCTGCTTAGGTATGGAGACAGAACAGATCTGGACTTGTGACTGTGGGGAAATTTCTCATCTTTATTTGCCCTTGAGTTCTTCCAGATCAGGTTTTGTTTTTATTTTCCCTTTTTTTATTTTAAATTTTTTTATTACATTGTTTATATGTGTATGCATATGCATGTGTCACAACACACACATGGAGGTCAGGGGACATGAAGGAATCAATTCTCTGATTTCACCATGTGGGTCTCAGGGATCAAATTCAGGTTGTCATTCTTGGTGGCAAGAGCCACTGAGCCTACCCCCCCCCCCTTTTTTTTTCAACCACAGTAGAGAACCAGAGAGTAATACAGGATGCTGCTTAGCTAGATTTCCCCCCCCCCCCCCCCCCTTTTTTTTTTGCTAAATGGTTTAAATGCTACATATCTTTCAGGGCTGTGTAAATGATACCTAGGTAGCGTGTTCTCTCTCTCTCTCTTTCCCTCTCTCTCTCTCTCTCTCAACTTTCTATACACCAGGTCAGTATATACTCCCCTTCCTCCTATTCCTCCTCACAAGTATTTTTTATAAATCTTTAACAACTATAAGAACCCCTTTTCCTCCCCACATACTTTGTCCCTATCCCACTTCCTGCCTTCATCTTGTCTGTCTCTAAGACTCACCTGGGTCCCTGGCAGCAGGCAAGCATCAGGTACGTGACAATGAAGACAGCACTAGGGAGAGAGAAATGGGACACAGCTATAGGCTGATGCTGCCCAGGCCCACTCCTAGCCCAGGAGGGCAACACTCACCAGCCTAGGGTCCCCATGGCTTCTTGCCAAGCTACTCAGTAGGAAACAAGGGCAATATTCCCTCAGCCTGGGTACAGAGAAGCCTGGAACATGGTTTAGGAAGTGTATGATGGTCACAGACATTGGCTAAGAGAGCCTGGACAGTGCCATGAAGTCTACAGTTTGTCCTGTCCTGTCCCAGCATTCTGTGGTATCATTCCTCATCCGGTGGGCCCCATGCCACACCGTACAGCCTGGAGACTGGCACCAGCCACTGGGAAGGCCTCTCTTAGGACATTTTGAGCCCTGTCCTGAGAAAAGCTGGTCAGCTAGAGACCGAGACTGCCCCCAACTTCCCATCCTTGTATCACCACTCACTCACTAGGACACGTAGTACACAGCCACATTTCTCCTCACGAAGATGCTAACTGGTTCCCTGTGCAGTAGAAGAGGCCAAGAGAGGAGTCACATCATGGCTTATCTGCCTCCAGTTGAGAGCCACCCCTTCCCTCACAGCCCAGCAGGTAACCCAGACACCTCCAGGCTGGGAAGAGGGGAGACTCACACAAAGGTGAAGATAGCGATGATGGCCACTGTGATGAGCAGCTGGACAGAAATGATGGAGTAGACCTGGAACAGACAGTCAGGGGCACAGCTTACATTACACACTAGCCTCCCCCTATTATTCTCTAGCTGTAGCCTGGCCTCTTAAAGGTGACCCCACTGTTCCCCTCCAGCTGTTCCTTGGCACCTCCCCTCCTATCCAACATCCAGCTTCAGTTTACTACTGTCTTGCCTTTGGGAGATGGGGGGGTAGAGTATTAGAAGCATCATGTTCATTTCAGATTCCCAGTTGCTTACTCTCTAACAACAGTGCATGGGAGTGGCAGAGTCCAGGTAGGACTTTCCCAGTCTCCCCAAACAAAGCCAAGGCAAAGAAGATCAAAAAGTGGGATCCTGGGGCTGGACAGATGGCTCAGCAGTTAAGAACACTGGATGTTCTTGCAGAGGACCCAGGTTCAATTCCCAGCACCCACACGGCAGCTAACAACTGTCCATGGCTCAAGTTGGGGGGGGGGGGGGGGGTCTGACAACCTCTTCTGACCTTGCGGACATCACACAACACAAGTGCACTTACATACATGTATGTAAGCAATACACTCATACACGTAAAATTTTAAAAATATTTTTTTTAAAAAAGAGGGATCCCCTCTGAGGAGAGTGCAGAGTTACAGAGAGTTGGACAACACATTATATGGGAATATGTACCTGTACTTGGCCTGATATGGCTAGTCCTCCCCCATCCCCCGACCCATATCTCACCTTTCGGATGAATGTGTGTCGGACTTTCCGGTCATCCCACTCTCCAGGCCCGAAGCTGTCACTCACTGCTCTCTCCTCCCCATCATAACCCTGGCCTGGGCCTAGAAATAGATCATTTCACAGCATCTCTGACCCTGTCTCAAAGGCTCAGATACATCTTGCCAGAAGGCCAGTTTATAACTCAAAGGCTCCTCTCAAGCTAGAGTCCTCTAGGTACCCTCAGTGACCCCAGATAGGTTTATGTGAGAGAAAGCTGTCCTATCAACAGGCATCTGCCGAAGGCTCTCTGTCCAGTCCATGCCATTGGGGGCAGGGTAGTGGCATCGCCATCTAGGGAGGCAGCTGGCATCAAGGGATCAGGCTAGCAGAGCAGTGGCCTCAGGGATAGAGGGTCAGAGAAAAGGAGGGGAGAAGTGCAGTGTATACAGGAGGGAAAGGCTTGTGGTCTACAGCAGGCTTCACAGGACACATAAAACTGTCACCAGTAAATGATGTCTTAAGATCAATACCAAAACGTGTCCAGGTAGGTGTTGGCCATACACTGCTGCAAGCCACTAACAACCCATGGTTGCTTCTTTGGGAACTGCTTCCAAAATCCATTCAGAAGGCAATGGAGTACAGCTCAGAGGCAGGGCATGTGCTTAGCATGTTAGAACCTTAGGTTCAGTCCAGCACCAAAAAATAAGAGATACAAAATTCCCCTCCTGCCCCTGGATAAAAGGGTTACCATAGTCCAACATCTCCTGTTCTAACCCACCATGGCATTTACCAAATGTGGTATTCTTGCTGTTTGCAAAATTCAGACTGTATCTAAATGATGAGGATGTGTCAGCCCTAGGATATTCAAAAACAAAACCCACAAGTACTTAGTTTCAGTTCCTAAGGAAGACTGGTGGCCACACTTGATGGCAGCAGCCTTGTTAAGAAACAGAAGTGGAGGCTGAGAGATGGCTCAATGGTTAAGAGCACTGGCTGTTTTTGCAGAGGACCCAGGTTCAGTTCCCAGCATCCAACATGGCAGCTAACAACCATCAGTAACTCCAGTTCAGGGAATCTGATGCTCTCTTCTGGCCTCCACAGGCATAGCATGACACCAGTATACATACATACATACATATATACATACATACATACATACATGCAGGCAAAACACTCATACATACAAAATAAAAATAAATTCCCCCACCAATTTTTTTTTTTTTTTTTGAGACAAGGTCTCCCTATAGCCCTAGATAGCCTGGAACTCACTATGTAGTCAGGCTGGCCTCAAACTCACAGAGATCCACTTGCCTTTGCCTGGGATTAAAAGCGTATACTACCACACCTGGCAAATTTTTTTAAAGAAAGAAACAGAAATGGTTCCTTGGATAATCACTTGGAAGCCATTACTTCACCCAGCCCCCTTCTCTGGATATAAGTTCTGGTATAATCATGTGACCTCAGTCTCCTTGCTTAAAACCATAGCCAGGGTTGAAGAGATGGCTCAGCAGTTAAGAGCACTGACTGCTCTTGCAGAGGACCCGGGTTCAATTCCCAGCACCCACATGGCAGCTACGAACCATCCTTAACTCCAGTTCCAGAGGAATCTGAAGCCCTCTTCTGACCTCCACAGCATTGCACAACACAGGTGTACTCACATACATGCAGGCAATACACTCATACACATAAAATAAAAATAATAAATATTTTTTAAAAAACCATAGCCAGCCATGTGGCTGGGGGGAACAGGATCTAAAAGGAAGGTGGGAAAGCAAGAAGAGGAAAAAGCACATCAAAGGGGACATCAACACCCAGCCATCTTCCAGGACTTACCATAGTTCATGGGCATCGGGTGGATGGGAGGCATTGGCTGTGGGTAGCCAGCAGGGTGACCATAACCAGGCTGGGGATAGGCAGGGTAGGCAGGGTATCCACCTGACAGGACAGGCGGCTGCCCATAGCCCCCAGGAGGTGGAGGGCCAGGGTATAGGGGGTTTCTGTCCTCATAGGGAGGGGGTGCAGTGGGATTAGACATGGCTGCTCAAGAGCTGAGGGGAAACCCCAGCTGCTGGGACCTGAAATGAGAGAGAAACAAACAGTCATTAGTGCTCACTCACTGCCCACAGGCCACCACCCACCAAGCCAGCCCCTGGCCTTTCATCTCACACCAGGCTTTTGCCTAGATCCTTCCCTTCCCTGGCCACATGGCAATCAGGGACTCTGGGAGTGACACACCCAGAGTCACTGCTGAGCATCAGTACAAAAAATGAGAAACAGGGTAGCCCAGGAACTCCCTGTTCTCCTCTAAGAAAGCCTTCCAGCGGTGGCTTGACAGTAGAAGCAGGGAAGAAGCCGGCCTCTGGCAGAGCCTCCTGGTGAGTCACAGGGCTGGCCATCTGGGACCCTCTGGAAGGGTCAGCCCAGCCCCCACAGCAGCTGGCTGGAGCAGCAAACTGGAGAGCCAGACCTAGGGTGGAGCCAAGGCTCAGCTTGAAGCTCAGCAGAAAGGAGGAGGAAGAAAATATGCCAGCCCCAGTACCAGAGCTGCCAGGCTCCAGAGGGAGGGGTGGAGCAGGCTGAGCTGAAGCCACACAGAAGGGAGGCAGGAGACAGGACTTTCTGGTTCCCATCATAGGCATGTGGCAGCCTGTGTGCCACTGGTCCCTTTGCTAGCCTTGTCAGGGAATAAAATGTGGTGCCTCAGAACCCCCTGGGGTGAGGGCTTTCTGGACTGTCCAGTGGCAGTAGCAGGTTGAGGAGAGCAAACTGAGGAGTGAGGGCACAGAATGAAGGCATGCCTCTGAGATGAGAGCCCTGCAGCTAGAAGCCCCAGAGTCACAGGTAGAGGAGCTTTCCAGGTGGTACAGCCCCAATGCTCACATAAAGTGAGAATCAGGGCCCAGAGTAGTAAAGTAACAAACAACTCCCACAATTCTAGAACTAGCAAGTGAGTAGCACACCCAAAATGGAGCTCTTTAGGGTTCCGGGTATATGTCCTTCATGTTACATTGTGCTCCTTAGGCTTCCTCTGCCAAGTTCATGACCCCCAAGTCTTCATTCCTCTCTGACAGAGATAGGGACTAGGAAGAGGTAAGGATGTGTCCTCCTCATGTCCCTCAGAGGAACCACCCCTGCCAGAGTGTATATCACTTGGCAAAGTTAGCCCCTACCTAGAACATCCCCCGGGGCAGACCTTTAGAACCACCAAAATCAGGTCAGCAGCACCCTCAGAGCCGCTGTTGGAAGCAGGAGAGCCCCAGCTTCTCTTTCCAGGGCACTCAGTACAGCTCAGAGATCAAATAGAAAACTGTCATGTCTTCAGTCTCAGGACAACTGGGGCTATTCACAAAGGAAGATGGCCAGGATCAAATTACAACAGACCAGGTCTCTGAGCAGGTAATACTGAGAAAAGTTGTTCTCTATGTTCCCAGAGTAGATGAGAGACCCAGAGCAAGAATGTATCTGACCATAGAAAAGAAAACCCTTCAACAGTGAAGGTGGGTGGTGAACCCGGCAGGAGAGCATGGGAGCCAGGCAGCGAACAGAGCAGAGTCCCTAGAGAAATGGGGCACCGGGGTGCTCAGGAGAGCGGAAGAAGTGCTGTGCTTTTAAGACCCAGAACTTGGAACTGCTCTGAAGATGTTTGAGGCTATGGAAGGACAGAATAATGACAAGTAAGAGAAAAGAAACAGGGCCTCTCCTGTCCTATCCTCTGGAGCAAAAGACCTCTTCCCCTAAACACTACCCTTTCCTTCCAAAGCTCCAAAGCTCCCTCTGACTCTATTCAAAAGATGGCATCCAGCAGGAGGATAAGGCAGGTTACCTTAGGTGTTGATGTGCCTGTCATCAAGACCCTCATCTCAGCAACCCAGATCTTGATTGGGCTGGTGGCTGGCTGAATAGCCAAGAACAGACAGGAAAGGCCCTATGGCTAGAGGGCCCACCTGTGCCACCAAGCTATGTCGTCACGACTACCTGGCCCTTCACCTTCATGAGGTACACCTCTGTAAAATGGGGCAGGCCAGTGATCTTGGCACTCATGCACAGTTCCAAGAGCAGACTGTAACCCTGGGAGGACTGCAGGGCCTGCCCTTTGCCCAGCAGATGGCTGCTTCTCCTTCTTCCCAGAGTGAAGGGCTGTAGTGATCCTGGGATTAAGTGTGACTAAGAGAGGAAGGTCGGTCTGGGATGGGACTCCAGGGTCTGGTGTAGCTCAGTGGCTGCTGACTCATGGGCCTCATTCCCACACTGTCTAGCCCTGCCTGCCCTGTCATGCTTCTGGTGTCAGAGGAATTTGCCAGTGGACCTGCCTGATCCTAGTCCAGTTCTCTGGTGCCTCAGCCAACCTGCCCTTGTGTATCAGAGACCCTGTTATGCCTCAGTGTCTTCACCTGGAAAATGGGAGCAACATCATTAACAGTACTCCCCCAGAGAACTGCAAAAGTTAAAAGATGCACAGGGAGCACTTAGAACAGTGTCCAGCCCCTGATAAACAGGATATTCTGGCTGTTTTCAGTTATGACTTTCCTAACTCCCCACAGCAGCACAGCACATGAGCACCACTGTTACAGATGAGGACACTGAGGCTTAGGAGAGTGAAGAAAGTTGGCCAAGGATACCTCACTGGAACATGATGATGTCAAGACTTGGGCCCCAACTTTTCATCCTTTCTGCCATGGCCTTCAGTCTCAGACCACTCCTAACAGCAGGCTTACACAGGAAGTGGACATCCTACCACTCAGCCCCTCCACAGTGGACTCCAATCCCATCCATCGACCGGGGGGCGGGGGGCAGTCCAGAGACTCAAAAGGTGCATCCCTCTCTTTTTCCCACTAGACAGCCATAATGCAGAAGGCAATGAGGCAATGACCTGGTCAGACCTGGTCCTAAGCCACAACACAATTCTGGCTATCTGGCCAGGAGAGTAAGCCCCTTACATTAATACCAAACAAGAAGTTACAAATCTCTGTTACACTCACCTCTGAGCCATATCAAGGACAATTAATTCAGACCAGCAAGAACCACTAGGGCCTAGGACCCCCAGACTGGGCAGCTTCTATCAGGCCCTAGTTCTCACCTGGTCTATATAAGACCCTGCCACTTCATATCACCAGGGCCCCACAAGGACTGAGGTCTAGGTGCTGGCATCACCAGCCTAGAGAAGGGGGAACAGGGGGGAAGTGGCCAGCCCTTCTAGCCACACCAAGGCATGGGGGCTAAAAAGAATGTAAGGTAGGAGGGACAGAAAAGAGGGAACCAAGAGACAGAGTGAGGATGAGGCCCTAGGTCTTTTAAGTCTTCTGAGTTCTCCCAGTGACTTTGAGGGCTTCAATTTCCAGAGCCTACACAGGGCCTGTGAGCCTCCCACTGGAAGCCTGCATTTTCCTGAAATTCAGGAAGCATCAGCTTCTACATAAGCTTGTGATCAAGGTATCCAGACTCTGTCCCATCCTGACAGTTAAATATCGCAGTTTGCACCTCTCTTAGGCAATTTATCCCTACCTGAGGAAGGAACTGGAGCCTCTCTTTGACCCAGTCATGGCAGCAACAGAAGTGTGTGGGCCTTAGTCCCAACAGCAGGATTTGCTGGTGGCCAAGGTTTTCGATGTAGAGTTTGAGGAAACTGCTTCCCCTGGGCTGACTCCAGGGGCCGACTCTATGCCCAATCTGAGGTCAGGCTCTGGTTCTCTTGGGGCTTATGAAGGGTTAAGACTCTGGAATCTGCCGAGAGGAGGCCCAGCTACTGGGGTTACAGCAAGAGGGTGTGTATTGGAGAGAAGGACAGAAAAGAGCAGCTGACTGGTTCAGGCAGCTTACCCTCCTGCCTGCCAAGAATGGATGCCCAGACCAGAATGGAAAGAATCACTCAGCACACATGTCAGGAAGCCCCACCCTGCACCCAGGTGTCCATGCCCAGCTCCTTCCCTCCATTCTCCACCAAGAAACACTGCCCTCCCACCCCAGCACACAGCCACCAACACAAAGGAGTAAAAGATGCACCCAGGAAATGTCTGTGCCAGCCTCCAGGCCTGATTCTGGTCCAAGGGGACCCAGAGTCAACTCCTGGCCTGGCCTCAGGATTAAGATGTTAAGTAAAGGGGGTCTAAAGATCATCTGGTCACTTGACACACCAGGAAACCTCAGAGCTCCAGCCCATGACAGGCCTTACTGGTCCAGAATTTGAAATTTTGCTGGGCATGGGGTCACATGCCATTAAGACCAGCACTTGGGAGGTAGAAGCAGATGGATCGCTGAGAAATTGAGCCATCCTGGTCTATATAATGAGTTCCAAGCCAGCTGGGGCTACAGGAAAACAACCAGAAAACTAATTTGAAACTTCCAGGCAAGTATGGTAGCACATGCCTTTGGCAGGCAGATCTGTGAGTTCACGGCCACACTGGTCTACTTAGCAAGTTCCAAAGGCCCTCTCTCAAAAAAAAAAAAAAGACTTTGTAACTTCCCTTCCTAGCCTTGCCCACTATCTAAGAACTCAGCAGGAAAACACAGGAGCCAGAAGACACCCATTTCCCAGTTCCCTCATGATTTCCTGCTCACACTGCCAACCCATTACTTTCCTCCTGGCTCCAGGCTACTCCCCAGCCTCTATCTCCAGGGGCCCTCTCTCAGGGGCCACAGAGACAGAGGGCTGGCTTTCTTATCACCCTTGTCTCTGAGGACAGAATTGTGTCACTGGGTAAATGCAGAGACCCCAGCCACTTCAGCAGCCTGGGTGTGCCTATAAGGAAAGAGGAAGCTATTAGCAGGCCTGTGGCTATCTGACAAAGCCCCAACCAACCTCTTTTGTATTTAACTCTCCTCTCTCAGTTGAACTTCCAGGTCAGGAGGAAAGACAGGCAGAAGAATGAATTAAAAAAGGACAGTGGAAAGCCACAGGTGGGTGGGGAAGGAAGAGAGCTACTTAAAAGTAGTGAATAAGCCAGGGACAACTAAAGCACCTCTGATGTTCACAAAATATCACTCAGCCAATAAGAAAGCTGAAATTCAGCCAGGCATGGTGGCACGCCTTGGAGGCAGAGGCAGGTGGATATCTGTGAGTTCAAAGTCAATCTGGTCTACATAGCGAGTTCCAGGACAGCTGGAGCTACAGGGAGACCCTGTCTCAAAAAGACAAAACAAAAAAAGAAAGTTGAAATTCAGAGCTAAGCCAGGCATGGTGACGCACACCTGTAGTCCCAGCGCTTGGGAGGCAGAGGCAGGCAGATCTCTCTGAGTTCAAGGCCAGCCTGGTCTACATAGCGAGTTCCAGGACAGCTGGGGCTACAGGGAGACCCTGTCTCAAAAAGACAAAAAAAAAAAAAATTGAGAGCTAAGCATGATATCAGATGCCTGTAAGACCAGTACTCAGGAAGCTGAGGCAGGAGGATTGCTGGGAGTTTAAGGCTCGCCTGGGCTACACAGTGATCACCAGGCCAACCAGGGCTTCATAATAAGATCCTATCTCAAAACAAAACAAAAAAATTTGGAGGAAAAGCCAATCTAAGGGTCTACAGCAGGCAAACAGCAGAGATGGGTTTGAACTCATAGCTATTTTGAAGTTCACATCCTGGTAAGCTTACAACTGCCTGAGGCAGACACCCCTGCAGCACCCACGCCTGGTAAGGGCAGCACAAAGCTGAGGGTGACATGATAAAGACAGGAGGGAGTTGAGCAAGTACACAGAAGATATTGATTCTTTTTCCAGTGAAGTCACCCGTTGCCTGAGCCCTCTGCATAAGGCAAGGATCTAGCTCCTATCCTGGCTTTGCTGCTTCCATGAGCTGGGGTAGGTCACTTCCCACCTCTAGACTCAGTTTTTACATCTGTTGGATGAGTAATCTGGACTAACGATCAAAATCCACTACAGCCTGGCCAGTTTGATTCTGTGTAAACAGGCTAACAGAACAGAAAGCTTCGGGGTAGAAAGACATACCCCCTAAAGAATCTACAGGATTGGGGGCCACTACTGATGTGCAGGACACCTAAGGAGGCAGAGGCACATGGCATGTTCTAGGCAAGGCAGTGGCCATTTAACTCTTTCATTCCTTCCTTCTAAGCTGCTCCCACAATGCCTTCAACTCTTCATAGACTGTGCAGTCCTGGCCCTGAACACCTGTGTGTTCTACATAGACCCAACCCTAACAAAACTCATCTTCCTACTCACCTCTTAAATGCCTATGCTCCCACCAGCTTGTGTCTCAGAACAATGACACTAAGAACAAGGCATGAGGGCCAGCAAGATGGGTCAGCAGGTAAAGGTACTCACCACCAAGTCTGCCAACCTGAGTTTGATCCCTGGACTCACATGATGGAAGGAGAGAATCAACTCCCACAAGTTGTTCTCTGACCTCCCACATGCACACCATGGCACCCATATAAACATGCACACATAAATAAATAATTTAAGAGAAAAAACAAAAAACCAGGTATGAGCATACACCTGTAATCCTACCAGTGGATTGGCTGAGGCAGAAGGATCACAAGTTCAAGAGCAGCCTGGGGTCCATAAGAAGGCCCTGTGTGGAGGGAGGATGAAGACCCACACTATATACATGCCCTCATAGGGAGTCACCTCATTGCAAGAATCCTCTAGAGGGTCTTCCCCAACTCCTAGTTCCAGATGCTGCTGGAACCCCCATGGTGGACCTTTTTGCATGGCATGGAAGAACTCTTAGCCAGCACAGAACCAGAAAAGCAGCATCCCACACATCACCCCTACGTTACAGGGAGTGCTCACCATTCTAAGGCACTTTTACCTTCCTCCCCGACCCATGCATGCATTGTGTCCCTGCCATACAGACTTCTGCATCTCATTCCTACTTCAAAGCAAGACCCAGATTTTAGTCTCAAATCCCAGAATCTTTAGGCTGAGTCTGTCGAGGTCAACCCTTCCTCCAAATTCCCAAGAGACTCCGAAGACCCATGTCATGGCAATCAATATTAGTAGAACTTCTTCCCAGAAACTTGTATGAGCTTCTACACTCTAGTCATCCCAGTTTGGTGCTATGAAGACACACGTGTGTATCCCTCTGCTGTGACTTCTGTTGTTGAGACAAGGTCTCACTCTAGAGCTCAGGCTGGCCTCAGCCTTCTAAGTACAAGACTGAGGCACCATGCCCAGATGTTCTATTGTTTTGTTTTTTTGAGACAGGGTCTTGATCTGTAGCACAGACTGGCCTTGAACTCCCCACTCTCTAGTCTCAATCTGCTGAGTGCTGGTATGATGGGCATGCACCACTGCGTGCAGCCCTGGGCTTCTCTTTCTGAAGGACCTGTGGCAAGAGATCTTGGGTTTGAAGGGGCTCTGAGGTAGACAACTTCTATCTGAGGTCCCCCATTCCCCTGGAGGAGGCTGAGCCAAGGTAGCTATTACCCCAGCCTATGACATGAGACTCTCCTAGTGCTTAGAGGATAACCTATCATTACCTCTCTGACTTGCCCATTTTTACAGGAAGTCGGCCTGTGAAGCAATGGTCTCACCACATCCTTTGAAGCTAGAAACCAAACCTGGGTCTCCAAGACTGGAGAGGCAAGAAGAGTAGGCTAGGCTAGCGTATGGCAGTAAGGGGTTGTAGTAAACCGCCTCTTTGCCCAAGACAGAGCAGCCCCAAGAAGCTCCTGGCTTCCCCTGCCATCACTGGCCAGGCCAGCCAAAGGTACTAGCTTTGAAACCAAAGCTCACCATTGAGATAAATATTTCAGAGTCCCAGAGAACTGGACACCTGACAGACCTTCCATGACATATGGTTCTGTTCACTCCCTCCATTTATCCCATGTCCACATCCACCCCCAGCCCCATGGATACCATCCACAGGCAACAGTTAAGTGGCAGGAGATGGAGTTCCCTAGGGAGGAAACCTGGCGAGGAAGAAAGTGAAGACCCAGCCTCCCAGAAGCCTTCCATCCCAGTCCACAGTTGCTTTCCCTTTTCCAATTTCATTTCCCTATTTTATTTTTACTCCACCCTAAAGAGATCATGAGGGCTAGGCAAGATAGCTTTCACCTGTAATAATGCCAGCATTTAAGAAGCTGAGGCAGGAGTACAGCCACAAAGTTAAGACTTGGCTGAACTACATAGAGAGTTTCTGGTTAAGCTGGACTACAGAGTAAAACTGTCCCAAAAACAAAGAGAGTGAGTGAGTTCATGAGGATGACTGTACTTCCTGGTTCAGTAAATTCCTGAACTCCATATCTCAAGGAAGCAGAGGCTGGAAGGACAAGCTGAGAGCAGAGTTACGTTAAAGGTGGCCTCTTCCCTAGGCTTGATCAGTCACAGGCTTCCATTCATCTCGGTGCTAGGGTCCTCACACCCACCACTTGGTTACTGATTCACCTGTCTACACCCAACCTAGAGGTGCCAGGGCATGCAAGGGCAGCAGGAGGAGAGGTTCCAAGTCCCGGACTGGCTCCCTCCCTCTCCCCACCGGAGAACCCTAATCCCACTCACAGCTTGGCCACTCCGGGCCGGCATGGGGGACACGCCCTGACAGGCCACTACGAGGGGCACTCCCAAGATGCTGGCCAGCTTACCAGTGCTCACCACACACTGGGGTACCGGGAAGGCGAAACTCCCGACGGCCGGGAAGAAGGAAGCCTCTGACTTCTTTGGGCCAAGCCCCAAGCTCACTCCAGAAAAGTGTTTCTGGCGCGCGTTCCAGAAAAGTTTGAGCGCCGGGGCCCAGCGCCGTCCCAGCTGTCTCCCGGTCCCTATCGGCCCCGTGTCCCCACCTCGGTCGGCCCTGGCCCCCAGGCTTGTCTGCGCGGTTCCGGGCCCTGAGATCCGCCTTGGCCTCCGAGTGCCGCGAGGACAGGGCTGGGCCGGGCTGGGCTGGGGCTCCGCGCCCCGCCCTAATGCACACCGCCCCGTGGGGCGGGGCCTCTGCGTGCAGCCCCGCGCTGGGGTCCGCCCGGGACCAGACCCAAAGCGTGAGTTAGTGCGTGATTCAGATTTACAGGAAATAGCTCTGGCTGATAGAAGTTGACAAAACACAGATGCATAGAAAGTAACTTCGTCCCACTTATTCCAGACCCTTTCTCAGGAGGAAACCAGACTGTGCGTCAAGGCCTGTGTATGTCTTTTTGTTTGTTGTCTTTTTGAGATGGTCTCCCTGTAGCCCCAGCTGTCCTGGAACTCACTATGTAGACCAGGTTGGCCTTGAACTCACAGAGATCCGCCTGCCTCTGCCTCCGGAGTGCTGGATTAAAGGCCTGCGCTCAAATGTGAAACAAATGTCTAGGATGAATTTGATTTAAACATCAACACAACCATGTGATGTAAGGCTGTGCAGCATTAAACTAAGATTTCTGTTTTTGCTGTGTTGGGGATGAAGCCAGTTGAGTCTCACACACTGAAGGCAAGGGTGACAGAGAGCTGGAGGGTCAGCCTGGGATATATAGGGGGACTGCCCGCTCTTCCCAAATAAAATTTTAAAAGTAAAACGAAAGCATTGAACAAAACTTTTTAAGACTCTATGACTCTAAATACCCAGGTGCACATTTGTTTCTCATTTTTATGTTACTAGAAAAAAATATCTGTGATAAACATCTTGACAGTTCTATGCTTTTAAACTTTCAAGCTTAAAACTTCAAATATGCAAACATGATTCATGTGTTGTTTAATGATGGGGACACATTTTTAGGGGCTTTGAGTATTGTGCAAGCCTCATCGTGTATTTACGCAAACTAAGATCTCTATGTGTCACTGGGTGATAAAAATAATCCTGCAGGTGTTGGGGACATAGCTCAGTTGGTAGAGCACTTATCTAGGGTGCGTGAAGCCCTGGGTTTGATCCTCAGCACCATGTAAACCGAATAAACTGGGTGGCATGGTGAAAGCCTGTAATCCCAGAATTTGGGAAAATCAACGCAAAAACACAGCTCCCAACCACTAAGACAATAAGAGTGATTTACTCTGGAGTCAACTATGAGTGACCATGGCCCAGGAACACAGATTTAGGTTACTTCAAATTCCAAGTTCCAATATGGTAACAGTTTAATGAAGTTGGGGGCGGGGGTTGTATCTTGTTTTGTTTTGTTTTTGAGACAGTCTCACCATGCAACCCTGGTTAGCCTGGAACTAACTCTGTAAACCAGGCTGGCCTCCAACTCACAGATCCACCTGCTTCTGCCTCCGGCTGTGATTGTGTGTGTGTGTGTGTGTGTGTGTGTGTGTGTGCGTGTGTGTGTCCCTGCCATCACACCAGCCAGTGTGTGTGTGTGTGTGTGTGTGTGTCCCTGCCATCACACCAGCCAGTGTGTGTGTGTGTGTGTGTGTGTGTGTGTGTGTCCCTGCCATCACACCAGCCAGTTAACAGTTTAGCAGAAAAATCTCAGCTATAGGCCTCAGATACTATACTAACAAAACTAGAGTTTTGATAAACTAATGCATTCCAAAAGGTTTTGTCTGTTAGTCTCAGTATGTAAGGTCAGACACAGAGATGGGCAAGGAATGGCTATTTAGGGGGCTAAAGATAGCCCAAGAAAAATTGTAATTAGGCTATGCACCTGTAACATTCCAACCTCTCCACAATCTTTGAAGTTTTAATCAGTTGATTAACCTTGCAGAAGGTTAGTAGAAGGTGCAATTTCTTGCTAGGAACTTTCCTTTGTAAGAAGTAGAAACAGCTGGGGCGTGGTGGTACACGCCTTTAATCCCAGCACTCAGGAGGAAGGCAGAGGCAGGTGGATCTCTGTTGAGATCTACTCAGCAAGTTCCAGGTCAGCTGGGGCTATGGGAGTCCCTGTCTCAAAGAAAAAAAAAAAAAAAAAATAGAAGCAGAAGTTCAAGGTTATCCTCAGCTACATAGCAAGTTTGAGGCCAGCCTGGATTATGAGACCCTGTCTCAAAAAAAAAAAAATGTTATGGAACCATCTCCACATACTCAGTCCCTGTTTAACCTCATCATGCAGCATGCCACAGCACTTCAAGCAGATGTGAAGTCTTAATCCTGCTGTGACAGTGCTTGATTGGGGGCTTTGTCCCCATTGTGACACCCCTGTAGCCACCCATGAAGAATGCAGGGAAAGCCAGGTTCAGTGGCACCTATAATCCCTGCACTCAGAGGGCAAGAGCATCTGAGGTCAGCATGGACTACAGAGTGAGAATCAGTCTCAAAGAAAAAATAAAAAGGCAGAGAGGCCTTCGAGATGGTTTAGTGGGTAAGGCTACTTGCCACCAAGCCTAACTACCTGAGTTCTGTCTCCAGAACCCAAGTGGCAGAAGGAAAAGAAGGGACTCCCTACAAGTTGTCCTCTAACCTTAACACACTTGGCAGGATCACAAACCCCACACACATATCTAGTTAATTAATAATTAAAATTCTTAAATGTATTTTTGTTAAGTTTGGTAGCATTTTCATTTTACATGGTGAAGTAAAACCTCACGGAGCTTGCCTGGGTTTTGTGATTCCAAAGTGCTCTTTCTTTCTCTTAAGCACAGAGGATGCTGGGAATGTGAGCAGCTATGTTTAAAGTGCTTATCTCATACTAATAGGTGCAGGTAAACACCACCCCTAAGTACCTTTCACAGCTCGTTGACACTTTCCCTTTTTTTAAAAAAAATGTTTTATTATTATTATTATTATTTTGGTCTTTTTGAGACAGGATCTCCCTGTAGCCCCAGCTGTCCTGGAACTCACTATGTAGACCAGGCTGGCTTCAATCTTACAGAGACCCACCTTCCTCTGCCTCCCAAGTGCTAGGATTATAGGTGTAAACCAGGACACCTGACTCTAAAACAATTATTTATTTATTTATTTTTATTTTTATTTTTATTTTTTTGGTCTTTTTGAGACAGGGTCTCCCTGTAGCCCCAGCTGTCCTGGAACTCACTATGTAGGCCAGGCTGGCCTTGAACTCACAGAGTTCCTCCTGACTCTGCCTCCTGAGTGCAGGGACTACAGGCGTGTGCCACCATGCCTGGCTAATTTTTATTTATTTTTATTTGTTTGTTTGAGACAGGGTCTCATTAAGTAGTCCTGGCTATTTTGGAACTCAATATGCAGACCAGGATAGCCTTGAACTCTGCCTCTTGCATGCCACCACTCCTTGCATAATTAAATGTATTTTAAAAGTGGGGGAGGGCTGGAGAGATGGTTCAGGGGTTCAGTTCTCAGCACCCTCACGGCAGCTAAATCCAGTTCCAGAGGATCTGATGTCCTCTTCTGAGCGACTGCAAGTAGAAGTGTCTAGTGATGGGTGCCAGGAGCTGCTCCAGCGTTCTCAGCCTGCACCTGACTCCTTTTCTAGCTGTGCTTTGTCACTGCAATCCCTATCCATACAGAAGACAAAAGTGAGCCTGTGTGGAGACGCACCTTTAGCACTTGGGAGGCTGAAGGACTGTGAGAGTTGAAGGCCAGTAGAGGCGGTGTGTGACTGGTACCCACTCATATATATTGACTAAATTAGTTAATTTAGTCAAGGTTTCATTATTCGGCCTATTTACTGATTCTGCTGACTCATCCCACCCTTTCCTAGAGCAAGGTTTAGGCAACAGGGGCTGCAGGATTTTTCTGCAAACTCATTTGTATAGTAAACATAAGTGAAGCAATGTGCCTACTAGTAAACAAAATTATCACTCAGATTATTTGTCATACCAATTAAGATTTTTTGCAGTTATTTGTTTTGTGTTTTTGTTTGGTTTGGTTTGAAGACCAGGTCCCCCTGTAGCCACAGCTGGCCTGGAACTCACTATGTAGACCAGGCTGGCCACCATCTCGGAGATCTGCCTGCTGGGATCAAAGGCATGTGCCACCACACCCAGCTGACTTTGTTTTTTGAGATACAGTTTCTCTCTGTAGCCCAGGCTACCTTCAAACTCAAAGCCATCCTCCTGCTTCAGCTTCCCAAGTGCGGGAATTACAAGTGTGCATTAACACACCCAGCTAGAGATGGGGAGGGGGAGGTGCACATGTATGTGGAGGCCAGAAGTCAACCTTGGATTTTTTCCCCCGAGGTGCCTTCACCTTGTTTTTTAGACAGGAGCTCTCATTTTGCCTGGAGTTTGACAAGTAGGCTAGGGATCTGTCTCCATCTCCCCAACACTGGGATTAAACTCAAGTATTCATGATTACACAGGAAGCACGCTTACTGGCTGCTTCATCTCTCCAGCTCCTGCAGATTTATTTTATTTATTTATTTATTTATTTATTTATTTATTTATTTATTTATTTATCTTTTTTTTGTAGCCCCAGCTGGCCTGGAACTCACTTTATAGACCAGGCTGGCCTCAGACTCACAGAGATCCACCAGCCTCTGCCTCCCAAGTACTGGAAGTAAAGGTGTGCACCACCACACCCAGCCCCTGGAGATATTTTTAAAATATCTGGGGAGATGGCTCAGTAAAATGTTTGCTGCACAAGACTGAAAACTCGAGTTTTAATTCCCAGCACCCACATAAAAGCCAGGTATGCATCAGGCATGGTGGTATTAGAAATAAAATCAAAGGTCCAAGGACCCCATATGTACAAAGAACACATGAACAAAGCAGAAGTAATTTGGCAAAGCAGATTTTACTTTTGCAAAAGGCTGTCTTGAATGGTGTACCCAGAAGCTTCGTGTGCTTTTATGCCTAATGCAAGAGAACTGTCTTTTCCCCATCAGCTGGGTTCCAACTTCACAGTCTTTCCCAGTTGGCTAATTGAAAACAATCAGTTTGAAGACTGGAGAGATGGCTCAGAGGTTAAGAACACTGGTTGTTCATGCAGAAGACCCAAGTTCAAATCCCAGCACCCACATGGTGGCTAACAACTGTTCATAACTCCAGTCCCAGAGGATCCAACAGCTTCTTCTGACCTCCTCGTGCATTGCATGACACAGGTGCCCTTACCTACATGCAGGCAATACAAAAATACACATAAAAATATATAAATAATTTTTTTAAGTTTAAAATAAAAAAAATTTAAAAATTTTAAAAAATAGGGGCCGGAGAGATGGCTCAGCAGTTAAGAGCACTGACTGCTCTTGCAGAGGACCCGAGTTTGATTCCCAGCACCCACGTGGCGGCTACAAACCGTCCTTAACTGCAGTTCCAGTGGATCTGATGCCCTCTTCTGACCTCCACTGGCATTGCACAACATGAGTGCACTTACACACATTAAAATAATAATTTTTTTTAATTTAAAAAAATAAAAAACAATCAGTTCGAAGGGAAAAGAGATCCACCACCCCACACCATCAGGCTCAGGAATGCATCAGGGCTTTCTTTAAACAAAAGTCTTTACAGGGTATGGTGGGATTAAAAGATTAGAATTCCTGCCAGGTGTGGTGGTGCACACCTTTTTTCCCAGCACTTGGGAGGCAGAGGCAGGTGGATCTCTGTGAGTTCAAGGCCAGCCTGGTCTACATAGTGAGTTCCAGGACAGCTGGGGCTACAGGGAGACTCTGTCTCAAAAAAAGACCAAAAAAAAGTTTACTGGTGAGAAACTTGAGGCTCAAACCAAATTCCAAGAAAAGACTAATATTTAATGTTTCTTACATTGGTGCATTTCTTTAAGCACAGCACTCAGTGGGGAAAAACAAAGCCAGATGTGGTAGCACACGCCTGAAATTCCATTGCTGGTGGTATAGAGACAGATAGATCTGGGCAGTGAGAAACACTGTCTTAAAAAAAAAAAAAGGAGGTAAAATGGGACTGGAGAGATGACTCTGCAGAGGACCCAGATTTGGTTCCCAGCATCCACATGGTGGCTAACAACCATCCCTAACTCCAGTTCCAAGGGATCTCATGCCCTCTTGTGGCTTCCTCAGGCATTGCAAACACAGGTGCACTTACATGCATGCATGCAAAGCACTCATACACAATAAATAATAAATAAAAAGGTACAGAGTAACAGAAAACACTGGATGTCAACATGTACCACCACATGTACAGATGAGTACACACACACACACACACACACACACACACACACACACGCTCACACAATGTATAGTTATTTGTATAGCAAGATAGAATTTTGATAGGAGTTCCATAGGAGGACTGAGCTAGCTCCCTGACCACCCCAACCCTTCAGTGTACTTCCATTTCCTTGTAAACCTCCTTTTAGGAAGCTTCGTCCCCAAAAAGAACTCAGCAGACAAGTACAGCTCTGCTGCTCAATTTTGGCTTCTCCCTTTCTAGAAGGATTCAGTCCTAGGTGAGTTTCACAGCCTGAAAGATCTAGTAGACTTCTCCGGATCTCTACAACTGGGCTCTCTCTTAATCCATTTAGTAAAAATACTGTAAGCCAGGAAGGATGGGGCACACACCTGGAATCCCAAAACTTGGGAGTCTAAGGCTATAGGCTCTCAAGTTGAGGCCAGCCTTAGCTACATAAGGAGACAGGTTGGACTTTGGTTGTGCCCTGGGGACAAGATTTCAGGCTTTGGAAAAAGCTAGAAGACTCTCAGTGCAAATACCTGGTGCAAATCCAGGTATGTGACCCAGATCTGTCATCCCAACACTTGGGAGGCAGAGGCAGGAAGATCCAGGAGTTCTAGGTCATCCTATGTTACATAGCCAAATTCGAAGCTAGCCTAGGCTAAAGGAGACTCTGTAAAGCAAACAAACAAAAAAGGCAATAAATAATTCTTTTACAGAAATGTACCACCATTGTCACAGGTAACATTTGGGAATACACTAAAAACAGTATTGGTTGTTTATCAGAAATCCAAATTCAACTGGGTGTCTGGCATGTCTCTGACAATCCTACCCCAGCAGAAAAGTCCAGTTATGTCAAGTCAGGAAGGGGTGGAGAGAATTAGGCTAGAGTTTATTTCCATGAATGGAGCTGAAGCCAGCTGACTGGCAAGGGTGGGTACCAGGAACCTGAAAGGAGTGAGCAGGAGTGAGAGGGTGGCCTCAGAGCTTTTTCTGTGGCTGTGTCTCCTCTGGTTTGACCCCGGGCTCCACACATTCCTCTTGGTGGCTACCATGCTATCATGGGATTCTCTACCTCTGTGAGATCTTTGTGCTTATCTCTACTTTCTCCAAGAAGGTATTTCTTCTGAGGACTTTATTCGGGTGAGGGACTACTTCACCTTCTCCCTACTAACTAGGGACAAAGTCCCATTCATCCCTAGGCCTCTGCCCTGCCTGGCCCTGGGGGTCCACCATCTATTAGACCCAGGGCGAGGAGCCAGCAGGCATGAAATATGCAGGAGTGGAGGAAAGATGTAGAATCCAGGGGTTCTTCCTTCTACAAATTGGCCTGATGTTTTTCTTTTTGTGTGTGTGTGATCTTTTGTTTTTGTTTTTTGGGGGTTTTTATTGTTTTGTTTTGTTTTTTGGAGGCAGGGTCTCCCTGTAGCTCAATATTTATTGAGCATTTATTATGTTCCAGGCATTGTTTTAAGGGTTTAAACACCAGATGACAATTTGCATGACAATGCACATTCTAGCAAGGAGATGACAAGCATTGGATGTCAAAACCAACTGCTGTATGATAGAACATCTTAAGAATAAAACAGGAAAAATTATTTTTAAATTATTTTCTATTTTTTTTTGGTCTTTTTAAGATGGGGTCTCCCTATAGCCCCAGCTGTCCTGGAATTCATTATGTAGACCAGGCTGGCCTTGAACTCACAGAAATCCACCTGCCTCTGCTTCCTGAGTTCTGGGATTAAAGGCGTGCACCCCCATGCCTAGCTAATATTTTATTATTTTGTGTGTATGAGTTTATAAGTACACCCATGTTCTGCAATGCCCACAGAGGACAGAAGAGGGTGTCAGATCCCCTAGAACTGGAGTTATGGATGGTTAGCTGTCATGTGGGTGCTGGGAATCAAACCCAAGTTCAAAAGAGGAAAATTCTATAAATAAAATACTAGGTTTCATTGAATTTAAGATGCATTGCTCGTAGCCTGGCATGGTGGCACATGCCTTTAATCCCAGCACTCTGGAGGCAGAGGCAAGTGGATCTCTGTGAGCTCAAGGCCAGCTGGACCTATAGGGAGACTCTGTCTCAAAAAGACCAAAAAAAAAAAAAAAAAAGTATTGCTTGTAAATAGAAATTAGCATTATTGTTCATAAACATTATTTAGCACTTAAGTAAAGATTTGGATAGTGTGCTGATATGATGGTGTAGTACTGGTAATCCAAAGTACTAAGAGGCCAAGGCAGGAGGAGGATGAGTTCAAAACCAGCGTGAGCTACTAGTGAGACCCTGAAGAAAGAAAGATTGGGTATGTAACTCGGCTGATAGAGTACCTGCCTAGCATACACAAAGCCCTGAATTCCTTCCCCAGCACAGCATAAAACTGGGCATGGTGGCACACACCTGTAATCCCAGCACTGTAGGTGGATGCAGGAGGATCCAGAGTTCAAGGTCATCTTTGGCTACATAGTGAGTTCAAAGTCAGCCTGTGCCTATGTGAGACCCTGACTCAAAAAAATAAGAAAGGAGGAAGGGAGAGAGGTAAGAGGGGGAGAAGGAAAGGGAGAGGGAGAGGGAGGGGGGGTTGTTTGGGGCACTGCAGGGCTGTGGGGCCTGGTATCTCTTCACCTACAAGTGGATCTTATCATATTGCTTTTCCAATTTTGGGGAATTCAAGCCTTGGGTGATACCATTTATATAAAAGGCATTCCAAATATCACTGCCATGCTGTGTGGCATAGACCCAGCTCCAGCTGCAAGAGCGAGGAAGCCTGGACTACAGAACCAATCTAGACTGCACAGCCAGGGCACCACTGGCCATCTGAATCACCTGAAGTGCTTGTAAAAACACAGATTACCCGCTTCCAGACCTGGGAGCCAGCATGTTTAGGGAGATGTAAGCTAAGGCCCCAGGGAAGTCACCAGCCAGCTCCAAGTTCAAATCATTCCTGGCTTTGGGACCTTGGGGATAGTCCTTAACCGCTCTGGGCCTTGGTGCCTTTGTGTATATAAAGGAAGGTAATAATAGAATGTGTTTGTAAAGATTAAAAATAGCACTGTCAAGTGCTCGGAGCAGAGTTCAAGATGTCCATTGTTATAGTTCTGGAGAAAGCAGCCCATTGACTCTCTCAGGAATGCACCCAGCCTCGGGCTTGGCAACACTGAACAGGACCTGGTGGGATGAATTTTCCCAGACTAGAATTCTCAGCATTACCAGGCTCCCACTGTGCCCTCACACTCTGCTCACGGTCACCTTGTATCTTGGCCTCTGGGCCAGCCAGGCCTGTTGGGAGTACTCAGTTCTTCGGGTTTGTTTGTTTGTTTGTTTGGTTGGTTGCTTGCTTGCTTGCTTGCTTGGTTTGATACTAGGGACCTCCTCCATCTGGTTCTTCTCCTCCTCGGCCTCCCAGTCAGGAAGCTCCCTGGTACATTCTTCCTGCTTTGTCTAAAGAGTCTGCTCCCCAGGGAGAGCCAGCATTTGCTTGCTCTCATTCCCAGCAGAGAGGCTAGCTATCCCAAACCCTGCTTACCAGTCCTGTATCCTGTAGTTCCAAGCACCCCATGTTCTGACCACTATCTCCCACCTTTCCAGGTCTGGGACCCTGGCTCTGACAATCCTGTGACCACATCAAGATCAATGGCCTACTTAGCACTTTTTTCCTCCAGTGTTGGAGATTGAAGTCAGGGTCTAGCACGTGCTAAGCAAGTGCTTACCATAGAACTATACTGTGCCCTCACCACCTCTTTCCTCATCCTTCATCCCCTCATTTTAAATCTCAGGAATCATAAATAGCTAGTGGCTACCAAATGGAACAGCTCTGGGGGTCAAGGTTTAGGCCATAGTTATCTGGACCTCACTCCAAGGTACCTAACCAAGGACCTGAACTAATAACCTTTTTGTTTGTTTGTTTGTTTGTTTGTTTGTTTGTTTGTTGTTAAGACAGTCTCTAGCTAGTTTTAGTGGCACATACCTTTAATCCCAGCACTCAGGAAGCAGAAGCAGGTGGATCTCACAGAGATCAAGGCCAGTCAGGTCAAGCTCCAGGTCGGCTAGGGAACAGGGAGACCCTTTCTCAAAAAAAAAAAAAAAAAAAAAAAAAAAAAAAAAAAAAAATCAAGGTCTCATGAAGCTCAGACTGGCCTTAGAATCACTATGTAGCCCCCTCAAATTGCCATCAAGGAAGAGTCAGGTAAAAGAAAGGCAAAGATGAGCAAGTAGCTCTCTAGTAGGATATATAGTCCTTTGGGTATATACCCTAGAATTGGATATAGAGAGATCCACAATTAGTCTCAAGGTACAGAGAATAAGAAACTTCAGAGTGCTCAGCCCCGAATAGGACATCTGTATCATACTTGCCCCCCCCACCCCTGCCCCCACCAAGGTTCAAGGATCATGGGGGAAGAGGGGCCAGAAAGACTGTAAGAGCCAGAGGCAGTAGATGACTACAGCAAAACAACTTTCTCCAGACACAACAGTGAAGGTGCATTCATGAACTCACAGCAGTTGTAGCAGCATGCATAAAACCTGTGCAACCTCAAGCCAGAAAAATCTCAGCATGAAGTAGGAAGGTGGACACAAAGCCCCAGCCCTAGCAGAAGAGCTATTGGTAATTGATGGTTGCTGGGAGAGGGAGAGTTAGTTTTCTTTAAGAATGTGACCCCTGCTGGGCGTGGTGGCACAGGCCTTTAATCCCAGCAGGCAGATTTCTGTGAGTTCAAGGCCAGACGGGTTTACATAGTGAGTTCCAGGACAGCTGGGGCTACAGGGAGACCCTGTCTCAAAAAAACCAAAAAAAAAAAAAAGAATGTGACTCCTAAACCAGGTGTGGTGGTGCTCATTTTAATCCCAGCACTCAGGAGGCAGAGACAGATAAATCTCTGTGAGTTCAAGCCAGCCTGGTCTACATAATGAGTTCTGAGCCAGCTGGGGGCTACAGCTAGACCCTGTCTCAAAAAGACCAAAAAAAGAAAAACAAAAAAAGAATGTGACCCTGGTAGGTTGATGGGGCTCCAGGGATGGCCCCACACCTAAGAGTATTTCAGTTGAGCGAATTGGACTCCATGGACTTTAAAAAAAAAAGGGAGCGTGGGACATGAAGTTATGGGATAGGTAGGTTGGGGTGAGTCTGAGAGGAAATGGGAGAGGGAGTTGAATATGATTTAAATACACTGTAATTCCCGAAGAATTAATAAAAATACTTTTTTTTTTCTTTTTGAGACAGGGAGACCCTGTCTCAAAAAGAAAAAAAAAAAAAAAAAAAAAAGGCACAGTCAGTTCCCAGATATGATCACTAGAGGGCAGAATCTCTCTCATTGTTTGGCAGAGGGGAGGGAAAAAAAAACAAAACTGAGCCAACAGTTTTCCAGAAGACCAGGTGGAAGAACATTCAGCTCCTCGCTTTCCACACATGCCTGAAATCAATTAGCGAATCATAACCAGAATTAAAAATGATAATAAGGGGCTGGAGGATGGCTCAGCGGTTAAGAGCACTGGCTGCTCTTGCAGAGGACCCAGGTTTGATTCCCAGCACCCACATGGCTGTTAACCTAACAACCGTCTATAACTCCATTTCCAAGGGAATTCAGCACCTTCTTCTGCGGCATCACAGGCACTGCAGGATAGGTGCACTGACATACCTGCAGGCAATGCATTCATATACATAAGTAAATAAAAAATTTTAAAGATAATAAAAAAATCAGATTACATAAAGTGAGAATATTATGTAGTGTAATTTCATTTTATTTATACTATGTATGCCTAGTGTATGGGTCTCAGTGTAAAAAAAATTTTTCCCTTTAATCCAAGCTTTGTCTGAGCACATATTGAGATGATATTTGTGTTTAAAAGCTAGGGACCGAGGTAGCTGGTGAGATGGCTCAGTAGGTAAAGGCACTTGACAAGCCTAAGTTTGATCCCCAGAACCCACATGGTGGAAGGAAAGAACTGACTTGAGTAAGTTATTCTCTGACCTCCACAGGAGCATTGTGGTACATGGGTGCCACACACACACACACACACACACACAAATTAATATAATTAAAAACTTATGGCTACTGGGGGAGTGGAGGGGAGCTAAATAGACTATAAAATGTATTTATTGAGGTCCATGGTCAGTAAAGTTTGAAATTCACTCTGATCTGTCACCTGTAGCCCTGAAGCCAGGTGATGGGTATGTGATAGCTTTTTGTCCAATTTCCTCCCATTGAAAACTTTTTTCTTGGGGCTGGAGAGATAGCTCAGTGGTTAAGAACACTGGTTGTTCTTCCAGGAAGACCCAGGTTCGAATCCCAGCACCCACATGGCAGCTAACAACTGTCGTAACTCCAGTCCCAGGGGATCCGACGCCTCTTCTGACCTCCACGGGCATTGTACGACACGGGTGCACTTACCTATCATTAAGGACACTCACTGTGTAGACCAGGCTGGCCTCAGAATCACAGACATCTGCCTACCTCTACTTCCCAGTGCTGGGATTAAAGGCCTGTACCACCATGCCTGGCTTATTCTTTTAATTATTTGTATATGGGTGAGGGGGACATGTGAGTGCAGTGCCTGAAGAGGCCAGAAAAGGGTGTCAGATCCCCCACTGAAGTTCCAGGCAGCTGTTAGCCTCCTGACATGGCTGCTATTATTGTTATTGTCTATATGCCTAACATAATTAAACTTCATGGTAGGTTGGCATGTTAGTAGAAGAAACCTACTGTGTATAGGTGTCAGTGCTGTCTGTGGTTTCAGGCATCCACCCACATCTTGGAATGTATCACCTGCAGGTAAGGGAGCTACCATAGTCTTTTTGTACTGAAGGTGTCTTGTTTCCTCACAGCTTCCTAACCAGGCTAAGAGTGTAGTGTCAGTGGAAAGCAGACTTCAGATACAATAAATTGTATCTGAATTCAGACTCTTTCACTTACTAGCTCTGATGGGGCAAGTCATTTAGCCCATCTGAGCTTCAGCTAGCTCATCTCTAAAAAAGTTGCCATGGAAACAAGTAACATGTGCTTCAGGCATGCCCTCTGCTTAGCAGACAGTCTACATTCTTGTTTTTCCTTCCCCATTCATTATACTCCAGCTGTCAAGTAGGTGCTAGGGGCTGGAAGGGCAACAGGCAAGAAGCATGCGTTTCTGCCTACAGGAGGTGGAAGACTTAGGAGACAAGTGGATCGCCTCATAGCCCAAAGGAGGAAAGTAGCTACTTTCCATTCATTTCTGACTGTGATGTGGCACTTTCTTTAGGTCTAGGGATAGAGTAGTGACTAGCCCACAAACACTTGTGACCAAATAACCTTCAAAGAAGTTGAATTTATTTATTTACTTTGCAGTGCTAGGGATCAACCCAGGCACATTCCATTATAGGCATGTGTTCTACCACTGAGTGACATCACCAGCTAATTGAATCTATTTTCAGCTGTAAAGGCGCTATACTCAAAGGAGAAGCACATCAGCTTCCCTGAGGACTGAGCCCTGCCACCACCATCTCCTGTCCCCAGTCTACTAAACTCCCCAGATTGTGAGTTCGGGCCTTAATTAATTATAGTTCCTCTGGTGACTGGTGATAAATCCCAGTGGGTGGACTGAGCAGGAGGCACCTGGGACCTGAAGAAATGTGCGTTAAGGATTTCTCAGATGGGCATGGTGGTCATGCTCAGAATCCAAGCATTTGGGGTGGGGGGCAGGAGGATCAGGAGCTCAATCAAGCTCATCCTCGACTATGTAAGGAACTAGGGGCTAAGTGAGATCACATCTCAAACAAAACAAAAAGATGATTTCTCCAATGGACTTTGGGGCAGAAGATCCAGGACAGCAAGCAGGCTGAAGGAGGCATGTGGCATCACAGGACACTGAAAAACTGGTTTGACACCATACAGATTTGGACTTCAGGCAGAGGTTGTTGATCCTGAGCAAGGCTTCCAAAGGTTTTATCTGAAATACTTTAGGTGGAGGGATCTAGAGGGGGCTGTAATGGGATAGACATGATATCCTGAGGGCCTGATCTGGTATGATGGCCGTGAAGAGTGGAAGGGAAGAATCATACCCTTGATATTCTTCCCTCATGTTTGAGCACCCATGCGGACCAGAGGTTGTATTCACATTAATGGTACTGGGCCTGATGGCTCATGCCTGTAATCCCAGCACTTGAGAGGATAAGGTAGAAGGATCATCCACAAGTTCAAGGCCAGCCTGGGATACATATTGAGACCCTGTCTCAAAAGGAAAAAAAAAAATAGAATGATACAAGACATGGTAGCATCAATGAAAATATACCAAGCACCTCCTGGACCAGGCCCTTGTCCTTTACCAGCATAGCCAGTTAATCCCCAAAGTAGCTCATGCAGATTATCAGCCCTTTGGCCTAGAAAGAAAGTGAGGCTAAACTGATTTAAAACTTTGTCACAGAGCTGGAGCGATGGCTCAGTGGATAAAGTGCTTGCTTGCCTGACAACCTGAGTTCGGATACCTAGAATCTGCATCTGCATAAAAGCAGGACTCAGCATATACCTGTACCTGTCATCCCAGTACTCCTAAAAGGAAATATGAGGTGGCCAGTTTGGTCTACATAGCAACTTCTAGGCCATCTGGGGGTACAGGGAGACCCTGCATTAAAAAAAGAAATAGGGCCAGGCGTGGTGGCGCACACCTTTAATCCCAGCACTCGGGAGGCAGAAGCAGGCGGATCTCTGTGAGTTCAAGGCCAGCCTGGTCTACATAGTGAGTTCCAGGACAGCTGGAGCTACAGGGAGACCCTGTCTCAAAAAGACCAAAAAAAAAGGACATGTGAGAAAGCAAAGCCAGGCCAGGTGGTGAACAGTTGTAGTCCCAGCACTCAGGAAGGGGAAGTAAGAAGAGCAAGAATTCAAGGCCCAGCCTCAGCTACAAATTTAGTTCAGGAGGCCAGCCTAGGCTATAGGAGATCCTGTGTTAACAACAAAAAGAGCTGTAGGTAAGTTGGGGGTTCAGCTCAGTGGTACAACACTTGCTTAGTATACACAGGACTGTGGTTTTGATTCCCAGGAGCACAGTTGCATTAGATCCCTTTTAAGAACAATGAAGACTTTTCGAGAAGAACCCCCCCCCAGTCTATCTCCCTTGCCATCTCACCAGCTGTGTGACTTGGAGCCACTGAATTCATCTCGCAGTGTTTGATTGCTAGGGTGGTGTGAGAGTCAAGTGTCCATCTATATAAAGCACTGAGAATAGTGCCTGGCACATGCTGTGTGCTATATAAATATTTGCTATTATTATCTCAGAGCAGACACTGCATCACATTCCTGGGTCCAACCAATAGTTGGTCAGGCAATGAGTGCACCAGTTAGCTGAAGCCAATCAAAAGCCACCCTCCAGGGCTCGGAGGAGCACAGAGGCTGCAGGTGTTGAGAGGAGAGCAGGCCAAATAGAGGTTTACAATGAAAGAGTGGAGTACGGTTAGGGACTGAGCATTAATCAGCCAAAACGATCTGTCACATGCCACATCTGTGTTCTGAAAAAAAAAAAAACAAAAAAAAAAAACTTTTTTCAGCGTATGAACACAATTTTTTTTTTTTTTTTTTTTTTTTAAGACAGGGTCTCCCCATAGCCCCAGCTGGTCTAGAACTCACTGAGTAGACCAGGCTGGCCTTGAACTCACAGAGATTGGCCTGCCTCTGCCTCCCAAGTGCTGGGATCAAAAGGTATGTGCTACCACACCCGGCTGAACACAATTCTTATTGTGTATGTTCTGATTCTTAAACTTTTGTTTGTTTGTTTGTTGGTCTTGAACACACAAAGATCCACCTGCCTCTGCCTCCCAGGTGCTGGCACTAAAGGTATGCACCACCACACCTGGCTAAAAAGAACTTTTTAATGTGGAAATTTAAGGAAGCTTAGTTGACAGGTGTGGGATCTCCTTGTTCTTTTCCAACCTGGTCTACATAGTGAGTTCCCGGTCAGCTGGGACTACAGGGAGACTCTATCTCTAAAAGACAGAAAAAAAAAAAAAAATCTTTTTAATTAATTTATGTGTTTGGGTATTTTACCTGCATGTATGTAAGTGAACCCATGTGTGCAAAGCCCACAAGGCCAGAAGAGAGCATCAGATCACCTGGAACTGAATTACGGACACTTGTCAGCCGCCTGATGTTGAGACTTGTGATGTCTGTGCTTCTCTCCTTATCATCCCCTGCACTCCTTCCTCACTCTGTGGATGTCTGGGCTCAAGCACTTCTTGAAATGCTGAGTCTAGTTAGTTTCTGCTGGTATCAGCCTTGTTCTCTTCAAGGGGTATCCAGGCTAGGAGGAGGGTTAATTGGGAACAAGCAAACCATGAACAACCATGTACGTGCTAAGCTGGTAATAACATGGATGTGCTGACTTCTTTCTACAATATGGAGTACAAATATGTCTTTCTAATACAGAATATGAAAGTGCCCCAATAAAGATGCAAGTACTACCAAGCACTAGTGTTAGGGTCCCAGGGAGGCCCAAATTGAAGGAGCCTTGATTCATAGAAGACAGTAGTTTCCTACAGCCATGCCATGAGATGGTTGTTAGGGATTGCTAGGCTGCCACAGGCAGGTCAGGCAGCTGGTTATCTCAGGTAGGCAGGACTAAGGAATGGTGAGGAAGCTGCCGGTGCTGAGTACTTCAAGGAATTGAATGTTAAGACCAGAACCTGGATTGCTAGGGGTGCAGGTTCAGTGGTGGAGTGTTTGCCTAGCAGGCACACAGCATTGAGTTCCATCCCCAGTACTGCAAAACAAACAAAACAGTTTAAGAGGAAAGAAATATGGTCTGAAATGTGGCCTGAAGGGCTGGAAGAAATAGAATAGTCTGAGGGGATTGGAGCTGGAGGATGCTCTGTACTGAGGATGAAGGGATGGGGGGAGGACATTAGAGTTTAGGTTTTCAGAGGCAGAGGAGTTCCAGATGAATACAGGCCCTCTGAGCAGGTTGCTGCTGAAAAACTTTGGAGACCTTGGAATTGAGATCAAGAACAGAGGCTGCTTTAGTCTGGTTTCTGTTTGCTGCAATAAAACATTGGCCAAAAGTAACTTGGAGAGGAAAGATTTTATTGTATCTTATTCTTCCAAGTGACAGTCTATCACTGAGAGAAGCTAAGGCAAGAACTTAAGCAGGGCAGCAGCTGAAACACAGACCCTGATAGAACACTGCTTACTGGATTCCTACCTTGGCTTACTCAGCTACAACTTTTACACAGCCCAGGCCTGCCTGCCCAGGGCTAGCACCACCCATAGTGGGCTGGGTCCTCCTACATCAACCAGAAATCAAGAAAATGCCCCACAGACATGGCCACAGGCCAGTCTGACGGAGGAAATTCCTCAATTGAGGGTCCCTCTTCCCAGATATGTCAAGTTGACAACTGAAGCTAAGCAGGACAGAAGCCAAGACTGAGTTACAGATCATCAGTGCAACATGCAAACTTTTGAGTATAGCTGACCCATTGAATGTGAATCTCAGCGAAGGGAGGTCCAAGGAGTCTGTATTTTACAAATACCTGGAGTTAATCATAGGCTGAGCTAAAATGTTGAATGAGCTGGGTGTTAGGACACACGCCCTTAATCCCAGCACTCAGGAGGCAGAAGCAGGAAGATTTCTGTGAGTTCGAGGCCAGACAGGACTACATCGTGAGACCCTGTCTTTAAAAAAAAAAGCTGGGCATGGTGGTGCACGCCTTTAATCCCAGCGCTCGGGAGGCAGAGGCAGGCGGATCTCTGTGAATTCAAGGCCAGCCTGGTCTACATAGTGAGTTCCAGGACAGTTAGGGCTACAGGGAGACCCTGTCTCAAAAAGACCAAAAAAAAAAAAAAAAAAAGACACTGAATGAGCCAGGCTTTCTGGTTGCTGGGGGAAGAAATCAAACAGAAAAACTAGAAACATGTTTAAAGACCAGAGCTGATGGCTGCCCTATAAGCTCCACACTCAGGAGTCTGAGACAGGATCACAAGTTCAGGGCCAGCCTGAACTACATAGTGAGTTCCAGCCAAGCCTTGTGTCAAAACAAACAAACAAAAAACAACCTAACACATATACAGGCTTAGCCCCTTGAGAGCCTGGGCTGTATCATCAGCAACAGATAGACTGATGGGCATGGGGTGAGAGAAGTTTTGACTTGAGAAGGAAGAGCAGTAGCCTTGATAGTCAATAGAAATAATGAGGAGCTCTGTTCACCCCAGAGCTGTGACAAGACAGGGGCCACAGGTTCCCCTGCAGAAGCCAGGTCAGTGGACAGGCAGGAAAAAAAAAAGAAAATAAAGGCAGATTAAGTCAAGACAGAGCAAGTGAGAAGTGGTGGGGGAGTCCCTCCAAGCAAACCAGGCTTTCAGAATATACAACACAGTGGCTCTGAGGGAAGGCCGCTATGGGATGGTAAGCTGTTGATGAAATAGAGCTGGCCAGATCCCAGCCACTGAGTCTACTCTGGGTCAACTTTTCTAAGCCAAACTGACTTTGCCACCTGGTCCAACAAGATGTCTCTTTTCTCTAACATTCAAACAGCTCCATCAATTAACGATCCTTCACGACGGTGTCATCGTTGTCATCACTGTCATCATCATTATCATCATCATCATCACCAATGATTTCCTGCATGCCAGCCAAGCACTGAGCATCCAGCCTAAGTCACGATGCAAAGATGAAGTCAGGCCATCCTTATAAGGGCACAACCTGGGCTAGCAGCTGGAATAAAGAGCAAACACGGGACCACCCACTGTCACCCCAGGAACCTGGAAGGAAGGTGGCTTTTTTTTTTTGTGCTTTCGTTTTGTTTTTACTTTTTATTTATTTGTTGGTTTTGTTTTGTTTTTTGAGACAGGGTCTTGTAATGTAGATCCTGTGGGCCTTGAATTTACAATCTCTGCTTCAGACTTTCCAACCCTGGGACTATTACACCCAGCTGTCCTTTCTGTTGTTATTGTTATGGGCTTTTGTTTGTTTCTTTGTCTGTTTATTTGTTTTTTAGTAGGGTCACACTATGTAGCCCAGGCTGGCCTGGAACTCAGAATTCCCTTGTGTTAGCCTTCCCATTGCTGGGCTTACAGGCATGCACCATCGTGCCCTGTTGTGCCTTAGATTATCAGTGGGCCTCTCCTTAGAAAGCCACAGAGGTAGACTTCCCTATCCCTAGCAGTACTCTGAGCTGCTCCAGGGAGGAAGCTGTGGCCAAAGACCCTGAGCACACAAGTATCTCAGAGAGAACTCTCCTGCAGCTTTCCTGGAGTGATTGTTCTGACTGCCTGTTCACCGTCTGCCCTGTGCTTGGGATTGTCTTTCATACAACTGTTGTGCAGGGACAGATCCCACTGATCAGAACAAGAGAGTTCTAGTCTCCTAGTGCTCAGCAGCAATGAACTGGCATTCAGCTGTTCTTTGCTTCTATCATTCACTCATTCATTCGGCAAACACTTGACTTCCTGGGGCTTACATTCCAGTGGAGGTGACAAGTGAGAAGCCCCAAATCATGTCCACATGTGAAATGTGCCTTGAAGGGGAAAGAAGCAGAAGAGTAATGTAAGTAATAGAGAATGATGGAAGGCCAGCAGAGGCCTCTAGGAAGGGCTGATATTTTTCTGTATACCTGACATAAATGAAGTGTACACATCTCTGGTGTACACCTCGGCGAGTTTTACTGCTGCTGTCTCAACCTCTACGTTAACAGTCCTTTTGGGCCACATAATTCTTTGTTGTGGGCCTGTCCTAGGACAGGATCTACGTTTATCAGGATCTACATTCTAGATGCCATAGCATCCTCTCAGTTCAAGGTGCAGATTACTTCTTATCGTCCAAGTGGAAGCAGCATGTGCAAAGGGCCTTATGTCCTCTTCTTTTCCTGTTCCTATGATAAAATACCCTGAGAAAAGCACATCAGGGAAAAAGGGTTGATTCTGGCTCACAGTTCAAGGGTTCAGTCCATCATGGCAGGGAAGTGAAGGCAGCAGGAGCCTGAAGCAGCTGGTCACATTGTATCTATAATCAAGAAGCAAAGAGTGCTGAATGCTAACTTTCTCCTGTGTATACAGCCCACCATTCTAGCCCAGGAGATGGTGCCACCCATAGTGGGTGGCTCTTTTCACCCCAATTAACCTAATCAAAACGGCTTCCTACAGGTATGGAGGTCCATCTCACAGATTATTTTAGATCTCATCAAGTTGACAATTGAGATTAGCCATCACAGAGCCTGAGTGGAAAGGAGCTAGGAACATCTAAGGGACCATGTGGCTAACCCATGGTGATAAGAGGAAGGATGGCATTTGAGGAGGTTGAAGACTCAGTCCTGTCAAACAGAGGCCTTGTGGGTAGGCCTTTGACATTTTGGAGAGCATTTGTGAGTATTTAATATGCCAGACACTGGAGAGTTGAGGATGAATACATCAAATTATAATCTCCACTCTGAAGAAAAACAGTAAAGTCTGAGACTCTGCTCTGAGATAGGCAAGTAGAAAGATGTGGCCGTGAGTATTACATGGAAGGGTACTGTATGTGCAAATATGTGCATATACAAGAGAGCACACAAAGTCATGTGTAACAAAGAATGAAGGGCACTGCAGTAGAAAGTACCACATGCACAAAAGCATGGGAGTGCAAAACAATACGGTGAGTTCTAGAAACTGTGGGTAGTTAGGTATTGCAGAGCATACAGCACAGGAAAGGGGTGAATAACAAGGCATTTGGCTCGCAAGAACAGCAAATTCTCATGGAACAGGAAGGAAAACTAAAGTAAATTTGGAACAGATATGGAAAGTCTTCCAGAACAGTCCAGAATAGAGGAGGATGACTCCTTGAGTCTGAGTTCCCAAAGACACTCCCCTTCAGTCCCTATCCCCAGACCCCCAGTCCTGTCCTTGACTCCATGGATTTCATAAACTATATCTTGAGTTTATTCTCTATAAACTTGTGTGTGTATGTGTGTGTGCGTGTCCTGAGATTTAGAATTCAGTCCTCTGTGTGCTTTACAGGGATTGTATTTTAATTTCTCCATATAATGCTGCCTTTCTTACAGCTGGGTGTGTTCACAGTGATGCACAATTCTTCACTTTGCTTGTATAGACACACAGACACAAACTCCCCTGTGCTGGATGGACCTTCTGTGAATTTGCTTATCGGTCTTCCTCTCCCTCTGGCTTTGGCAGCTTTAGCCTTTCCTCTGCCAGAGCATGGAGTAGCCAAACTGCAGGCAAGGATTGGGGAGGGAGCAGGCCATAGGCTCTGTCCCTCAATATGTATCCACAGAAAATAAACTCAGTGATGGCCTGTGCTTCTGGATTAAAGCCAGAATTGGATAGATTACAATTCAGTTTGGGGGAAAACTTAACCCATCCCTTGGCTTTTGGGTGGAGAGTAGGTGGAAGATGACGCCTCCAATGCATTGTACATAGGATCCTACAGTTGCTCACTGGGCACTATCTGACCTTCATAACACAGACAGAGATGGAAAATGTGATGTAGGGGGTATAGTTATCTCAGGCTTTCAGACCAGAGCACAGGAAGCTGTGAGGAAAACAAGAGCATTGCCTTACCTGCTTCCCTCCGCCCATCTCCCAGTGGGAGTGATGGGGAGCTTGACTTTGCAGCATTTCCTTCCCTTCCTGCAGTGGGCCAGGCAAGACCTAATCCAGTGGAGCCCAGCCCTGGCTCCTGTATACCTAAATTTGTAGATTGTTCCACACTTGCCCTCACATCTACTTCTACCCCACTGACTAAAGCAACATCTAGAACCTATCAGGAAGACAGCAGTAAGGAGATGAGTGGACAGTGATTTAGAAATCAGACTGGGCAGGGGACTGAGGATGTCTAGCTCCCCAAGACCTGGCTCTCCACCCGTTGCTGCATGACCTTGATGAAGTCTTGCCCTTGAGCTTGTGTGGCCTGTGGCCTTTTCTCACCCTTCAGTCATGCCTTAAATGTCTCCTGCTCAAGGAGGCCCTCCTAGTCTAAGTTGATCCTCTAGGCCCCATTTCATTGAGCCCTCTGTTTGCTTCCTTTATAAAGTACCAGTTTCTCTTCACACCTCTGTGTGTGTGTGTGTGTTTGTGTGTGTGTGTGTGTTGTATGTGTGAGCACATGTGCAGAGACATACACATACAATATTTATTTGCCTACTTGGTTTGTCTCATCACTGGATTCTAAAGTGTAGGTGCTAGGAATGCTCAGAGACACCCTCTTCTCCCATGCTGGGGATTGAACTCAAAGCCTGGCACATGCTAGACAAGTGCTATATACTAAGAGCTACTGCCCCAAGCCTGGATAATGGTGTCTTAAAAAAATTATTATTATATTTATTTATTTATTTGGGGGGGTATGTGTGAGGTCAGTTCTCTAGTTCCACCATGTGTGGGTACTGGGAATGGAACTCTGGTCGTCAGACTTGGCAGCGAGTGCCTTTACCTACTGAGCCACCTCGCGGGGTCCTGTGCATCTTTGACCACTCTGAGAACCTGGCACAACGCCTTTAGTTTAATGAGTGAATAAGCGAACAGCAGCAGATCCGACAAATGCCCAGATTTCTTCAAGCTGATAAAATTTATGAGACTAAGGTTTCTCAGCAAAGGACCACTCCAGGGCTTCTCTCAGAGTCCCCTGCAGGGGAAGAGGGCGAGGCAGACTGAGGCCAACTTGGCCCCAGATCAGCCCAGGTCCTGTACGCTCAGGCCCCGCCTCCAAACCGGCCAGCAGGGGGCGGAGCCAAATGCCTTTGGGCAGCAGGGAATTCCAGGCCAGTGCCCCGCAGCAGCTGGCGAGGGGGCGGGTTCGAATGCCAGGTGGTGGGTGGAGCCAGAACGACCCGAGCCCTACCGCGTGCGGGTGCTGGGAGCCCAGCTTCTCCCCGCGGGGGACGGGGGGGGGCGGGGGGCGGAGGGGGCGTCGCCTAGCAACGCCCCGCCCCGCCCCCGGCTGGCCGCGGGCGCCGGCCCCCCGCATGGCTTGGCAGGGCTGGCCCGTGCCCTGGCTGTGGGTCTCTGTCTGCGGGCTACTGCTGTTTGCCTTGGTCCTGCTCCTGAGCCCCGGTAGCTGCCGTGCTCGGCGGGGCCTCCGCGGCCTCCTCATGACGCGCAGCCAACGGCTGCTCTTCCGAATCGGGTTAGTGCCCCGGCTCAGATAGATCCGCGCCGGGGAAGGCGGGCGCCTTGAAGGGGGGACGCGGAATGGATACTGGGGGTGCTTGGTTGGCTTGGACCTGGGGGCGGGGGGAAGGGTCCCGAGCCAGAGCCAGGGATGGAGAGATGGACTGGAGAAGCCACTGAGTTTGTGCGGAGGAAGGAAAAGAGTTGGCGAGCGGGGCTGAAGAATTGGGGTGACTGAGTGGGAAACAAGGATTAGGGCAAGCGAGTCAGAGTAGCCAGGAGTCGGGGAGACCGGGGAGCTGGGAAAGCCGGGTAGTGCCGAAGCCCGCTTGCAGTGCAGACTGCGCCTGGAGGCAGGACTGCGGTCAGCAGACCCCAGCTCCACCAGCAGGTGCAAAAGTGAAAGCAAGCTGACCAGGGAGGTGACATCGAAGCTTCCTCCATATGTCCCTGTCCCTCTCCCCATCATCCAACTCTCCACCACTCTAGGTAGATTGTTCTGTCCCAAGCAGAATCCCAACTCTGTACGTCAATCTGGCCCTTTATCCTTACCCCCCACTCCTGGCACCCAAAGCCCCAGTCTGTGAAATTTTACCCCACTGACAGCCACAGATCTCCAGTGACTTTTTCCAGCGAACTTTCTCCTCCCTCTGCCCCTTCCTTTGAGAGGCCCAGGCAAGAGTGGTAACCAGCATTTTACCACCATCAGGGAGAGGCAGAGAAGGAACCAGAACACAGGCTTCTGAGGGGTCACTGAGCAGGACCGCAAACCCCAGTTTAGGAACAATGATGTTGGGGATGGGAATTGTGGCAGCGCTGGCCACAGACCAGATTCCTGGGAGGGCCTAAGCGTGGGAATTTCCTGAACTTCAGAGAAGACATTGTGCGATTCACCCTCCTCCCTTCTCAGACCACCCCAGATACTCCCCCAAACTTCAGCATAGGACTCCACTCACAGTCTCTAAAATAAGAGATCTAAAAGCCTAGTGGTCTGAAGAACAAATTCTAGGTAATGCTCCAACCAAATTGTTATTCCTTTGTAAAAAAGCATTAAAATAATAAGGTGACAGTTTTTGTTTTGGTGGTTTTGGCTGGTTGGCTCATAGCCCAGGCTGGTCTTGTGATCCTCCTGCCTCAGCCTCCTGAATGCTGAGGTTTATAGGTGTGCACCACCATACCTAACCAAGGTCTGTGACTATATAACTATCTTTATATTTTGGATTTGGATTTGAGGAGGAGTGTGAGGTATGGTTTGGTTTGTTTTTTTTTTTTTTTTCTGTTAGTTGGTTGGTGGTGGGGATTGAGCCCAGAGCCTCATGCATGCTAAGCATATGCTGTACCACTGATTGACACACCCCTAGTCTCTAGATTTGGGGGGGGGGGGTGTTGTTTGGTTTTTCAGTTCTCCTGACAAAATTTCTGGAATTCATGTAACTCTAATTAAAGAAATTTTAAATCTACTTTTAGCATCCAAAATTGGTAAGTTTGAAACCATAGAAATAGCCTAAGGAAGTAGAAATGTTATCTATCCATGAGGAACTAGAATGAGAATCCCTAATATAAAATGGGCACAATCACAGTGCCCCAACCACAAGGACTTGGGTGTCCCTAGACTTGGGAACTGCAAGTTTCCAAATCCTATAACTTTGATTTCTCAGAGAGCTTTTTTCAGAACTAAGTGTCTCTCTCTCTCTCTCTCTCTCTCTCTCTCTCTCTCTCTCTCTCTGTGTGTGGGTGAGCTAGGAGGCCAGGGTGCAGCCCTGGGTTTCACTCTCTCTCTCATTAGGGGTTGAAACAGTGTCTTGCTATGTATCCCAGACTACACTCAAACTTTGCAGCCATCCCACCTCAGCTTCTCTCATGCTGCGATTACAGGCATGCACCACCACACCAGGTTTAGAATTCAGTGTTTTGTTTGTTAATTATGAAAAAATAAAATATCACACTATTAAGCTGGGCATGGTGACGCGTGCCTTTAATCCCAGCACTCGGGAGGCAGAAACAGGTGGATTTTTGTGAGTTAAAGCCAGCCTGGTCTACATAGTGAGTTCCAGGACAGCTGGGGCTACAGGGAGACCTGGTCTCAAAAAGACCAAAAAATATATATACATATATATATATGTATATATTTATAGTGTGATATATATATATATCACACTATTTTAATAGCCCACTAAAGTTTTATATATTCAGATACTTAAATTCAGTCAAAATTATAACTAACTTTAGACAAGTATTCAGAAAATATTTCTTGAAAAAGAAAATGGAAGCAGAAACTGATTAAATACTCTTAATTTGAGAACTAATTCCTAAATATAGGATATGTGTTCAATAGTAAATTGGTGCAGCTCTCAGAAATTACAAGAGTGAATACTGTTCTCAACAACTATGGCAACCCATACGTCATTGTATACTGCCTTCTTTGCAGTTCCTTCATCAGTCAGGATCTCTTCCTATAAATCTAAACAGTTTTGAATGGCCCAGAGGATTTAGAAGTACTGTCAGATACAGCACTGTCCAACCTAGCATATATGTCCAATGAGCCGTCATCATTGTTTTTAAGAGGAAAGGCAGAAAAGATATCAAATAACTTGTTCCATCACCATTGTCATCATCGCTGCCATGGTCCTATATCCTTCTGATGGGTGCCATCTCCCTGGCTAGGCCCTCTAGAATTGTTTTGGTTTTTAAAAAATATTTATTATTTTTATTTTATGTGTATGCATGTATTGCCTGCATGTAGGTAAATGCACCCGTGTAGTGCAGTGCTCTTGGAGGACAGAAGAGGCTGTTGGATCCCCTGGAACTGAATTTACGGACAGTTGTTAGCTGCCATGTGGGTGCTGGGATTCAAACATGGGTCTTCCGCAAGAACAGTGTTCTTAACTGCTGAGCCATCTCTCCAGCCCCTAGAATTCAGTTTTTGTTTTGTTTTTTTTTTTTTTTTGGTCTGCAGCCCCAGCTGGTCTGGAACTCACTATGTAGACCAGGCAGGCCTTGAACCTGTCTCTGCCTCCCAAGTGCTGGGACTACAGGTGTGTGCCACCACGCCCAGCTGAGAATTCCATTTTTTAATGGGCCTTCCTTTGTCTGGATTTCCAGATTGCCTTAGAATCAGCTTTCCAAATTTGCAGAGCAGAAGGGTGTGCTTGGAATCAGAATTCGAGACCCTGCTGTTCTGTAATCTGGGAAACAATCAGTCCAGTTCCTTGAGCGGAGACAATGTTAGCCTTCTGAGCAAGGGGGAGGGCAGACAGTAGCAGGAAACCTGGGAATGTGCGGGTGTTGTTGTGGGGTGCCTCCAGGAAGGATAAACGGGGAGGAGGGACCCAAGGACACCCCCTACAAGCTGAAGGTGTGGCTGGGAAGACCACAAGTGGAGCATTTTGTTGAGACTGGAAAGCAGGCAATAGAAATCTTAAGCCATAGCTGGGAGAGAGGCACTCCTCATGTTATCATTTGTAATGATAATTTTATGAAAGGCTTCCCTTGATAACCATTTTTTTTTTTTTTTTTTTTTTGAGATAGGCATAACTAGGCTCAACTGAGGTAGATCCAAGGCAGGCTGAAGTTAAGACACATGTATGTGAGGTCCTCTGGGAGACCTGAGATACTGTGCACAGTAGGTAAGGGCATACCAAATGGAGTGGCTGGAGAAATCAGCTTTTGAATTCTGGCTTTGTTGGCCAAGTGACCTTGGATAGATAACTTTTCTGAGCCTTTGCAGCTAGAAAATGGGGAGTGATGTTAGTGCTAATGAACTTGTAGGTAAGTGTTCAGGAAATGTTGACAGTTGCTTGTAGGGTAGCCTGGGATAGGAGGGAGGTTACATGTCCTCCTTAAATACTTCCACAACTGTCTTCCAAGTTTATCCAACCACCACCCATCAGGAAATGCCACATCCCTCATTCATTCCATAACACCTAGCTGCTCTGGATCAGGACTGTTGGTCATACACAGGAACAGGATCTGGTCAGTGTTCTCTAAGGGTCAGGGGATAGGCCCATGTGAATAGATGTAAACCCGGGTCCAAACTGTGGCAGGACTAGGGCACAGCAAACTCCTAGGAGCAGCAGGGTGTACCTGAGAAGCCTGGAAACAAGAAGATAGGACTCTCCCATGTGTATCCCTGCTTCATGCCTCAGTTTCCCTTTTGCCCCTTTACTTCTCAGTGTGTTAGCGGGGAGGACTTGGCAGAGCCCTGTGGAGAGCCTGTCCACCAGGAGAGGTGGGTGGACCCACCCTCTCCAGGAGAGGCTGCATTCCTATTGTGCTGAGGGTGCTTTCAGAGCTGAGGTGAACAGATGAACGTCTGTGTAGACAGACTGTCCTAGCTAACCAAGCCTAGGTTAATTCTCAAGCACAAGAGACCTTCAGTTTCTTTCTTTTGGGGAAGTGGGGTGCCTAGTCTTACATATATTACATAAGCATAAGCACCCCAGCACTGCATGCCATCCCAGAAGATCTCTCTCCTTTTTGTCATTTATTTATTTATTTATTTATTTATTTATTTATTTATTTATTTTTGGTCTTTTTGAGACAGGGTCTCCCTGTAGCCCCAGCTCACTATAAAGGCTGGCCTTGAACTCACAGAGATCTGCCTGCCTCTGCCTCCCACATGCTGGGATTAAAGGCGTGCACCACCACACCCAGCCTTATTTATTGTTTTTTAAATGTTTTTATTTTATGTGTATGAGTGTATTGCCTGCATGTATGTGAGTGCAACTGTGTCTGCAATGCCTTGGAGGTCAGAAGAGGACATCAGATTCCCCTGGAACTGGAGTTAAGGATGGTTTGTAGCCACCATGTGGGTGCTGGGAATCAAACCCAAATCCTCTACAAGAGCAGTCAGTGCTCTTAACCACTGAGCCATCTCTCCAGCCCCGTCCTCTCTTTTTTTTCAAACAGATATTTAATTTTTTTTTTAATTTATATGTATGTGCATGTGTATACAAGTGTGGGTGGGGGGTTTGCTCTGGAGACCAGAAGAAGGTGTGGGATCCCCTGGAGCTAGAGTTACAGGAATTCATGAGCTACCTGACATGGGTGCTGGGAACTGAACTCAGTCCTCTGGAAGAACAGTAAGCACTTAACTGCTGAGCCCAGGAGATCTTTCTGACCCCACCCCAACCACCTGAGTAAAATCAACTGTCCCTCTAGGTCTTACTTGTACCATTTCTACAAGGGATCTGGCATTTCCTGGTGGGTGGTGATTGGATAAGATTAGAAGACAGTCTTGAAAGTGTTTAAAGAGGACATTTATACTCCCTCCTGCCCATCCCAGGTCACTGCACAAGCAACTGCCAACATTTCCTGTGCCCTTACATGCTGGTTCATTCAGTCTTCACAGGACCTACATGAGGTAGGCATTAACACCCTTATCTGGGCCCCATGACCCAATGTCAAGGGTGCAGAAACTCTGACATGAGCATCCCTAGTAAGAGCCCTATGCTTGTGGCCTGGATAAAGACCGGGCACAGTGAGCTGGGCCATCGGAGACACTACTGTCACTACCTCTAAGTATTTTCAAATGCAACCAGAATGAAACTGATGATTTTATGTCAGAAACATGGGCTGGCAAGATGGCTTAGTGGGTGAGGTGCTTGGTGCCAAGGCTAATGACCTGAGTTTGAACCCTGGGACCCACATGATAGAAGAAGAGAACTGACTCTTACACACACACACACACAATCAATCAATCAATCAATCAGTGTAATTTTAAAAAATGAAAATCGGGGCTGGACAGATGGCTCAGCAGTTAAGAACACTGGTTGTTCTCGCAGAAGACCCAGGTTTGAATCCCAGCACCCACATGGCAGCTAACAACTGTCCATAACTCCAATCCCAGGGGATCCAACAGCCTCTTCTGACCGCCTCAGGCATTGCACGACACGGGTACACTTACCTACATGCAGGCAATATACACATACACATAAAAATAATAAAAAGTTTTTAAAAGCTTTTAAAAAATAAAAATAAAAATCATAAATTACATATTTGAAAAAGCAAAAATGTTGCTTCTCTGCTCAGACATGTCCAGTGGTGTCCTATCGCTCATGAAGACAGAGTTGGCTCTCTGAGCACTGCCCAGCCTTCAACCACAGGACCTACTTTACTGTTTGTCAAACACTCCCAGCCAATCCCACCACCAGATCCTTACTCCCCTTCTTCTACCTCTGCTCAGATGTTGCCTTGTTAACAGAGGACTGCCCCTGCTGTGACCATCCCACATAATACACAATGTCCCACCCCTGCCCCTGTGGTCCCTCACCCAGCTTTATTCACAATAATATGTAACACTCCATGATATGCTGTATGCTGACTTATCTATTTATGTACTGTTTTTCTCCTCCAACTTAATATGGCCACACAAGGGACAAAACCTTGTTCCTGTGTCTCAGTTTCGAGAGCAGTGTCCATATAATCAGCCCTTATCAAATGTTTTTGGATGGATGGATGGATGGATGGATGGATGGATGGATGGATGGATAGATGGATGGCCTTAAGCCAAGTACCATGTCTTCCATGAAGCTGGCTTAGCCTCCTCAGTCTAAATTCATTTCTGCTTCCACTGGGGCCTGGCCACTACCATCCCCTTTAGAGCTTTCAGTGTATTTTACCTGTTCTGGGCTCAGGTAGTCACAGGTCTGGCTCCTGGACTCCACAGGCCTGCCCAGGGAGTATCACAAGGGCCTGGGATAAGGGTGAGTGAAAGAAGAGAGAATCAAAGGAAGTCAATACTAGAGCTTTGGCAACCAAGTGGCCTGGGGATACAGGCAAGGAGACAAGACTGGCCAGGCCTCCCTCCTGCCTAGGATGAGACTACCTGGAGTGGCTTCCAGTTTTAAATGTGCTTCCCATCCTACCTGAGAGCCCCTAGTAGTCACTCTTTCTCCTTCTGTGAAAGATAGCTGTCATCTAGAGAGGGCTGTGAATCCTGGGGAAATACTGTTCTGGGATGGGGCAGCCAGGAGACTCATCCTCTCCTGGGCATGGGGAAGTAACCTCCAGGCATGCTGGTGTCTACAGGAAGCCCTCATCCCTAGGGCCTGTTCAGTTGCTTCATTAACTTGTTTCCTGTTTCAAGAAAACATACAACAGGGAAAAGCCTCTCTGTTCCTAAGGGGCCTTGAGCAGACCTTGTTCACATAGAGCCATGTGCCCTCCAGGTCTCTTAGTCCTCAGACAGCCATTCCAGGTTTCTTATTAGGAGATCCCTGTTGCTGATCCAATGTAAAGCCTGGGCAAGCTGGGTCTTGGACAGAAGCACCCTTGATTAGCAGCCTATTCACCCTGGGTCTGTCTCACTATTCTGGGCCTGCTTGTTGGGCTACAGTGGTGTCTCAGGTCCCGCTTTGCTCAGGGGACCCACATATAGGGAGTATCTTAATTGGGGAGGAGGTAAGGGAGGTGATCCTGGTCATAGGGGCTGCCCAGGTGTTCTGTGGTCACAGAATCACCTTTATCCTGCTTCCTTCTGCCCCAGGCTGGCCTGAGGCAGGACCCTGGACCCAGCTGGGGCAGTCACTTGACTTTCCTCCAGTTTCCTTCATGATTGCCAGAGGGAGGAGGGGAAGGGGAAGAAGAACAGCATTGTGTGTTTTCTACTATGTACCAGAAGAAGGGCCAGGGGAGGGGGTGCCACACTTACTTTCAGCTGTCCCCATAGCTTCCCATGGAGCTGGAGGCTGGTCCCAGATACCAGGGAAGCCATGCCCTGGCTCAGGGAGGCAAGGGACAGGAGATACCACACTGGGGATGAGGGGACTGTTCACAACTTTAACCCACAGGGAGGGCCCTGAGAGGGGACTTCCACACCAGCTCCATGCTGTGGGGTAATTTTTCATGCTGTGGGGTGATTTCTCCATCTCCCACCTGGATCCCAGGGGACCAATTAGGAAACTATTTTCTTTCTGATGGTGGGTAATTCCAGACTCTAGAAATGCTGAGTCAGAATCTAGGGCTGGGGATATTACCTAGTGGTAGAGCAGCTACCCTGCATGCACCAGGCCGAGATTCTATCCCCAGCACTGCAGACCCTGGGAAGGAGCAAAGGAAGAAGTCAGAAGAGGTACTAGACAGCCCACCCAAGTAGAGCCTTCTGGTGTAGTACTTTGAGAAGCACTATCCTAGTTACTAACTTGCTGACTGTGCCTGGAGACCCCGTGCAAAGTGTAGCTGTCAGTGTCACCGTAGCAGTCACATGAACTTTTAGAAGGGTTGAAGAGAAAGGAAAGCAGGCTTGGGAGTAAGTTCCTGCTTCTTGAACCCAGTAACAGGTCATGTAATCTAGTAATGACTGGAAAAACTAGGGGCTAAGGGCAGGGTAGCATTCGTAAGGCCCTAGGTTCCATCCCCTACTCCAAAAGAGAAAGACAGGGAGGGACAGGGAGAACAAGCAAGCAAGCAGAGGCCTTTCCATGGAGCCATGGCATCCCAGCCAGGTAAAGTGGGGGTTGGCCATAGGACCCAGTTTCCTCTCAGTGACTCCACATTTTCCTCTTCTGGCTCCACCTGTTTTCCTAAGTTCTTCTCTCTCTCCCTGTGGAACCCACCAACACTCTGCAACAGTCACCAGACCGCTGGTTCCCAGAGGCCAGACCCTGGGCTGTGTATTCAGGTCTATGTAGACACCCTGACCTATCATTTTTATCAGAAAAGGACCTTAGAGGATTTGGGGTAGCCCCAAAATAGTTCAGGCCCACTCTGTTCATCCTACCTCCACTTCGGGTTTGAGGGGAATTTTAGTGGAATGGACTCCAGGACAGGCTGCTGAGGATGAATCTCCACCCCACCCATCCCGAGCAAGCCAGACCTGTCACACACTCTGTGCTCTTTTTCCTCATCTGTAAGATGCGAATATGGTACCTGCTTCAGCCTTGTTGTGAGAATGACCCAAGATAACCCATGGGGCAGTGAGCTCAGTCAGTGCTTGCTCACAGGCCAAGACAAGAAAAGCTGTGGCATTGGAAATGGTTATTAAAGATGAGGCAGCAATCTCTGGGGAGGAGCTGCGACCCTGACGCTGTGGGCAGAGTGAGGCATTGGGACCTCATAGCCTCTGTCCAGTGCCCCTTCTACCTCAGCACACTCGTCTCTTCCTTCTCCCTTCCTCCTGTCTTCAAGGCCTGGCTGCAGCCTGCAGGGCAGGCAACATTGGGCTTTTATGTCCCAGTGACACAGCCCCATCCATGCCCTTGAATCTAGGTGACCTGCTTGGCAGAGCACCCTGCTTGCCTGGGTCTGTGGGGGCAGTAGGGCGAGGGGAGGGACATGGGAAGCAGGTGGGTGAGGAGAGAAGAGAGTAGGGTTGGAGAGGACTTGAATTGGGCAAACCACCCTATTAGACTTACTGGGTCCACCAGTCTTGGCCTTGGCTGGGATCCACTCTGCCCAGGCACTGTGCCACCTACATGCCTGGCCCCTCCCCAGTCTTTCCTAATCACTAGCCAGCCTTTCTTGAATACCACTGGCTGGCTATGCCAGTGCAGGAGCTCTTCAGGGTGGAGGGGAAACACAAGGAGCAGGTGGGAGTCTGCAAGCCTTCAGTTGGGTGGTGTCCCAAGGTGAATGCCATGGAAGCCATGGGTATAGGTATGTGCCTGAGAGCCCAGCTAGGGAGCTAGAGGGTGCTGCATGCTCCATATGGAGCAGAGGAAAGAAGTTCTCTGATGGTGTCATCAGTGGCCACATCTCCAAGGAAACAAGTGGGAACTAAGCCCTGAAAAGTGGCTAGGATTCCAGTAAGTAGAGAAACCTAGATCAAAAATGTGGTGTTCTGGGCTGGGAAAGCTGCCAGAGAGGGGCAGGTAGCAAAGAGCTATTTCTTCTTGTTGTTTAAAATGGTTTCATGTAGCCCAGGCTGACCTCAAACTTCTGATCCTTCTGACTCTACCGGGAGCTAGGCTTGGGATGACGAGCATACACAACCATACCTGGTTTATGAGGTTTGAACCCAGGACTTCATGCATGCCAAGCAAGCCCTCTGGAGCTGAACTACATCCCCAGCCCTGTTTGATCTTTTTTTTTTTTTTTTTTTTTTGGTCTTTTTGAGACAGGGTCTCCCTGCAGCCCCAGCTGGCCTGGAATTCACTATGTAGACCGGGCTGGCCTCGAACTCATGGAGATCCGCCTGCTTCTGCCTCCCAAGTGCTGGGACTACAGGCATGCGCCACCACACCCGGCTGTTTGTTCTTTTTAATCTTTATTGTGTGTGTGTGTGTGTGTGTGTGTGTGTGTGTGTGTGTGTGTGTGGTGGGAGAGGCTCATGTGCCAAGGTTCACATGTGGTCAGTCCCAGGGGATGGAACTGCACCCTGCTGAGTCATCTACAGGCACCCTCCGTTTTGTGTGTGTGTGTGTGTGTGTGTGTCCGTGTGCCATCATATTCTTGTGTCTTGAGGTCAGAGGACAACTTTCCGGAATCAGTCTCACCTTGTATGTCATAGAGGCAGGGGCTCTTGTTTCTGCTGTGCTTTGTACTCCAGGCTAGCTGGTCTGAGAGCTTGCCGGGGGGGTGGGGGGGTTCCTTTCTCCACCTTCCATCCTGCTGTAGGAGTGCTGGGGTTACTGAGGTTCACCAGGTCCAGCTTTTTGTGTGGGTCTGGACATTTAACTCTAGCTGTCAAGCTTGCATGGCTTAGCACCTTTACCACCTGAGCCATCTCATGGGCTCCCTGTTATCTTTTTGAGACAAAGTCTCATGTAGCTCGGGCTGGCTTCAAACTCCTTATGTACCTGAAGATGACTGAACTCCTGATCCTTCTGTCTCAGCTGTCCAAGTGCTGGGCTTACAGGATTAAACCACCACACCTAGCAAGGTTGTTTTGAAGTTATAGTTTATTTTTCTGGTGCTAAGGGTTGAATCCAGAGCCTCAAACATGCTAGGCAAGTGCTCTTCCACTGAACTAAATCTTTTTTTTTTTTTGTCTTTTTGAGACAGGGTTTCCATGTAGCCTCAGCTGGCCTGGAACTTGATATGTAGACCAGGCTGGCCTTGAACTCACAGAGATTCACCTGCCTCTGCTTCCCAAGTTCTGGGATTAAAGGTGTGGGCCAGCATGCCCAGCCCACTGAGCCCTGAAATTCTAACAGTAAGTTAACTCTGGCATTTTCAATAACACTAGATAAGAAAGAAGTCTGGGCTCATTCCCTCCTCCAGAAATGAAACATTACAGATAACACAGAAGGTCTGCAGTCCCTCTGCCTCCCTGCTGCTGAGCACTGCTGGGTGGGATGGTGACCATTTTCAAAAGTCTTATTCTATTACCACATGTCTATATCCTGGAATGGGAATTGGGATGGTTTCTGCATGCATTGACATTTTAATAAATGTCAGATTGTTTTCTCAGCAATGTGTCTTTTAGTTTAATATGCATTTGGACTCCGTGTGTTGAATCCTGTGAAAACTAAAAAGCCATTTGTTTTGCTGGCTGTGTAGTTTTCCACAGTCTCAGTGTGATCTGGCTTATTTATATACTTTGTTGTTGGACATTTAGGGAGTTTCCACCCTGTCATTCAGGGGAGCACTGAATTTCATTGGAGTGAACAGGAGGAAGGAAGGGAAAAGCCAAAGACTGGCTTTGGTGTCAGCTTAGGGAGGGTCAGACCAAGGAGTCGGAGTCTCTCGTGCCCTGGGAGCCACAGCAGGCTTGGGAACAAGGCTCAGTCAAATGTGGTGCTCTCAGAGCTTGAGTTTTTGCCAAAGATCTATAGTTTGGATTGCCAAAACCTGGATGAAGGAGTCTCTTGTAAGGCCTGGGGGTAAATTCCAAGGGTTTGTCCACTACATGAGCTCACTTGGAGGGGTGGGAGGCAGAATTTAGAAGGATCCTTACTTCTGAGAGAGAGAGAGAGAGAGAGAGAGAGAGAGAGAGAGAGAGAGAGAGAGAGAGAGAGAGAGAGAGAGAGAGAGAGAGAGAGAGACCTAAAGGGAGTACTCCAGATCTTTCCCACAGGACTGGAAGATGACCATGTGACTGTGACATGGCCAAGGCCAATGATGCAGACAGATGAAAGAGTTGAACTCAGCAAGAGCCATGTGGAAGTCATTGTGGGGAGGGCACAGTTAGGACCTCAGGCCCTTCCCTGCCTGCCTCATTGCTTCAGCCCTAACACAGGATCCAGATCGCAGGCAAACAAGGGCCATGTTTTCCCCACCCCCACGGCAGGCAGCCACTCTCATCCTCCCATCCAGTGCAGGCCTAGCCAGGAACTGCCTTTCCCAGACTGGATGACTTGGCACCTCAGGCCCCCTTCCCCTCAGACCAACTTGCAGGGTACCCTTTACACGGCAACCAGGAACCCTCAGAAAGGGAAGTTAGACTGCTGCTTCCCTTTTAGAGCCCCACCATTCTAACTGCCATCTTCCCTTGCTTTCTCTGTGACTTAACCCTGCCTACTCACTGGCCCCTGCTCTGCCTCTCTGAATCTGCCAAGGCCCCCAGGCCTTCTGGCAACTCCTAGAACATGCTATATTCCCTGCTGACCAGGCAAACAGTGTTCTGTGGGCTCCCAGTTTCCCACTACAGTGTCACCCCAGAGAGAAGAGGCCATCCTTGGCTCCTCTGTGCAGTCAAGTCCCTTCCATTCTAGCAGCTCTGATCCCTGCAGTTTGACTTAGCTGGTGGCTAGTACTTCATCTCTTTTCTAGTTTCATGTGTGTGAGTCCCCCTACTTTTGCTATAACACAGGGCCCCAAGGCAGGGACCCTTCCACCTTGTTCTATACTGTCGCCACCATGTCCAGCAAGTATAATGAATATTTGCCAAATAAAATGAGCCCCCAAGAGACTGACCTTCATCACCAGATTCTTGGTGCATGACCCCAGTACTCACTTGTCTTTTGTTAGGACCACAAAACCAAAGCACACATGTTAGCAAACTGCAAGAAGGCAGAGAATTTCTCAGCCCCTCCCAGAGACAGGGCCTTGTCCCGGCAGCTGTGCGGCAGACGTGGCAGAATTTGGTAAGGAAGCAGGCGTTGCTAAACCCTTCCCACCACCGACTGTGACTGAATGCTTTCCATTTGTTATCTTGCTTTGTGTCGCTTCATCTTCACATGGTCCTACCAGAACCTTCTATGAACAAGAGACCCTATGTGTGGGGCCCACAGCTTGCCAAGGACAGAGAGCAGCAGGCCAGGCTATGGTAGGAGCCATAGCTGCTCTGCATTTCATGAGTGACAAAGGAAGAAATGAGGACAGAATAGGGCTTAGGCATGAGTAGCACTGGGGATAGAAGACAGGGTGATTGTATTTCATTATGTTGTTTAACTTTTCATTTTGAAGTAATTTTAGACTTGTTGAAACAGCACAAATAATTCTCCTGTACACGTGACCCAGCTTCTCTGAATGTTAACATATTTCATAATCACATTACAGTTCTCAAAACCAACAAATTCATTATCAATCTGAAGCTATTAACACTATCAGACCTTTCTCAAATTCTGCCAACTGTCCCGCTAATGTCCTTTTTCTGATCCTGACTCTGACTCAGGATCCAGCACTGTTCAGTGTCCTCCAGTTTGGGACAGTTCCTCAGCCTGAGTGACGTTGACATTTGGAGTACTGGCCAGGTGTTTTGTAGCATGTCCCTCAATCTAGGTTTGTCTGAGGTTTTTCTCATGAATAAATTATTGTACATTTTGGCCATGGAGCCCACAGAAGGTTGTACCCTCCTCTGTGAATCCTACTAAGAAGCTACAGTTTGTTAGTACTGAGATTAACATGTTTTCTTTTCTGTGGTGCTGGGGCTGGAACAAGTACTCATGCATGCTAGACAAAGTACCCTGTTGCTGAGCTGTACCCGCAGGCCTGAGATTATCTTTGATCACTGGTTTCTAGAGGAGTCAGCCAGATTTCTCAGCTGCTGACTAATTAGCATTTTGTGAAGGAGACAGTTTAAGAATATGTAAATGTTCCTTCTCCAGTTGTGCTGGTAACTTGCCCAGTGCCCAGGTGTTAGTCTGTGCTCCTGTGTGTTGTTTGTGTTAAGACCAGTGTCTTAGTTTGTTCTTCATTACTGTGACAAAATACTCTGACCAATACCAACTTGGGGAGGAAAGGGTTTATTCAGCTCACATCTCCCAGGTCGCAGTTCATCAGGGAGCCCAAGGTAGGAACTCAGGACAGGAACCTGGAAGCAGGAGCTGAAGCACAGGTCATGGAGGAACGCTGCTTACTGGCTTGCTCCCCTGGCCCCTGCTCAGCCTGCTTTCTTATGCAAAACAGGCCCACCTGCCCAGGGGTGGCACCACCCACAGTAGGCTGGGCCCTCCCACATCATTCATCAAGAAGATGCGCCTCAAACATGGCCACAGGCCAGTCCAATAGAGGCAATTCCCCAACTGAGGCTCCCTCAACCCAGGTGTGTCAAGTTGACACTAAAGCTATCCAGCACAACCAGGGTAAGAGAAGGGGAGCTATGATGGTCAGAGAATGGCTCTTGAAGCAGGGCTTGGACCTAGGACAGAATCTAGAGCATTAGAAGGAAGAGCACCCAGGTAAGGGACCTGCATACAGATAAGGATGCCCACGCCCAGTGCCCCCCCCCCCATAGCTCCAGATCCTCCAGGTTGCCCACCTTTCTGGGCTGTGCACCACCTCAAACCCAGAACCATGTCAGCTTGGCACTGGGCAGCTGGCACAGGCCCATCTGAGTTTAGTCCCTTATCCAGTCCAGGAAAAGAAAAGTGTTTGCTGAGTGACTGACCTTCAGGATGAGCCATACCCTTCTTAAGTTACTCCTGCAGGGAACAGGTACCTGGGGGGCAAGCTATTGCTTTACATTTTTTTTCTGATTCATTTTTTTTAAATTTTATGTGTATGAGTATTTTACCTGCATGTATATAAGGTATACCTGCAGAGGCCAGAAGAGAGTGTCGGATCCCCTGGAACTGGAATTACGGATGGTGTTACCCACCATGTAGGTACTAGGATCTGAACCCGGGTCCTCTGCAAGAGCAGCCAGTGCTCTTAACTGCTGAGCCATCTCTCCAGCCCTTAGGACAGTCTCTATTTCATCACTCACCAGGAGCCACATACTGTCAGGCCTGGGTAAATGTTTGTTGAGGCAGTGAGTGCAAGAAAAGCCTGCTTGCTAGATGCTACAAACCTCTCTCATCCAACACCTGCCTCTCCACCCACCTCAATCTCCTATAGTCTGCCTTCTCCAAGAGTATTGCAGATGAGCAAACGGACACTTTTTGAAGTGTGTTTTGGAATAGATTTGCAACTTCAACGTGTCTTTAACTTGTGTGTCTATTAATTCATGTATTTTTCAAGGCAGTTTCTTCCCCTTTTTGCATTTGCATTTTCAGGTAGTAATTTTTTGCTTGTTGATTTTAAAAGAAAGGAAGTATAATAAATCTGTGTGCCTAACAATATGAGATGGGGGGGTAATTTTATTTCTGAACCACAGGATTCTTTTAAAATATCTCTGTGTGTCTCTGAATCTCTCTAAATCAATCTCTCTCCCTTTTCCTCTTTCTCTCTCCTCCAAATGCACTGCATATTTACCACCAAATAATGAAATACACACAAGCAAAGGAACCATTAAATATATACTAGAGGCTGGGTATGGAGTACAGTGATAAAGTGCTCACCTAGTGTGTACAAGGCCCTGGATTCTAACCCCAGCACACACGAAGAAAGATTACACTGGATTTTTCATCTTTGAGTGCCTCTTTCAATGCTTCAGAGTCTTCCATGTAGCGACATGTAAATATTTCCTCATCCTTCTCAAAGATGTTGATTGTCTGGAAATCTAATCCAATCCTGCAATGGATTCCTGGATATTGGATTCTAGCCAACCCCTGCTCACTGGATAGCTCTCTCTTTTTTTTTTTTTTTTTTTTTTTGAGATAGGGTCTCCCTGTAGCCCCAGCTGGCCTGGAACTCACTTTGTAGACCAGGGTGGCCTCAAACTCACAGAGATCTGCCTTCCTCTGCCTTCCGAGTGCTGGGATCACAGGTATGTACCACCACGCCCAGCTGGATAGCTCTCTTACACCAGCCATTTGCTATTACAACAGAGCATGCAAGAATTAGGAATGAGCTTGGGTGTGGCGCTACATGCCTTTAATCCCAGCACTTGGGAGGCAGAGGTAGGTGGATCTCTGTGAGTTCAAGGCCAGCCTGGTCTACATACTGAGTTCCAGGCCAACTGGAGCTACAGGGAGATCCTGTCTCAGAAAAAATGAATTAGGAATGAGCTGATGGGAGCTCCAATTCAACTGTGCTTTTCTGGAACTGGAACTCCTACTTGGCCCTCCCCCAAGTCATGGACATGTCACCTACTCTGAAAGTCTTTCCTTTCCTGGACTACTTACTGTACCTATTACATTTTCCAAAAATATTTTATTTTTTAATTTTTTCATGTGTATGGATGTATTGCCTGCATGTGTGTAAATGCACCCATGTTATGTAGTGCCCTTGGAGGTCATAAGAAGGCATTGGATTCCCTGGAATTGGAGTTATGGACAGTTGTTAGCCGCCATTTGGATGCTGGGATTAGAACCTGGATCCTCTGCCAAGAGCAGCCAGTGCTGTTAACCAGCTGAGCTGGCCTAGATTTGCTATGGATACCAGGTTGGCCTCACAGAGATCTGCCTGTCTCTGCCTCCTGAGTGCTGGGATTAAAGGCCTGCTTGACCACATGACCACACCCAGAGGATTTATCTCCTCAATTCCCATTTTATTTATTATTTTTATTTTATGTGTATGAGTATATTGCCTGCATGTATGTAAGTGCCCCCATGTTGTGCAATGCCCAAGGAGGTCAGAAGAGGGCGTTGGATTCCCCTGGAACTGGAGTTATGAATGGTTGTTAGTCACCATGTGGGTGCTGAGAATCAAACTTAGGTCCTCTGCAAGAGCAGCCAGTGCTCTTAAATGCTGAGCCATCTCTCCAGCCCCCCTTTCCCTGCTTTTAGGTGGTTATCTTCTCTAGTTTATTGTCCTGTCTTTCCTATTAGAAGGTCAGCTTCAGAGAGTGGTGACTGTCTTGTGCAGTGTATACAAAACCTGGCCAGCAGCCAGGGATCAGTAAACATTGCTGAAACTAAAACTGAGCTGGAAATAAAAACAAAAGTAGAGGACCTGTAAAAAATAAACTAAAATAAAAAATCCAGAAACATAGAGAATGCAGAGACATGCTTGGTGTGCCAGAATTGCCAGTGCAGGTGAGGGGTGCACAGAGCAGAAGGTGTGGCTAGGTTGTGGCTGAGCAAGGCTGCGCCCCTGCCCCATTCCTTCCACAGACCTGCTGTAGGAGACTTAGGGTCCACCCTCCACCTCTATGTGATCTCAACTGTTTTTTTTAGTTTTTTTTGAGACAGGGTCTCCCTGTAGCCCCAGCCTGGAACTCACTATGTAGACTGGGCTGGCCTCAGTCTCACAAAGATCCTCCTGCTTTTGGCTCCAGAGAGCTGAGATCAAAGACGTGCCCATCACCACATCCTGCTGAACACAGTATGTGCAGGAGCAGCAAGAAGCTAGCATGCACAACCTGTGTATGTCTCCCCTACTCACATGTATGTTCCATTGGCCCTTCAGACTCCACTTTCAGGATATGAGTTTATTATATAACAAGACCTGTCTCAAAAAAAAAAAAAAGATACACTTTCAAGCCTGAAATTGTTAAGAATTTAAGGTAACAGGGCTGGAAAGATGGCCCAGAGGTCAAGAGCACTGGCTGTTCTCCCAGAGGACCTAGGTTTGGTTCCCAGCACCCACATAGCGGCTAACCATCCAAAACTCCAGTTTCAGGGGATCTAACACCCTCTTCTGGCCTCCACAGACATGCACACACATTGTGCACTCATGTACATGGAGGCAAAACACTCATTCACATAAAATAAAATAAGTGCACCACATGCATGCAGTACCCTCAAAAGCCAGAAGAGGGCGACTGATTCCCTGGAACTGGAGTTACAGATGGTTGTGAGCTGCCATATGGGTGCTGGAAACTTAACCCAACTCCTTTGCAAGAGCTGCCAGTACTTTTAACCACCAAGCAATCTCTACTCCCCCTAAATATATTTTTTAAACAATTTAAAGTTATGATAGCAGAGCATTATGTCAAGGCAGTCTGAAATGGGCCATACATGGCCTCACAGTCCACACATTGTGTCAGGGGAGCTTCTCTGTCCCATCTCCTGGGCTGTCTTTTCACTATATAGCCTGGGATGGTCATGGGGCAAGGGTGTATGGTTAAGCCCATCCCACCTTACCTCTGGTTGCTCCTCTGCTAAGTAGCCACAGGACTTACTACTTTCCTTAAATAAGGCCTACTGTTTGCTGCTTCTGGGCCTGTCTGTGGTTTCCTCTACCCCGGTGGCTCTCAGAGTTTGTTTCTGGACCAGTAGATTTAGTATCACCTGAAGCAGTTAAAAATGCAATTTCCAGGGCTAGGGCTGTAGCTCAGTAGAGTGCTTCTTAGCATTCATGAAGCCCTGGATTTGATCCCAGCACCACATGAACCAGGCTTTGTAACACAAGACTATAATCCCAGCACTGGGTAGAAGGAGGTAAGAGGATTAGAAGTTCAAGTTCATCTTGCATTGGAAGTTCAAGGCTAGCCTGGGATACATGAGATCCTGTCTCAAAGAAAAAGTACCCTGGTGTGGTGGTGCCTGGTCTACAGAGTTCTAGGCCAGCTGAGGCTACAGGGAGACCCTGTCTTTAAAAAAAAAAAAGAGAGAGAGAGAGAGAGATAGGCATGGGGCTACAGACGTGGAAGGGGACCAGGCTGACCTCAGACCATCTGCCCTTCAGGTACAGCCTGTACACCCGCACCTGGCTCGGGTACCTCTTCTACCGACAGCAGCTGCGCAGGGCTCGGAATCGCTACCCCAAAGGCCACTCCAAAACTCAGCCCCGCCTCTTCAATGGTGAGCACTGACTGCCCCTGGTCAGCACCTCACACTGCTCCCCATACTCACCTGCCTGTCTGCTGGGCCCCTTCCCTCCACTGCCCTGCCATTCTCCCTGTCCCCCACCCCCATGTTGGGCTCCTACCCTGCCCCCAGCCTCTCTGTCTGCCTCTCCCAGGAGTGAAGGTGCTTCCCATCCCTGTCCTCTCGGACAACTACAGCTACCTCATCATCGACACCCAGGCTGGGCTGGCTGTGGCTGTGGACCCCTCAGATCCTCGTGCTGTACAGGTGAGGAAAAAGGGAGCAAGGGTGCCTGGAATCATCATGGAGACTGGCAGCCACCCTTGACAGAGGCTGAACTGGTCCCATTGCCCACTCCCTATAGAACATCGGAGAGGGATGTCCTGGATATGACCATAGAAAGGGAAACAGCCAGACATGAAATGTGCTGACCCAGGCCCTGGTTCCAGCAATTTCCAGGCTGCCCCTTTAACCTCTTTGTTCCCCTGTTGGACCCTTTTTTTTAAATTTTTAATTAATTGATTATATATGTGTGTATATATACATATATATATATGTATGTTTTGCCTGCATGTATGTAAGTGCACTCATGTTGTACAATACCTGCCCTACAGAGGCCCAGAAAAGGGCATCAGATCCCCTGAAACTGGAATTACAGAGGGTTGTAGCCACTATGTGGTTCTGGGAACTGAACCTGGGTCCTCTGCAAAAGCAGCCAGTGCTCTTAACTGCTAAGCAATCTCTCCAACCCTATTTTTTTATTTAATTTTTTTTTTTTTTGGTCTTTTTTGACACAGGGTCTCCCTGTAGCCCCAGCTGTCCTGGAACTCATTATGTAGACCAGGCTGGCCTTGAACTCACAGAGATCTGCCTGCCTCTGCCTCCCCAGTGCTGGGATTAAAGGCGTGTGCCACCACGCCCAGCCCTTATTTATTATTTTTATTTTATGTGTATACATGTATTGCCTGCATGTAGATAAGTGCACCCGTGTCGTGCAATGACCTCAGAGGTCAGAAGAGACTGTCAGATCCCTTGGGACTAGAGTTACAGACAGTTGTTAACTGCCATGTGGGTGCTGGGATTCAAACCCAGGTCTTTCTGCTGGAACAACCAGTATTCTTAACCGCTGAGCCATCTCTCCAGCCCCAACCCTATTTTTTAATTTTTAAAAAATTGTATGTGTATGTGTGCACATGTGCATACATGATTGGGGGGGATGTATGCATGCATGCATGAGGAGGTCAGAGGACAACTTCATGGAGTTTGCACAGGTTTGCACAGCAAGCACATTTACCCACTGAGCTATCCCACCGGCCTCAGACCCTCTTTCTTCTCTGACCTCTGTCATTACCTGGCTCCCTCTGCCTTTCCCTTCATTCTTTGTGTGCATGCATGTTGTGACGTGCTAGAAATGGAACCCAGGGCCTCAAGTATGCTGTGCATGCTAGTGCTCTTCCCCTGAGCTACCAGGGCTCCCTTCTCTTCCTTCTCTCTCTGTAGGTGTGTCTGTGTCAGGCTCCCCTCCCCACTACCATGCTGGGTCTTTGTTCCTCCCAGCCTCCTTTCCCAGCCTCTCCTTCCCTAGCCCTTCTCCTCCCTCTCCTTCATCTCCCTAGCTGTCCTTTGCCCCCAGCCTGACTTTCAGTGTGTCTCCCCCTATATCCCATTCCCACCTCTGCCTCCTCTCTCCCTCAGGCTTCCATTGAAAAGGAAAGAGTTAACTTGGTTGCCATTCTCTGCACCCACAAGCACTGGTAAGGGGCTGGGGGGGGGAGCTCCACAGTTTTCCCTTTGTGGGCTGGGCTTGCTAGGTCTTGGCCCAGAGAGGACCACCTAGGGTAGTGTGGGGAAGTCTCTTGAGCAGCAGCAGAGGTGGAGGGAAAGAGGTGGGTCTCCCATCATCACATGTAGCAGCTGTGAAGCCTCAGAGGAGGGCAGGCAGGCATCACTGCCTTCTATTCACAGGCATATAGTTGATAACTGGGTATGTGCTGGGCATGGGTGGACCTTGTGATCTCTTCTATCAAGGAAATTCCAGGTCTGAATAAAAAGATCTAACAATATGGACATCTAGATGGCAGGCGGCACAGAGTAGAGAGGATGGGACACCAGGTGGGGAATTTGAGGATGACAGCTGGAACTGAGAGTCTAGAAAGCTCAGCTAGCATTGGCCAGGGGAGCCCAGCAAGTTGAGGGGTAAGCTTCTGAGCACAGAAACAGCTTAAACAAAGGCCAGGAGATACTTTGGGGAAGGGGGAGGCCCAGGTACAGTTGCCCCTCAAAGCCCCCGTGCCCATGTTTACCATCCTTCAGGGACCACAGTGGTGGAAACCGTGACCTTAGCCGGTGGCATCGGGACTGTCGAGTGTACGGGAGCCCTCAGGATGGCATCCCCTACCTCACCCAGTAAGTCCCTGACCCCAATATGGGCAGGCCCTTCCACCCAGCCTGGGCTAATGGCGGGGACCAGCATGGCACAAACTTGAGTACTTTCTCTCCCCTGTTACTTTGTCTCCCAGCCCCCTGTGTCATCAAGATGTGGTCAGTGTGGGACGGCTTCAGATCCGGGCCCTGGCCACCCCTGGCCACACTCAAGGCCATCTGGTCTACCTGCTGGATGGGGAGCCATACAAGGGTCCTTCCTGTCTCTTCTCAGGGGACCTACTCTTCCTCTCTGGCTGTGGTAAGTTCCCCCCCAAGATAAGGGGAGGTGGGAGAGGAAGGAGGGACAGCAGCCAGGGCAACTGTAGTCCTGTGTCATATGTAGAACATTGATTTAACACAGATGGTTCCTTAGTAGTCACCCCTATCTGTGTCATCTCATTGTTTATGTCCTCAAGATACTCATAAGAGGGTGGAAAAAGGGAAAGGATCCCTTTTTTGGGGGGGTGGGTCTTTTTGAGACAGGGTCTCCCTGTAGCCCCTCTGGCCTGGGACTCTCTTTGTAGACCAGGCTGACCTTGAACTCACAGAGATCTACCTGCCTCTGCCTCCCAAGTGCTGGGACTAAAGGCATGGGCCACCACACATGGCTGGGAGAGGATCCTTTAAACAAAGGGCACTTACCCCCAAAAGGCCTAGTTCCCCAAGATGATGGCTAGCAGGATAAGGCCATGGGAAGTTAAAGACATCTAAGTGAGAGGGAAACCCTGTGGGTGGACAAGGACTCCAAGTCCTAGGCTGCACAGAGTCCCAAAGGGCAGCTGAGTCTAAGATGCTCTCAGGAGAAAGAGCACCCTACCTGCCAAGCCTGGAGCACAGAAGCTCAGCTGAAGGTCAGAGCCTCACCCTCCACAAGCCACTGTGCGTGGAGCCTCACACACTCTGCCTGAGGGAGTGATTGGGCCTAGCTCCCCAGGAGGAGGCAGTAGATGCCTAAAAGTGGCTAGGCAGGGCTTAGAGTTAACATACCTGGCCACCACTACCCTCTCTGTATCTCATTCCAAATCTGTGTTGTCCTTACAACCCTGACCCCAACCCAGGACGGACCTTTGAAGGCACTGCAGAGACTATGCTGAGCTCACTGGACACTGTGTTAGACCTGGGAGATGACACGCTGCTGTGGCCTGGTGAGGGCCCCTCCTCCTCCTCTCATCCCCATGCTGTGCCTGGCATCAGGGCTCTCCCAGGCCCTCACTTCCCCAGAGACTGGGCATGCTCAGATCCTGGCTGAGGTGACATGGCTACACCTCCAGGGTGGGAGCAGGCACTAACCTCCTTTCTCCAGGAGTACAATGCTGGCTTTGGGACAGTTCTGCTTCTCATCCCACAGCCCCAACCAGCCTTCCCTCCCCTCTGGGAGCTCTGAAGAACCAAAGTGTCCTGGAGAAATAATCTAATAGATCATAGCCAGAGTCCAAAACAGAAAGTAACCTTTGCTATCTGAGAGAATAGTAAACCCATTCCACATGGACCCATCCCCTCTATTTGATACAGTCACAGATAGCTCAGTAAATCCTCAGAACATGTATTCATTCATGTAACAGATACTATATATAGCTAATACATACCAGGCTCTGATTTAGGCCCTGGGAACAACAGAATGACACCTGTGCCTGATGTCTTTTAATTATTATGCCTGACACAGTATTATCTTTTCTACTTTCCAAATGAGAAAACTGGTTCAGGAAGATGCCAGGCCTTGCATGAGGTCAGGCTGAGCAGTGACAGAGTTGGAGCTAACAGTAGCCACCCAGCTCCAAAGTTAGTGGTTTCCCCAAGAACCCCAACTGCCTCTGCCTCCCCGGCTCCAGCCATTGTGCCCATGATTGGAGATGCAACTCTGGGTGGTTGGGATTTTCTGGGAGCCCTGCCCACCTCCCTGGCCGCTGGGTACCCATGGCCCTATCCTTGGCATAGGGAGGACTTCTGACTTCACCACTGTCTCTCTTTGCCCCATGATTATGACTAGGACATGAATATGCAGAAGAGAACCTGGGCTTTGCAGGCGTGGTGGAGCCAGAGAACCTGGCCCGAGAGAGGAAGATGCAGTGGGTGCAGAGGCAGCGGATGGAACGCAAGAGCACAGTGAGTGCTGGGGATGGGCTAGGGATGGGGCACCTGACACTCATCCAGCCAATGGGCCTATAGGCACCTGCCAGAACTCTGGCCTCTTACCCAGGAGGGCAGGGCCTAGTGCAGGCATTCTTGTGTTGAATCTTTTTTTTTTTTTTTTTTTTTTTTTTGAGACAGGGTCTCCCAGTAGCCCCGGCCTCCCGAGTGCTGGGATCAAAGGCATGTGCCACCACGCCTGGCTTGTGTTGTGTCCTTTTACTAGCTTCTCTCTACCCATCTCTGTGCCTCTTGTCCTGCAGTGCCCATCCACCCTGGGAGAGGAGCGTGCCTACAATCCATTCCTGAGGACCCATTGCCTGGCGCTGCAAGAGGCTCTGGGACCAGGGCCAGGCCCCACTGGGGACGACAGCTGCTCGCGGGCCCAGCTCCTGGAAGAACTGCGCCGGCTGAAGGACACTCACAAGAGCAAGTGATAACCCCAGCCCGCCCTTGCCTAGGCCTCCCCTGCAGAGAGGAGGCCACCCACCACCACCTGCACCTCTCCATCCTCCTCATCAATACCACCACCACCACCATTAGTGCCCATGGCGAGCACCATTCCTCCACACTGGTCAGGGAAGGGAGCACCCAGGCAATGAGACCTTGAGGAGGGGGCAGAGTACAGCTGGGTATCAAGGGTGAAAGGAAAGGAAGACCCAGGACATCTCCAGACTATCTAGAAGGGTCCCCCTTCCTTCCTCCATTCGTGGGCCAACCTCCAGGCCATGAAGGCTGCTGTTGGCTACCCTTTCAGAAGACACCCTCCACTGAAGCCCTGAAACCCAGGGCAGCAGATCCCTGACCAGGTTGAGTCTGTCTTCCACCTTGCCCCATGCAGGGTTTTCAGAGAAGCTCACCCACAAAGTGGTCTAAGGTGTGGTGCCTGGGGAAGTGGTCACCAACAGGGGCAGCCAAACTCTGAGTGACTGAGACTCTAAGCCCCACCCCACCCACCCTGCCAAGACATTGCCAAGCAGAACCATTCCTATAAAATCCCAAGGGCTGAGAGTCCAGAGTCTGGCACTGGCCAATCCCTGCTTCAGTAGATTGTCTTGCAGCCTACAGGGGAAGGGTCCCAGTTGCCAAGGAAACCTCTGCATCTCCAGCCAAGGAGACACAAGATGCTGGGATGCAGAACCACACGCCCTGAACATCTGTCCTGGGCCTGCTGCTGGCCTCTGCCCCTGCCCTGGGTCACAAGGGCCTGCCTTCCCAGGGGAGAGACAGCTGTGGTCTGCCCAGAGATGCCATTTTCTCCTTTTGGCCCTTGTTCATAGGAATTCCTGCCTGCCTTCTGTCTTAATCTCTTTTGCTTTCTCCTCAACTCTTTTCTTCTTTGAGTTACTAAAGGATGACCTTTCAGTCCTGAGACTCATCTGACTCTGCAGTTTGCCAAGAACTTTTCATTCCCACGTGATTTCCCACTGGATCCTGGGCCCCTATTCTGGCTGGGAGGAGAGGCTCCAGGCAGCAGTGTGGAGAAATCAGAAGTCTGGGAACAGGGAACTCAAATGAATGGCAGCTTCCAGAAGTCTAGACCTGGTCTTGCCCACTGCTCACCCCTCCTCTGCTTCTCCCCTGGTCTCGGGTCCAGGTCCCTTTGGGGCCACAGTGAGGACCATTATTGTCCTTAAGCAGGCACACCTTGGGTCAGCCAGGAGCCACATCTTTCTATAGCAGAGCCTTCTCTCGGGCTGTTCAGTGCCCCTTTTCCCTCCTCATCTGGCCTTAGCCACCCTCTTCAGCTCCAGCCTCTGGAACCTCTACTCTAGCAATACCACCAGACTAGTTAGCCTCCTCCCCCAACCCCTACCCAGACATGCAGTTTCACGCCTTTGTGCCTTTGCTCATGCTGTTTCTTCAGCTGGAATGCCTTCGCTGCTCCTCCTCCTCCTCTGCCTGGCAAACACCTATCTGCATCTCCCAGGTCCCTCCCCCAAGAAGGCACCCCCTCCCCTCCCCTCCAGGCTACCTCTGCACCTTGTAAATGCTTCTCTCCTGGCACCTATCACACCGTATTTTACTTGTTTACATGTTTGTCTCCCCTTCTAGACTGTGAATCCTTAAGGGCATGGACTGTATATTATGCATCTCTGTATTTCTGCGCCTAGCACGGTGCTTGGCACACAGTAGGCGCTCAATAAATGTTGAATGAATGATTTAACCAAGGTCCGAGCATTCGATGGCTTATCTGTACTGTTGCGTGGAAAACAGCAGCAGAGAACCTGCTCAATGTTTCTTGACTCCGTTCTGGGTCCTGTAACTGAGGGTTACTACACTAGAAAAACTGGTCAGCATACATGGGTTCAATCCCAGTAGTGCCAGAACAACCCAAGAAGAATGCCCTCAACATACTCCTTCCACAACTCATGTGCATTGGTTCAGAATTTGCAATGTGCTCACCTCGGTGCTTTCCAAAGCTTGAGATGCACAGGGCAGCACCAGCAGCAACACTGGCCCCGGCCCAGCAGTGAAGAGCTCTTCAAGGCCACAACCTTAGCTCCAGCCTGTTTCTTTTAAAGACTTTTTTTTTTTCTGGTCTTTTTGAGACAGGGTCTCACTGACCTGGATTCGCTATGGAGACCAGGCTGTCCTCAAACTCACAGAGATCCGCCTGCCTCTGCCTCCTGAGTACTGGGATTAAAGGCGTGCACCACCACGCCCAACATTAAAGATTTTTTTTTAAGTTAGGTCTATAGGTGTCTCTGTGTGGATACCTGCATATGAGCACAGGACATCTGGATCCCCTGGAGCTGTAGTTACAGGTGGTTGTGAGCCATCAGATGTGGGTGCTGGGAACAGAATCTGGGTCCTCTGGAAGAGCCATACATGCACTTAACCACTGACCCATCTCTCCAGGCCCTTTAGGCTGTCTTTAATGCCTCTGTAAAAAGAAAGAGCCAGACTCCAGTTTGCACCTTTACTTGAGGACCTGTCTCTAGTTAAGCTTTCATCGTTTTGATTTCATTATCTCTATCTCTGGTGTCAATATTTGTTTTTGGCAGGTAAAACCGGTTTTAAGTTCATGAAAGTGATTGAAGAGATTTCTTGAATAGGAAAACATGAAGTAAAGTGACCCTTAGCTGTGGCAAACTCCCAAAGGTAGCCCCAAGTGGCTGAAACCAGGAGCCCTGGCACAGCTTCACACAGGCCAGCCCAGGATGGCTTTCCCTCCCTGGCCTCCCTTTTAGGCATGGGGACGGGCCATGGTCTTCATCTTCCTGAATGTGATAGGAAGGTGCTCTGTGATAGGTCTGGGTGACTGCTGTCTTAGTGGATAAGCCCAGGCCTGGGCCATGCAGGTCACTGTGGGTATACTCAGTGTCAGGCAGCTGTGGTGGCAGTTGCCTGGCTGGTGAAGCATTTCCAAGGGTGCTTGGGAATCCTCCCACCTGACTATCTGTACTGAATGAGGGCAAGCATGGGCACCTGAACCTGGCACTGCCCAGGTACAACCATACCATGTGTTTTTTCTTATAGGACAGCTGGTGCCACCAGCCTTAGATGCCTGGTGTTCAATTCCAGCTCTGTCCTACAGTATCCAAATGATCTTGGGCAAGTCATTTCCCTGTTTTATTTCTTCACCTTCCAGAGGAGAGGACAGCAATGAGTGAAAGCCCTTTTAGGTACAAATGACAAACACAAAAGACATTGAACCAACAGGAGAGGCTGTGAGAGGGAAGCCTCCCTGTGGTGTGGGGAGACAGCCATGAAATTGAGACAGTTATATCATGGTGGCTTCAGGCACTGACAGATCCAGGGAGTCAGAGGCAGGAAGACTGAAAGTTTGAAACTAGCCTAGATTACATACCAAGACCCTGTCTCGTTGTAACAACAGCGGGATGATGCACATCTGTAATCCCAGCACTTTGAAGGTGCAGGCGGGACGGTCAGGAGCCCAGTGCCAGCCTGGGCTACATGGTGAGTTGGAGGCTCACTTAGGCTTCATGGAAGTAGTTTGGGGTTACTCTGTTGTCTCAAAAACAATTTTTTCTAAAAAAAAACCCCAGTATCTTCCTTCAGTTCTGCTTTCTTCTAAGAGCTTTCCATTGCCAGGCTTTCTCCTTGTGGGAAAGAGATAGTGTCCGGAAGTTCCAGCCTCAGGCTACCAGCTCATCAAACCTACCAGAACCTTCAGTTCCAAGCATGGAGTTGCTTCAGTCCACATTGGGTCCTGTGCCCAACACTGAACCAATCACAAGCATCAGGAAAATGCTCTTTTCTGATTGGCCAAGGCAAGTCATATGACCACACCAGGGCTTGGTTCTATGGGTCCCAGCATCACCTCATTGAACTGAAAGGGGAGTCCCAAACAGGGGACTTGACACCAGAAATGATGCTGGACAGTGAACAGTGAAACCGTGAGCCTTCACCAACTTCCACTAGAGGCGCTTAGGGGCTTCAGATGGACAGGACATGTCTAGCCACATTGAAAAGGACTGCATCCGATTTCTGAGGCCGTGGTTATCAAAAGGAAATAGGGGTGAACACATGACCCCAAAGGTGTTATTTTTTAAATATTTTATGTGTATGAGTGTATTGCCTGCATATATGTAAATGCACCCATGTCATGCAATGGCCACGGAGGTCAGAAAAGGGTGCTTGGATCCTCTGGAATTGGAGTTATGGTCAGTATGTTAGCCACCATGTGGGTGCTGGAAACCAAGCCAAACCGGGGTCCTCTGAAAGAGCAACCAGTGCTCTTAACTGCTGAGCCACCTTTCCAGCCCCCAATGGTGTTTTTATAATACACAGTTTTTTAAAAATAACCAGAAGCCAGGTTCGGTGATGCCTTTAATCCCAGCACTTAGGAGGCAGAGGCAGGCGGATCTCTGTTACTTCAGTGCCAGCCTGGTCTACATAGTGGGTTCCAGGCTAGCTGGGGCTGCAGGGAGACCCTGACTCAAAAATAAAATTAAAAAAAAAAAAAAAAAGAGTACCAGCAAGTGATTCATTTTTGTTCACTTCTTTTCTTGAACTATATGCTATTTGGGGGTAGGGGGAAAAAAGCGTTCAGGGAGATGTTACAGAAATGAGCATGGAAGCTGTGTGTGTCTGTGTGTCTGTATGTCTGGGTGCTGGGGTCACCTTGGTCCTCTAAAGCCCTGCCTGCCCACAGCAGAGTCATTGAAAGTAGGTGGGAACCTGACCCAATGGTTCACACAACCCCAGGTTCAGGCCTAATTCAAGACAGAGGACTTGAAGTTGGATTGATCTGGGTACAAAAAATACTTCCTGCCTCTGATTTGCTGCAACACCAGACAGGTAACTGTAACTGAGCCATGCACAGTGGGCAGAACTACATGAGATGCACAGTAGCCTTCAGTTAAAGAGCAGTGTCTCTTTCCTTAGATCACTATTATTCCAACAAGCCCAGGGCCAGTCTGTTGGGCAGTGGAGCAAAGTGTTCAAGAACAAGGCCTCTGGAGCCTCCAGGTAGGTTGAAAGCCACATTTCCCATTTATGGACAGGTAAGCTGGGAGGGTGACTTAAGCCTTTCTGAGCCTGAGTTTCTCATCTATCAAATGCATGATAATAGTACCTAGCTGAGAAGCTGACTGGGGCTCTGAACTTGTCAATACCTGCAGAGCTTAGCACATAGCAAGTTCTCTCTAGGTCAGTGGGTGTTCGTCAGTTAGAGGCCTCCCTCAGAGCTTTTCTGTCCCACCCAAAAAGTCCGAGCCCCTACCCAGATAGCCTGTCCTCTAACTTGCACTGGCCCAAGGAGCACCACACTTTGTAACAGATCTATCCCCAGAGGGATAAAAAATAGCAAACTGCTGCCCAGTATATATGAGGCCCTTGGTTCTCTCTCCAGATACTAAGAAGAACACACACATACACACACACACACACACACACATACACACCACAGTACACACATATACAAAGATAGGTTCTGCCTCTGACTGGCTCCATGCAGCACCCATACAGATGACTGTGGTAAGAGGGGAGGTGAACACACCAGAGGGTCCAAGGAAGCCAGTCTTCCTTCAAAGGACAGGAGTCCAGGACAGAGCAAGAAAGGAGAGGGAAAGAGAGAGGGCATGGCAGCACGTCTTCAAGAGTATCTAGATCACATCTGTTTTGTTTTGTTTGTTTTTTGGTCTTTGTGAGACAGGGTCTCCCTATAGCCCCAGCTAGCCTGGAACTTGCTAAGTAGTCCAGGTTGGCCTTGAACTTACAGAGATCTGCCTGCTTCTGCCTCCCAAGTGCTTGGATTAAAGGCATGGTCCACAACACCCGGCCTAGATCACATCTGAAGCAAAGTTTTTGCTATGTAGCCCAGGCTAGCCTCCTGTAAGTCAAATTTACTGCTGGGAGGCGCAGGCATGGCTTCCTTCTTCCACTGTCCTTACAGCAAACTAAGAAAATATTCCTCCCAATTACAGTTCAGGGAATAAAATATTTATTGGGCTTACTAACAGCATATGACAGCGATAAGGGATACTTACAAAGAATGAGCATCCTTGGGCTGTTTTTTGTTTTGTTTTGTTTTGTTTTTCTTTCCCTACATTTCAGGGGCTTCCAGACCTGTAGCCACTGGCCCAAGATGGCAAAGCACCCTCCCCTTCATGCAGTTAAGGCTGATCGATTGGGTGGGAGGGGTGACTGTCTCTCTCTGCCCCTCCCTTCCTACGGAAAGTCTTAGGGTCCAACCGGTTTGACTTAAGCAGGGGAGAAGCTAGAGAAGAAGGCATCTATCCATTTGCTTGCCAATCCAGCTTGCCACACAGAGGACACGCTTATCCAATACCTCCAATTGTTGGCAATCCTCTGCCTCAGCCTCCAATTGCTGTGATTAGAGGTGTATACCACCGTACCCAGTTTCCTTCCTCCCGCCCTCCCTCCCTCCCTCCCTTCCTTCCTTCTTTCCTGTCTTTATCAGACAAGGTTATTTTTATTTTATGTGTATGAGTGTATTGCCTGCATGTATGTGAGTGCACCCGTGTCATGCAATGCTGCGGAAGTCAGAAGAGGGCTTATTCCCCTGGAACTGGAGTTATGGATGGTTCACAACCACCATGTGGGTGCTGGGAATCAAACCTGGGTCCTCTGCAAGAGCAGTCAGTGCTCTTAACCGCTGAGCCATCTCTCCAACCCCATCAGACAAGGTTTGTAGCCAAAGCTGGTCTGGAATGCACTATGTAGCTCAGGCTGGTCTCAAACACTGAATTTCAGGGGCCAAAAAGATAGCTCACAGATAAAAGTGCTTGCTACACAAGCCTAATGACCTGAGTTCAATCCCCAGATCCTATAGTAGAAAGAACCAATTACAAAATCTTGTCCTCTGACCTGTACACTCGTCCTATGGCATGTGCATACCTGCACTTGCACACACCACACATAACACATAATAATAATAATAATAATAATAATAATAATAATAATAATAATTAGAAGAAAAACACTAAGGGCTGGGGAGATGGCTCAGTGTTTAAGAGTACTGAGTTCAGCTCCCAGCACTCACATGGTGGCTCACAATGTATGTAAATCCAGTTCCAGGTGATCCAACGCCTTGTTCTGGCCTCTACTGATATTGCACACATATGGTGCATGTGCAGATAAAAAACTCATATACATAAAATATAAGTAAATCTTTCAAAAACATCTGAAATTGCAGACATGTACTTCCTGGACTTCTGGCTTGCTTATTTTTTTCTGGAGGGGAAGGGTGGTTGCACGCATACTGGAGATCAACCTAGAAACTTCTACATGCTAGACAAGTCCTCTACCCCTGACCCATACTTGCAGTGGCTTCTTTTTCTTTTAACTTTGTCCTAATAGTCGAAATAATTTGGGGGACTGGGGATGTAGCTCAGTTGATAGGGCATCTGCCTGGCATGTATGAAAACCTGGGTTCAATCCCCAACACCATAATCAGGCATGGTGATGCACACTTGTAATCTCAGGACTCAGGAGAGAGAGGCAGAAGGACCAGAAGTTCAGTGTCATTCACAGCTATATAAAGAATCTGGAGGCAACCCAAGATGCATGAAACCCTCTCTCAAAAAAATTGGGGTGCCTGGTATGGTGACCACTTAGGAAACCAAAAAGAAAGATTTCTGTCAAATGTTACATAAATTCATATTATGAAAGCCACGTGGGTTTTTTTTTTTTCTTTGTCTTTTTGAAGCAGGGTCTCCTTGTAGCCCCAGCTGTCCTGGAACTCACTATGTAGACCAGGCTGGCCTTGAACTCACAGAGATCCACCTGCCTCTGCCTCCCAAGTGCTGGAATTAGCTTTTACTTTTTAAGTCCTATATATTTTATGAACAGCTTCACCGAGACATAGTCATATAGCACAAAATTCACCCTTTTATATAATTCATTGATTTTTTTTCTTAGCATATACAGTTTTGGGACCATCACCACAATCTAATTTTAGGGCATTTTCTTTATCCCAGAAAGAAACCTTGTGCCCACTTAACATCACTTCCTGCCTCCATGTCCCCACCCACCCCAACACTACATAGTCACTAACTCCTGTTCCCATATGTGCCTGCTCTGGATACTGCACAGAGACAGAATCGTATGCTAGGTGGCCCTTCATTTGTTTTTGGTTTTTTTTTTTTTGTTCATCATGTATTCAAGGTTCATCCAATTGCTATGTATACCAGTACTTCATTCCTAGCCAGGCGTGCTTCTGTATGTAGCCCTAGCTGCCCAGGAGGCTGAGGCAGGAAGACCATAGGAGTACAGATTAGCCTAGGCAACACAGCAAAACCATGTCTAAAAAAAAAAAAAGTAGCCAAATGTGGTGGCACATGCCTTTAATACCAAAACTTGAGATGCAGAGGCAGGCAGATCTCTATGAGTTCAAGGTCAATTTGGTCTACATAGTGAGTTCCAGGCCAGCTGGGGCTACAGGGAGACCCTGTCTCAAAAAGACCGAAAAAAAAAAGATGTACTGCTTCCTTTAAATAGCCAAATAATATCCCATTATACAGCCACAGCACCTGTTCTTTATCCATTTGATTTGACAATCCACACTGCATGGACGGTTTGTTTCTACTTCTTGGCCATTCTGAACAATATTTCACATACAAGTTTTTATATGGATATATGTTTTCAGTTCCCTCATACATGTTTAGTAGTAGGCTAAGACATACAGTAACTTTTCATTTGATTTTTTTTTCCGAGACAGAGTCTCAATCTCTATATGTAACTCAGGCTGGCCTTGAGTTTGCTATGCATCCCAGGCTGACTTCAAACTTGTGATCCTCCTGCAGCAACCTCCCAGGCACTGGGATCACAAGCTTGTGCCACGATGCCTGGCTTCTTATATTCAGCTTTTTGAGAACCTACCAAACCATTTTCCAAAGCAACTATGGGTTTCCAAAGCAACTATGAGGTTTATCCTTTTAATACCATTGATAATGGCTCAGATATCTTTTAAAGATTAATTTTTGAGCCTGGTAGTGCTGCCAGGCCTGATGACCTGAGTTTGATGTTGGATCCCACATGGTAGAAGGATAAAACCGACTCCCACAAGTTGTCATCTGACCCCCTCTGTGCACTGTAGCGTTGCCCCCCCCAATAAAATTACTGTAATAAATTTTTTTAATGTAATGAAAACCAGAGGCCCTGTGAAGAGCACCATCCAATCAGATGTAGGTAGGAGGGGCACAATCCTCCAGTGTCTGAGGTTAGCTCATGTCAAGAATTTATTTTGAGGTGACAGCTATCAGGCTGAACCTCTGTTTATGGCTGCTATGACATCAACTTAAACATGCACAGACAGCGATCAAATAGTCATAGTCTGGGGCTTGAGTTCTAATGTCACTGCATTTTCAAGTCTGTCTCTAATCACTGTGGTGCTGCTGTACCACAAGTTTCTATTTAAGGTGTCACCTATCACCTAGTCACCTGTCACTTTTGCTTCCTTGTTGCCTGAATTCTTTTTTATTTATTTAATTTGGTGTGGGTGTTTTGTTGTTGTTGTTGTTTGTTTTGTTTTTTTGGCCTTTTTGAGACAGGGTCTCTCTGTAACCCCAGCTGTCCTGGAACTCACTATATAGACCAGGCTGGCCTTGAACTCACAGAGATCTGCCAGCCTCTGCTTCCTGAGTACTGGGATTAAAGGCGTGCACCACTATGCCCAGCTTTAATTTGGTTTTTTAAGGCATAGTCTCATATAGCTCAAGCTGGCCTCAGTCTCCATATACAGCTGAGGATGACCTTGAACTCCTGATTTTCCTGCTTGCACCTCTGAAGTACTGGGATCACAGGCCTTCCCCATCCTATCCAGCTGTTCCCTGAATACTAGGACTTGTGTCTGACTGCCTTGGATGGGATCTTGGCTTTATCAAGGATTAGCTGTGTGGTGTTGGGAAGTCATTTAGCCCATTTATCTCTGTTTTCTTATCCTTAAAATAAAGGAAACAAAAGCATTTTTAGTCAAGCGTGGTGGGGCACACCAGGATTCCCAAAACTTAGGAAGTACAGCCAGGAGGATGACAAGCTCTATGCTAGCTTGAGCTACATAGTAAGAACCTGTCTAAAAAAGAAAGTACTTCAGAGGCTGGGATGCAGCTCAGTTGGTAGAGCACTTACCTAGCCTGCATGAAGCCCTGGGTTCAAACCCCAGCACTACATAAACTGGGCGTAGTGGCACATGCCTGTAATCTCAGCACTCAGGAGGTGGAAGATGGAGGATTAGCAGTTCAAGGTCATCCTTGGCTATATAGAGAATTTGAAGCCAGCCTAGACTACACAAGTCCCTGTCTGCAAACAAAAACAAAATAAAAAACGAAGTACTTTGAGTAGAGCTAGCCTGATAATTAAGTGAGATAATGTCTACAAAGCCCTTTAGAACAGTGTCTAGCAAAAGATAGATATGGTTTAAGAGTTTGCTATGACTCTCAGTGCTGTCATCATTATTGCTATATATACAAATATTCCTCTACTTATGAAGGAGCAATGTCCCAGGAAACTTACCATAAGCTGACAGGTTGAAATGCCTTTCGAACCTCATAGCTGAGCCGCACAGTCCTGTGCAGAGTACAGGCTGTTTTGCTCAAGATTGCCTGGGCGTCTGGGAATAGCAGCTTGCTGGAGAGAAGATGAACGGCATATGGCTAGCCCAGTAACTCAAAGTACAGTCTCTACTGTGTGATGCAAAACAGGGCTGAATGTATATGGCTTCCCATTCTTCATAAAGGCAATCCATGGTTAACTGAGTCATAGGAAATCAGAGACTATCCACATTGGGACTACAGCTTACAAAGATAAGTAGACAACATTGAACTGGATTCTGTGTATAAGCCTATGCCTGACCAAGCTGTGACACCTTTTAAAAAATATATTTAGGGGCTGGAGAGATGGCTCAGCGGTTAAGAACACTGGCTGTTCTTGAATCCCAGCACCCACATGGCAGCTAACAACTGTCTGTAACATCAGTTCCAGGGGATCTGTTAGTCTCTTTTTGCCTCTGCAGGCATTGCATGACACGGATGCACTTACCTACATGCAGGCAATGCACACATACACATAAAATAAAAATAATAAAATATTTTTTAAAAAACATAATTTAAAAGCCGGGCATGGTGGCAAATGCCTTTAATCCCAGCACTCAGGAGGCAGAGGCAGTTGGATCTCTGTGAGTTCAAGGCCAGCCTGGTCTACATAGTGAGTTCCAGGACAGCTGGAGCTACAGGGAGACCTTGTCTCAAAAAGACCAAAAAAAAAAAAAAAAATTACATTTAGCTGTGGTGGCACAATGGCTTTAATCCCAGCGCTTGGGAGGCAGAGGCAGGCCTGGTTGCCATAGTGAGTTCCAGACCAGCTGCAGCTACAGGGAGATCCTGTCTCAAAAAGATGTGTGTGTGTGTGTGTGTGTGTGTGTGTGTGTGTGTGTGTGTGATTTTATGTATATGTATGTTTTTACCTGCATGTATATAAGTGCACCTGTATTGTGCAGTGCCCAAGGAGGCCAGAAGAGGGTGTTAGAGCCCCTGGGACTGAAATTATGGATGGCTGTTAGCCATCATGTGGGTGCTGGGAATGAAACCTGGGTCCTCTGCAAGAGTAGTCAGTGCTCTTAACCACTGAACCATCTCTGCAGTCCCACATCTAAAAAACATAAAACCCAAAAACCAAAAAAAAAACAAGATCTGGCTTCAAACCCTTGATCCTCCTGCCTCAGGCTTCAGAATGCTGAGATTACAGGCATGAGCCACCACTCCTGGCTTAGTCCACTACTCCCCCCACCCCTCGCCCGGCTGTGAACCCACAGAGATCTGCCTGCGGGCCTCTACCTCCTCAGTGCTGGGACTAAAAGCGTGTGCACTACCACTACTTCTAAGGTCACTGTACTAACCTGCTTTCTCCCTGCCTGCTAAGAATGTCAAATGCTCCCCCTGCTGGACAACCCCTCCAGCTTGGCCTGAGCTCCAGAACCTGCCAAATCTGGGTACAGTGAAGTGGGTTGATTGCCCTTTAAGAGGTGGTAGCTAGTTTCTGGTTACTATGGAGACAGTAAGACACAAGCTGGCTGGCCTCAGTCAGTATGTCTTCCAAGTCTTCCAAAGTTTCTTCCACAGGTGGGCAAAGGGCTGCTGGGCTGGGTTAGGTGGAGGGAGGGAGGAGATGTTTCTCTCTCACAACCCATCTGAGGATGGTCTTAGTGGATTCATGAGGACAGAATTCAAGACTTCGGTACCTCTGTCCACCCCAGCCATTTCCCCCAGGTTCTGACATCTTAGTTTCTTCCTTTTATAGGTTCCAAAGCCAAGGACCACCAGCCCTCAGGCCAGCAGCAGGAGCCATTCCCAGAGGCAAATGCTGAAGCCATCAACTTCCTCAACTCCTTCCGTGAGCCCAGATAGTAGGGATGGGGATGGGGGTGCAAGTTTGGGGAGAAAGGGAGAGAAAAAACAAGACAGTTACTTTCTCTCTCAGCTTCATTCTACTGAGACTCGGAAAAGGCCTGGGGCCTATATGTTTGTGGAGGGACAAGCCCAAGGATACAGGAGAGGGATCTTCACCAGCGGGCACCTGCTGGTAGCTAGGAGACTCTAGAAGACATGGGGGTGTGCAGTGAGGACCTCCTTTCAAGCTATCCCAGACTCATGTTCTCCTGTGACTTCAGCATTTGCCTCCCTGTACCTCAGATTACCTCACCAAGAAACTGGAGCCCATGGAACAACACAGTCATGAGTTCATCAAGGTGCAGTATAGGGTTCAGAAGGCTGGGCCTAGAGAGTGGTTTCTCTTCACCTCTACAGGGATGGAGGAACTGCTGTTACTGTTCTTCTCAGAGACCCTGGCCATCATCTCGGACACAGGGGAGCCTCAGGGAGAGCTGACCATTGAGGTGCAGAGAGGAAAGTACAAGGATGATCTGGGCATCATGTCCCACTGCCTCCTGGTACATGCCTTTAGCCGAGGCTTCCTAGATAAATCGCTCTGTGGAAACTCCCTCCTAGGTAGAGTTTCAGTTCCCCCTCACCAAATCCTCCCTCTACCATATCTTCCTTCCACTGCCTTCACCCCACTTCATATGTCCTCAGTCGGGATCTGCCTTTTGACTTCCCTTGGGACCAGAGTAAGGCATAGGGCAGGGAGACAGCCACAGACTAAGGACAAGAGGAGTGCTGACCACCCTGTAGTTCTGCTGTCACTGCACCCAATCCTCCAGTCTGGGCCAGCACCGTCCTTTCAAGCTATCCCAGACTCATGTTTTCCTGTGACTTCAGCATTTTCCTCCCCGTACCTCAGGTTACCTCACCAAGAAACTGGAGCCCATGGAACAACACAGTCATGAGTTCATCAAGGTACTTCCTAGCTTCTCCCCAGCCTTGCCCCCAAGAGGGGGCAGAGACCCTGTGAGAGTCGGGAGGGCACCAATAGAATACCGCCATACAGTCTACCATCTGCCTCACCCCTACCACACATAGCTTGAGAATCAGCCATCGTCAACACTGATGCCAGTGTCCTCCAGATACACAAATTGAACATAGCTCACAGTGGACTGCCTGTCCACTCTCTGGGGCCATGTGAACTGGTCTTTCCCAGAGCCTGGCTATTCCCTTGGAGATCTGTACCCCTCACCCAGCCCCTTCATTAACTTCCTCTATGGGGCCATGACCTATCTAAATTTTGAAGCAACTTGAGCCTTCTCACAGAATCCGTTTCCATCTTTAAACCTTTTAGCTTTCCTATTGCATAGTATGGCCCAATTCTTGACCTGTACTGTAAACGGAAGGCTTCCTTCCCTACCTCCCTTCCTTCTTCCCTCCCCCCCCGTCCTCTTCCTTCTCCTTCTTCTGTTTTGTTTTTTGTTTTTTGAGACAAGGTCTCAGCATTTAACACTAGCTGGCCTGGAACTCTCTATGTAGATAAGGCTCGCCTCCAACTCACAGAGATCCACCTGCCTCTGCCTCTGGGGTGCTGGGATTAAAGGTGTGCACCACCAGCCCAACCCCCTTTGTTCCTTTTTGAGACAGTCTCATGGCCAGACTGTCTATACGTAGCTGTGGATGACTTTGATCTCCTTGCCTCCACCTCCATAGTGCTAGGATTGCAAGCATGGACCCTCACCTAGATCAGAAGACTTTTTGTTTTTCTGTATGTCTTGTTTTTTTTGTTTTATTAAAACAAAGACTTTATGTAGCCAAGGTTGCCTTCTGCTCGGCCACTCAAATGCTGGGATTATAACTATGCATCACCATATCCAAATGTTTGTCATTTTTTAACTTTTATTATTATTATGTGGGGGACACATGTAGAGGTCAGAGTCAGAGGACAACTTGTAGGAGTTGGTTCTTTCCTTCCACTGGAGACTGTAAGATCCAGGGGTTGAACTCAGATCCTCAGATTGGTGTGGCAAGTGCTTTTAGCCACTGAACCATCCCATGGGCCCTGGTTATCTTTTTTTTTTTTTTGAGACAGGGTCTCCCTGTAGCCCCAGCTGACCTGGAACTCGATATGTAGACCAGGCTGGCCTCGAAGTCACAGAGATCTGCCTGCCTCTGCCTCCCAAGTGCTGGGATTAAAGGCATGCGCCACCACCCCCCAGCACTGGTTATCTTTTTTTAAAGATCCAAACATTTACACTTCCATTTTCTCATTTATAAAGGAGAATGGAGGCTGGGTGTATGCCTTTAGTCCCAGCACTCGTGAGGCAGAGGCAAGCAGATCTCTGGGAGTTCAAGACCAGCCCTGTCTACATAGTGAGTTCCAGGCCACCTGGGGCCACAGGGAGACCCTATCTCAAAAAGACAAAAAAAATAAATAAATAAAGAGAGAGAGAGAGAGAGAGAGAGAGAGAGAGAGAGAGAGAGAGAATGGAATTGGAATTGAGTGTTGTGGGCTGTTGCCTATAATCCTAGCACTTGGAAGGTAGGAGAATTAAGGTAGGATAATTTTTGCGAGTTCACGGTTAGCCTGGTCTACACAGTGAGTTCCAGGCCAGTCTGAACTGTCTTATCTCAAAAAACAAAATACAAACCAACAAAACTGAAGAATAGCTAGGAGACAGCCTTTCTCTCTGGAGTGAGCACCTGATTCTCCTATGTGCTCTGGTCCTTAGTTCCCCATCCTCCCCATGGAACGGAAGATGAGCTTACTGAAGGAAGATGACCAGATGGTTGTGACCACAAGTGTCAAGGAGGGTGAGGTAAGGATGAAAGCCAGATGGGAACAACCTTCCACATCTGCAGAACCATAGCAGGGCAAGCTTGTGTAAGGCCAGGACTGAGGCCTTGCCAAGAATCACGCACTCAACACCCTGCTTGCACACCTCCTGGCCCCTTCCTGGCTCCAGGTTCCTGACTTAGATCTGTCCCAAACAGGAAGTGAAGACTGGCATCACTTTTTTCCCTTGGCACTCACTTGCGGGCTTCATCTCTAGTGCTGCCAATTTGGTGCTGCTGAGGGTGATGGCCTGGCGGCAGACAGTGCCCAACGATGCTCGTTTCCTGGCCTTGGACACAGAGGGCAAACTCTGCTATTGCACTTATGTGAGGGCTTGCTCTAGCGGTGGGGGGAGGGGACTTGTCTGGGGCCAGACTAGAAGGGGCATGAGGGCCACTAAGGTGGGAAAGACAGTTGTGGAGTGAGAGAGGGCGTCAGGCAGGTAGGATATACATCAATAAATCAGGAGGCAGGAATGAGAGATTCTAGGGCAGCAGCAAGCAAGAGCTGGATTTGGCACAGGGAAGGCTAAGGGTGGGGCAGGTGGAATTAGTGAGGGAGATCAAAAGGTGGGGACAGTTAAGGAAGCAGCCCACTTTGCACAAAAGTCAATCTGTGTGAAAAATAGTGGAAGGACGTTTTTAAAAATATATCCTCTAAGATTGGAGAGATAGCTCGGGGTGTAAGCATGAGAATGTGAGTTCAATCCCCAGAACTGGAGTGGTGAAGAGAGCCTGGCTGAATCAGTGAGCCACAGGTCCCAGTAAGAGACCTCATCTCAAAAAACAAGGTGAGGGCTGGAGAGATGGCTCAGTAGTTAAGAGCACATATTGCTCTTTAGGGGATCCATCACCTACATCAGTTGGCTCACAACAGCCTGTAGCTCCAGCTCCAGGGGATCTGACACCCTCTTCTGGCCTCTGCAGGCACACACACTCATACACACATATCCATACACAGATAAACACGTATACACATTTTAAAAACATAAATCTTGCCGAGCATGGTGGCGCACGCCTTTAGTCCCAGCACTTGGAAGGCAGAGGCAGGTGGATCTCTGTGAGTTCAAGGCCAGCCTGATCTACATAGTGAGTTCAGGTCAGCTGGGACTATAGGGAGACCCTGTCTCAAAAGGATAAATAAATAAATAAATAAATAAATAAATAAATAAATAAATAAATCTTAAAAAAAATACAAGCACTCAGGAGGCAAAGGAAGGTGGATCTCTGTGAGATCCAGGCCAACCTGATCTACACAATAAGTTCCAGGCCAGCTAAGGCTACAGGGAAACTCTGTCTCCAAAAACAAAATAAATAAACAAACAAATAAATAAATAGACAAAACAAAACAACAAGGTGGGTGGCTTCTGAAGGAAAAAAAAAAAACCCCAGGTTGTCCTCAGTCCTCTACACACACATATGTGCATACACAAACATACATATACATTCATGTACACACACATACAGAACATATATCATCTAAAGCTGAATATGGTATCTCATGCCTATAATTCCAGTACTTGGGAGGTGGAGACAGAAGTTTTGGGAGTTCAAGGTCACCATGAGCTTATCAAATGAATTTAAGGCCTGCCTGAGCAAACAACAAAAAGACCCACACATCGTACAGGACCTTAAAAAGCTCAGCACGCATTTCACCACCGAGCTATACCCAGCCCAAAGATACGTCACTTTCGTGTTCTTTTTGTGACAGGGTCTTACTACATAGCCCAAACTGGCCTCAACCTCATGATCCTCCTTCCTCAGCTTCCCAAAATGCTAGTATTGCAGGTGTGATCACACCTGGATGATATTATCATTTTTGTGTGCTTGTGAATACATATGTGTGCAGGTGTATGTGAATGTACAAATGTGTTGCATGTTTGTGCATGTGGAGGACAGAAGACAATCTCAGGTGTCTTTTCTTAGGCACTGATTACTTTTTTTTGAGACAGGGTCTCTCAACGGCCTTCACCTCCCTCCCCACACTGGTCCTCATCCCTGTAATGAAATGTGCCAACTAGAAGCACTTCTCCATTGACATGACCCAGGAAGAGGGTGGCAGGGGCTGGCTGAAGCTAGGTCTGAGGGGATCCTCAACTTGGCTTGAGAATGCAAGTCAAAATGCATCTGAGGGCACCTGAGGGACTGGCAGCTAAAGGTTGCTTATCACGGGTGAGTAGGAATGAAGACCTGAGGAGAAGGAAAGGGCTTAGGGAGATGAAGAGACCGTGATCAGTGTCCATCTCATGCCTTCTCCACTTTGGCCACTGCAGCAAGCCCTGGGCTTCCAGATGATACAGGTGGGCCACCAGCAGGCTGAAATGTTCATTGTGGAGCAAACCATCCACTCTGAAGAGGGCATTCCCTTCTCCTGCCAGTTCTACCTTCTCTCTGATGGGTGAGTCACTAATGGGGAGGACCAAGGTCACAATGCCATGTAAAGTATGGGTGCTCAGCCATGAAGAAAGGGCATGGGGTGGGATGGGGCATAGGGGACACTATTCTTCCTAGGGACACCACCAAAAGACTTGCCATTGACATCTGGATGTCCTTTTACCTTGTTCACATCATTCGCTTTTTTTTTTTTTTTTTTTTTTTTTTTTTTGGTCTTTGAGGCAGGGTCTCCCTGTAGTCCCAGCTGCCAGCTGGCCTGGATTTGCTATGGAGACCAGGCTGGCCTCGAACTCACAAAGATCCAGCTGCCCCTGCCTCCCGAGTACTGGGATCAAAGGCGTGCACCACCACACCCTGCCCTCACTATTTTTTTTAATGTGAGCACAGGCTGGCCTCAAACTCATAACCCTCCTGCCTCGGCATCCTGAGTGATGTTATTACAGTGTGCATTGTTTTTTTAACGCGAGATATGACACTTGCCATTATCTGGGACAGTATCAAGTGCTCCAAAATAAAGCAGGTGGTGGAGGGTGGCAGAGCAAACAGAGGCCCCAGGCATCTCTCACTGAGACACTATAAAGTCTTATCTCAGCTGCCATGACAAAATACCACAGGCTGAGCCCACATTCAGGAAGCTGAGGCAGGAGGACTATCCTAAGTCTGAAGCTAACCTTGTTTACAATAGATTCTAAGAAAAAAAGGGGGTTGGCAGCAGGATGGCTCATTGGGTAAGGATGCTTACCTACTTACCACTAAGTCTGATGACTTGAGTTCAATTCCCACATGGTAGAAGGAGAGAACCAACTCCCCCCACAAGTTGTTCTCAGATCTCCACAAAACATTTGCCTATATACACACACAAGCTAAATTTATTTAAAAGTCTGGGCTGGGAGAGATGGCTCAGGGGTTAAGAATACTTGCTGTTCTTCCAGATGACCTGGGTTCAATTCCCAGCACTCACATCGTGAATAAAGACCGTCTGTAAACTCCAGTTCCAGGAGATCTGATACCCTCTCCTTGCCTTTGCAGGGTATTGCATGCACGTGGTGCACTTACATACATGCAGGCAAAATACTCATACACATAAAATAAAAATAATAAAGTATTTTTTAAAAACATAGGCTGGGTGGTTTAAACAACAGAAATTTGTTTCCTCATAGTTTTGGAGACTAGTCGTGCCACCCAGGGTGAGGGCTCTCTTCCTGGCTTGTATTACAAATGTCCTTTCCTGGCCATGTCACCTCTCTCTGCCTGCCTTCTGTGTGCCAGTGGTTAGAGACATCTCTGATTTCTTTTCCAGTTCCGAGCAGGCCAGTCCTATCTTGATTATGCCTTCTTGTAACCTTAGTCACCTCCCCGAGGGGCCCTGTCTCCAAATACCATCACCCCTGGGAGACTGAACTATAACATTATGATCAGCATCACTGAGTCCCTGGATAGTTTAGGAAGACTCTCCACCTTCTGTGTTGCCCTGCAGGCACCTGGCTAAGAGAGTTCAGGTGGGCTCCCCAGGGTGCTGTATCATCACCAAGATGCCCCTCTTGAGGGAAGAGGGTAAGTCAGCCCTGGCCTGGCTGGGACAATGAAGAGGTGGGAGGGGCCCGGACCTTTTTTGGGGTAAGACTCAGTATGTTATGGGCGAGACAGGAGCCTGGAATCAAAGGGACAGACTACCTTTCAGCCCCGGAGTTGAGGTGGATCTCGGCCACCAGCCCCTTCCAGCAACTCTGCCAGGCTTGCGAGTTCCTGGGATCCCTCTGTGTATGGGAGGAAGGTTTTGGACCGGGGTACGCAGTCCCCTTCCTCCATACACACAGATGAGATTGAGCCTCGGCCGGAGTTTGACAAGAAGCCCCTGGTGTGGGAGGAGGATTTGGAGCTGTACTCGAAATTCCTGGACAGGAAGGTGAGAAGCGGCTGCAGCCAGCCTGGGATCCCACCCCTGATGGAGAGTGCAGGCCTGAAAAGGGGGCGGGGGCACCCGGGGGGGGAGGCTTGGGCATCCCGGGGGAGCTGGGACATCCCAGGGGGCTAGGGCACCCCCTCCTAGTTCGGCCATCCTAGGGAGTCTCCGGCTCCGGGAAGCCGCATCCTCAGCTCTGGTGCTCCATTCCCCGCCAGGAGCAGCTGCGTCTCAGCCACACCAGCTATCTGCGGCAGCACCCCGAGGCCCAGGCGCTGGTCTCCGACTTCCTGCTCTTCCTGCTGCTCCGCCGGCCGGAAGATGTGGTCACCTTCGCCGCGGAGCACTTCGGACCCTTCGCAGCGCAGCGCTCGCCGGTCCCCGCCCTGCGCTCCTCCCACCGGCCCAGCCCTTTCCGGCTGTTGGAGGAGGTGGAGGAGGAGGAGGAGGAGCAGGAGGAGGAGGAGGAGGAGGAGGAAGAAGAGGAGATGTTGGAGGAGGAGGAGGAGGAGCAGGAGGAGGAGGAGGAGGAGGAGGAAGAAGAGGAGATGTTGGAGGAGGAGGAAGAGGAAGAAGAGGAGAAAGAGGAGGAGGAAGAGGAAGAAGAGGAGGAAGAGGAGAAAGAGGAGGAGGAGGAAGAGGAAGAAGAGGAGGAGGAGGAAGAGGAAGAAGAGGAGAAAGAGGAGGAGGAGGAAGAGGAGAAAGAGGAGGAGGAGGCGGAGGAGGAGGACGACGACGACTACGAGAATGATGACTATTTCGACGATAATGATGACTACGACGGTGGCAATGGCAATGACGGCGGCGACGAGGACGCGGACGCTCCGGGCTTGAGTCCCGAGGGGAACTAGGTGGACCCGCTTAGAAGCGGGAGACTGACCGACCCGGGGTGGGCTCGCATCCTGGCTGCGGCTTCTGCGGGGAATAAACCGGGTCCTCCTACGGCTCTGCTGTGCACATAGGGACTGTCCCTGGCCTGTGCCTTGTGTAAAAATGGGAACCTTAACTTCGTACTTCGGCAGGTTTCAGCCTTTCTTACTGTTATTTTCCTCATTATCCTATTTCAGAGAAAAGAAAATAAAGGCCTGTATCCAGACGTGGTGGCTCTCAGGAGGCGGAATCAGAAGGATTGCCCTGAGTTCGAAGCTAGCCAGAGCTACACGGCAAGGGCCTGTCTCAAAAACAAACTAAAAGAGAAGGAGGAAGAGTGTAAATGGAGTAGCCAGGGTTGGCCACCTGTAATCCCAGCACTTGGGTAGCAGAGGCAGGAGGACCAGGACACTTTCAGTTACATTCTGTGAGTTTGAGACCAGCCTGGGCTACATGAAATCCTGGTAGGTGGGGGAGCAGAATTTGAACCTGAAGTTGGACGTGAAAGCCCAGGCTTTGTGGTGCTGGGGAGCATCCTGAATCTAAGCATAATCACTGACCAGCTAGGAAAAGAATGCAGAAGAGTGGCGTGATCGGCATGGAACACCCTGCACCCTACCCCATCCCCCTACCCCACCTCACCGCCCCACCCCCACCTTGCTAAGCGAACTTGTGCTCCAGGTCCTTGGTGCCCATCAACAGTACATGAGAGACTCCTCCTGACTGTGCAGGGGACCTGCAGTCACCTGATGGGAAGAAAAAAGAATGGAAATGCCCATCTCCCCATTAGGCTGGCACCAGTTCTGGCCAGTGGCTTGTCTGCCTGATGCTGGCTGTGGGCCCAGTAACCAATGTTAGGCAAATCCTCTGAAGTGGTTGTTAGTGGGGATGCAGGCTCTGCACTTCCATTCATGCCTCAGGTCATTAGGAGCCCTGCTACCTAGAAATGGAAACTCCAGAGGCGCTCTGGGCTAATGGGCAGTATGAGCCCTAGCTAGCTAGCCACAAGGCTGGAGAATGAAGGAGAGGCTGGTGTCTATCACCAGGAAAACCCAAGGACTTCAGGAAGAACTGCCACTGAGCCTTGCAGAATTTTTTTTTTAGTGTCATTAGTTCCCCTCCCTTAAAAAAAAAAAATCACAACTAAGAAAAGGAAAGTAAACCAAGGTTAGACCAACAAAATTATTTCAATTTCTCTACCTAGAGGCAAGGCAGTCACTCAATAACCTGACAGATACTCTCCTTAGAGATGAGAACAGCTACTTGCTCAGTTTTGTTTGGGTTTTTGTTTGTTTGTTTGTTTTTTTGTCTTTTAAAAGAGGGTCTCCCTGTAGCCCCAGCTGGCCTGGAACTCACTATGTAGACCAGGCTGGCCTCAAACTCACAGAGATCCACCTGCCTCCCAAGTGCTGGGATTAAAGGCAGGCACCGCCATGCCACCATGCCCGGCCTTGTTTGCTCAGTATTTATTCTGTCAAACTTTTTTTTTTTTTTTTTGGAGACAAGGTCTCGCTATGTAGCCTAGGCTTCCCTGGAACTCGCTACGTAGGCTAGGCCAGGGTTGAACTCTGCCTTCCTCTGCCTCCCAAGTGATGGATTAAAGACATGCACCACCACACCACACCTATTTTTTAGAAAAATTTGGGGGACTGGAGAAATGACTCAGTGGTTAAGAGCACTAGCTGTTCTTCCAGGGGACCTGGGTTCTGTTCCCAGAACTCACAGGGCAGCTAACAACTGTCCTTAACTCCAGTTCCAGGGGATCCAGCACCCCTCTGCTGACCTTTGCAGGCAATGCACAACACATGTGCACTTTATATACACATGCAGGCAATACACTCATACACATAAAAATAAACAAATATAAATAAATAAAAAATAAATATTTTTCCCATGATAGTCTCATTATGTAGTCCTCGCTGCCCTGGAACTCACTGTGTAGACCAGGCTAGCCTTGAAATCGCAGAGAGCTGCCTGCCTCTGCCTCCTGAGTACTGGGATTAAAGATATACACCACAATGCTTGGCAAAAATATTTTGTTACATTAAGAGTGTGTGTGTGTGTGTGTGTGCGTGTGTGTGTGTGTGTACATGCCACAGAGGTCAAAGGGCAACTTTCAGGAGTCAGTTCTTTTACCATGTGGGTCCCGAGGTTCCAACTCAGGCTTGGCAGCAAGTGCTTTACTTGCTCAGCCATCTCAACTGCCCATATTTGTGTGTGCTTGTTGGGACAAGGTCTCCCTCTGTAACCTTGAACTAGCTGGCCTTGAACTCACAATTTTTCCACAGTGTCCTGATAGAACTACAAGCCTGCACCACACCCCAGACTTTTACTGTTCTTAATGTTCTGGGACTAGAACCCAGGACTTCACACATACTAGACAAGCACGTCACTACAAGGCTTCACACCCAGCTCTGTCAAGCGCTTTTCTATAGATCTTTATAATTCTAATGTTTTAGCAAAATAAAATCAGTAATACATGCTAGTTAATTGGTAATTATATACTTAATTCTATTGTTGAAAATTTTCAGATGTTAACTGGGTATGGTGGCACACAGCTTTAAACCCAGCAGAGGCAGGTGGATCTCAGTAACATCAAGGTCAGCCTCATCTATAGAGTGAGTTCCATGTCAGCTGGGGCTAAGGGGGAGACCCTGACTCAGAAAAGATTAAAAAAAAAATCAGATGTTACAAATGAATCTGAAACCCCCCTAGATCCCATTGTAACCCCAGTGAATTTTGTAAATTATGTCGTGTTAGAACTGGCTTTTATCTTTGGGGCTGGAGAGATGGCTCAGTGGTTAAGAACACTGGTAGTTCTTGCAGAATACCTGGGTTCAAATCCCACCACATGGCAGCTAACAACTGTCTGTAACTCCAGTTCCAGGGGATCCGACGGCCTTTTCTGACCTCTGCCGGCATTGCAGGACACGGGTACATTTACCTACATGCAGGCAATACACGCATACACATAAAATAAAAATAATAAATTTAAAAAAATTTTTTAAAACTGGCTTTCCTGGGGCCAGAGAGATGGCTCAGCATGTAAAATCACTAGCTGTGCAAGCCTGAGGACCAAGTTCCATCACTGGAACCCAGGTAAAACACTGGGTGTGGTACACATCTGTCATCCCAGTACTCCTATGGGAGGCAGAGGCTGGAGACTCAATTTGAAGCTTTAAGCTAGCTAGCCTAGAGTATACAGTGCAGCAGCAGAAACAAGAGAGACCCTGCCTTAAGGTGAAAGGAGGAAATCAACTCTGCAAAGTTGTCCTCTGACTTCCACATGCATGACGTAGCACATGTGTACCTGTGCACACACATGCACATGCACTCGCATATACAAAAAGGACTACTCATCCATCTGTTTTGCATAGTTGTTTATTTTTATTTGTTTTCTTTTTAGACAGTCTTATTATGTACTCTAGGCTAGCCTCAAACTGCCATCCTCCTGCCTCAGCCTCTCAAGTGCTGGGATTATAGGTTTACATCACCACCCCCGACCTGTTAATGTGTTTTGAATCTCATTATAACCTTCTATTTTCTTGCCTCTGTGTATGTTATACTGTGTGTTGGTAGGGATCCAACCCTAGGCTACATGCATGCTAAACCCATGCTTGACCACTAAACTACACACCCAATTTTCTTTGTTGTTTGGCCCTTGTTTTTTTGGGGGGGCGTTAAAACTACATGACATAATTTTATTATGTGTTCTTTTTTTTTTTTTTTTCTGTTTTTGAGACAGGGTCTCTCTGTAGCCCCAGCTATCCTGGAACTCACTATGTAGACCAGGCTGGCCTTGAACTCACAGAGCTCTGCCTGCCTCTGCCTCCCAAGTGCTGGGATTAAAGGCGTGTGCCATGATACCTGGCTTATTATATGTTCTTAAAATAAAGATGAAACTCAAGAAGATTAGTATGATTTGTAGCCAAACTGGCCTTGAACTCCCTACATAGCCAAGGACCACCTGGAACCTGTGATATTTTTGCCTCTACCTCCCAAGTGCTAGGATTACAGGATCATTACAGCTGACCTGGATTTTTTTTTATTTTTTGAGGGACAGTGTCTCCCTATGTAGCTCAGGCTGGCCCCACTCCTCTATTTTGATGGCCATATAATGTTCAATGAAATTCCCTTTTCTTGATATTATAAACAGTACTACATTACACATCCTTGTAGCTATGTCTTTGCATGTATCAACAGTTTTGTTGTTGTTTTTTTAATATTTTTATTTTATGTATGTGTTTTACCTGCATGCATGTAAGTGCTCCCTGTGCATGCAGTGCTTGTGGAGACCAGAAGAGGGTTTCAGGTCTCCAAGAACTGAGTTACAGCCCTTCTTTTTGTTTGGTTTTCTTTCTCTTTGTTTTTGCTCGGGGACATTCTCCCTGTAGCCCCAGCTGACCTGGAATTCACTATCAGGCTGGCCTTGATCTCACAGAGATCCACCTGAGTGCTGTCTCTGAGTGCTGTGATTAAAGGTGGACACAACCATGCTTGGCCTGCATTTGCCGTTCTTGTAGAGGACCTCGGTTCAGTTTCCAGGACCCACATGGCAGCTCACAACTGTCTGTAACTCCATTTCCAGAGAATCCATTGTCCTCTACAGTACATGGTGCAGATACATACATTTCCAGCTAAGCATTCATCCACATAAAATAAATCTTTTTAACGTGTATGTGTATGCATGCCTGACCATGTGCATGCAGGTGCTCAAGGAGGTCAGAAGAGGTGCTGCAAGAGCACTGCTCTCTAAACCACTGAGCCGTCTCTCCATCCTCCAGCATAATGTTTTTAAGTGTCATCTATAGGCAGAATGCATCAAAATTTCAAGGCTTTTTAAGTCTGAGTAACATTCCATTGTATGTACACACTACACCATATTTATTCATCTCTTAGCAGATATGCGGGTACTTTCCACCTTTTGGATACTGAGTAATGTTGCTTGGGACTGTGTTCAGGTGTCAGTTTGCACCCTGCTTTCACTATCCTTTCAAGACAGGATATTGACATTGATCGTTTTCAGATGTTCCCGCTTTCTCTTAAACTCATTAGCTGAGGAAGGTGCTTGAACATGTGGGTATATTCAACTCCGTAGAATTTCTTCATATGTGGTTTCTTTATCTACCACATCCTAGCACCACAAGGATCCTTCAAGTCACTTATAACCACATCCATCCCTAACCCTGAGCAACCATAAATCTGATCTTCATTTCTAAAATGTTGCCATCGTTGCATGACAGGTGCACTCACATACATTCAGGCAATACACTCATACACATAAAATAAAAAAAATAAAATATTTTTAAAGGGGGGCTGGAGATCTGGCTCAGTGGTTAAGAGCACTTGCTGCTCTTGCAGAGGATCTGGGTTCTATTACCAGCACCCACATGGCAGCTAACAACCCTCCATGACTCCAGTTCCAGGGGAATGCAACACCCTCTTTTGACCTTTACGGGCATTGCACCACACAGGTACACTTATATACATGCAACTAATACACTCATACACATAAAATAAAAATAATAAAATATTTTTTTAATGTCATTGGGGCTGGAGAGATGACTCAGTGGTTAAGAGCACTGGTGGTTTTTGCAGAAGACCTGGGTTAGAATCCCAGCACCCACATGGTAGCTAACAACTGGCTGTAACTCCAGTTCCAGGGGATCCAAAGGCCTCTTCTGTCCTCCTCAGGCACAATATGGGTGCCCTTACCTACATGCAGGCAATACACTCATATATACATAAAATAAAAATAATTTTTTAAAAATGTCATTGTAGCCGGGTGTGGTGATGCATGCCTTTAATCCCAGCACTCGGGAGGCAGAGGCAGGCGGATCTCTGTGAGGTCAAGGCCAGCCTGGGCTACATAGTGAGTTCCAGGACAGCTGGGGCTATAGAGAGACCCTGTCTCAAAAAAAAAAATGTCATTGTAAAAATGTTATTTAAATATGATAACAAGGGTCAGGAAAATAGCTCAGTGGGTAGGCACGGTTGTTCCACAAACGTGAGGACCTGAATTCAAATTCCTAGCACTCATGTAAAAAGCCAGGGATGGCTGTGCTTGTCTATAACCCTAGCATTGGGGTTTAGAGACAGATCCTGAGAACTTGCTGGACAGTCAGGTTAGCAAAATGGTGAGATTCCAGTTGAGTGAGGGACCCTGTCTCAAGGCAGTAAGGCAGAGAGCAATAGAGAAAAACGCTTGATATCTCTGGTCTCCACATGAATGCACACCCACACATTCATGTGCATATGCCACACATACACACACACACACACACACACACACACACACACAAATGAAATACAAGCCAGGTATGGTGACACATACCTGTAATCTCAGCACTTGGGAGGCGGGGAAAGAAACATGTGTTTGAGGACAGCCTGGGCTACAAAGTGAGATCCTGTCTTGAAAATTCAAGGTCTGAGCTGGGTGTGGCAGCACACACCTTTAATCCCAGCACTCGGGAAGCAGAGGCAGGAGAATCTCTGTGAGTTCAAGGCCAGCCCGGTCTATATAGTGAGTCCCAGGACAGCTGGGGCTACAAGGAGACCCTGTTTCAAAAAGGCAAAAAAAAAAAAAGAAAAAAAGATGGGTCTGGTCTCTGTGAAATCCTGTCTCCAAACAGAAACAAAAAACAGGACTGGTGAGATGGCTCAGTGGGTAATGGTGTTTGCTGCCAAGCCTGACAACCTGAGCTCAATCCCTGGAAGTTGCACTGTAGAAGGAAAGCGGCAGCTCCCGAAAGTTGTCCTCTGACTTTCACATATGCTTCCTGGCACACATGTGCCCCCGAATAAATAAATAAAATAAAATAATTTAAAAGCAAACAGAAAAACCTGAAACGGTTGTGCATGGTAGTTCCCTAGCACTGAGGAGGCAGAGGCAAAAGCTTTACTTCAAGTTCCAGGCCAACCTGGGCCACATAGTCACTTCAGGTTTGAGTCCAGCCTGTCACACATAGTTCAAGGCCAATCTTGGCTATAGAATGAGATCCTGTCTTAAGAAAAAGAAATTGGGGCCATGTGTAATCCTAGGGCTGGGGAGACAGAGGCAGGATGGATCTCTGTGAGATCAGGGCTAGCCTGGTCTACATAGTGAGTTGCAGGCCAGCCAGGGCTATATAATGAGACCCTGTCTCAAAGAAAGGAAGGAAGGAAGGAAGGAAGGGAGGGAGGGAGGGAGGGAGGGAGGAAGGGAGGAAGGGAGGGAGGGAGGGAGGAAGAAAAAATGAAAGAGAAAGAAAATGGAGAGAGGGAAAGGAAGAGAAAGAAAAAAAATCAAGGCTGAGGAGATGACTCAGTGAGCAGCAACAACTTGATGTATAAACAATATGATCTGAGTTCAAAACCCCAACATCCATGTAAAAGAGATGGGCATGGCTTCCTACACTTGGAACCTCAGAGCTGTGGAGGACAGAGACGGGAGGATCACTGAGGCTTAGTGCATCAGCTTAGCAGCAGGTTCAGTGGAAGATCCTGTCTCAAGGGGATAAGGTGGAGCATGATAGAGCAGGACACCTGCCATCCTTCTCAGGCACACACATGCACACACACATGCAGATGCATACATACAACACACACACTAAATGATGATATCTCTTGTGGATCCAGAATCCAGTTCTCTGAGGATGTCTGTGGTTTGAATCTCTAATGTTTGACCTGTGGTAAGGCCTATAAACTCTTTTCCTCTGAGACCCTTACAGCTCCACAGGCCAGGAGGACTCTCTCCCTCCATCCTTCCCATTAGATCAGCCAGGGCTCTTGAACTCCAGACTGAAGAGAAAAGAGGTTTGAGAATGTGTACATGCATGTGTACAGGCCCATATATGTATGTGGTAGTAGGTGACGGGGGGAAACTGGCATGAGATGTGGACATCAATTCCCAAATGGCAGGAATAGCCTGCAATCAGAGCTAATTTTGGAAGTAAAGAACATGGGGTGCCTGGAACAAGGCCAGATGTGCTATGAGATACAGGACAACTAAGAGGGGAACAAGGGTCCAGGCTGTGGATGACCAGCCTTTTCCGCCAGAGCTGGCCACTTCTGCCTTTGGGTAAGGGTTTCGAAACGCCAAGTGTGTGAAATTGTGAGTGTGCAATTGGTGATGTGGAGTCTGTGGAGGTGGGAAGGGTGTGGGTTCTCTGATTCTTACTCACTCGTACCAGCATCCACAGAGGGAGACAGGCTGATGAACTGCCCTGCCTGGTGATCACACACAGAGAGTACCTGACATCTGTATCCTCATGATGCGTGAGTAGTGACCTCCAGGGACACGGTATGATTCAGAGGGACAGGGTGACAAGAAGACTAGGTTTTGGGGAGATATGAGGAGGCAAGGAAGACCCTGGTCCCCACAGGGGCCCTGGTCTGCTAACACACTGGAGTCAGACCCTTTTGCCCACTGAAACTGATGGAAGAGGCAGGGCCTGGGACCAAGGGGAAGAGCTGGGAACCTCAGCTTGCCCTTCTCTGAACTTCACAAATCTCCAGACGCAAGAGATCTGGATTTGGGAAGCTTTGTGCTCAATGGGAGGAAAGCTATTCTGAAGCCTCCACTTCAGAAAGAATGGCTGGCTGATAGAGGGGGCAGAGGCGATGGGAGGAGGCAGGAGAGGAGGCAGAAAGCTTGAACCCTGGGCTCTAGAAAGAAGCAGGACATTCACCATGCATCCCGGGGATTCTCACAGGTGACAAGAGCAGGCCCAGCTATGGCTCCATCTCTAGTCCGTCTGGTCGAGCACCTCAGCAAGTGCCTCCCAAAGAGACCTACCTGAGTGAGAAGATCCCCATCCCGGGTGCAGAACCGGTAGGAATGCTGGGGAAATCCTGGGCGCTTCCTGGGTCTACCAGATTTTCTGGAGTCTCATAGGCTGGGGAGAAGGCATCTCCTGTGACCATGGCGGTGGTTAGTTGGACACCCTGTAGTTGTCTGAAGATGAACAAATTGCTCTTAAGAGTGTCTCAGCATTCCCAGGAGGGGAAAAGAGCCTGAAGACTATTTCAGGATTAGAGGAAGGGATCACCCAGACAAGGACATGGGCAAAGGCTGGTTCTGGGATGCTGTCACTCTGTGTTATCACAATCTTTTATTTTGTTTTATTATTATTATTATTATTATTATTATTATTATTGGTCTTTTTGAGCATGGTCTCCCTGTAACCCCAGCTGTCCTGGAACTCACTATGTAGAACAGGCTGGCCTTGAACTCAGAGAGATCCACTTGCCTCTGCTTCCTGAGCACTGGGACTAAAGGCATGTACCATCACACCCAGCTTACTTTTTTTAATTAAAAAAATATTTTATTTATTATTTTACGTGTGTAAATGTACTGCCTGCATGTATCCAAGTACACCCATGTCATGCAATGGCCACAGAGGTCAGAAGAGAGCATTGAGTCCTCTGGAACTGGAGTTACAGACAGTTGTCAGTCGCCATGTGGGTGCTGGGAACCGAATCCCTTCTGCAAGAGCAGCCAGTGCTCTTAACCGCTGAGCCAGCTCTCCAGCACCCCACAGTCTTTTTTTTTTTTTTTTTTTTTTTTTTTTTTTTGTCTTTTTGAGACAGGGCCTCCCTGTAGCCCCGGCTGTCCTGGAACTCACTATGTAGCCCAGGCTGGCCTTGAACTCACAGAGATCTGCCTGCCTCTGCCTCCTGAGTGCTGGGATTAAAGGCGTGCACCACCATGCCCAGCCCCACAATCTTTTTTTAAAAACATATTTGATTCATTGATTTTGTGCATGTGCACGCGTGCATGCACATGTGGAGGTCAGAGGACAACTTGTGGGAGTCAGTTCTTTCCTTCTACCCTGTGGGTCTTAGGAATCTAACTCAGATTGTCAGGCTTTGAGGCAAGTGCCTTTACCCACTGAATTAGCTCATTGGTTCCATAGCCACAATCTAAGCAGCTGACAGGTCAAGCCCAGAAATAGGGTTGGAGACTGCAACCTCAGGCTTCCCCAGAGAGGAAGCCTTGTGGTATGAAAAGGGGCTGGGGAGGGAGGAGCTGGAACAGAGAGGTTTGGCTGCCTGAAGTCCCCTTTTCTGGGCTCTGAGATCTGCAGCAGTTAGACAGGTCAGGTATAGGGCAGCTGCTGAGGCTGCTGAATGTAACCCATCCAGAAAGCAGAGCCACAGTGACTCAGCACAGCCCACTAGTTCCCTACTCCAGGCCCTCCCAGAAGGCCCTAAGGGTGGAGCCAGCTTTGGATGAGTGATGCTGGGCAGGGTTGGCCAACCTGGGCTGTGGCGCCTGCTGAGCTCAACTAAGGAGCTTGCCAAGCACAGCTGTGGCCACCCCCATGCCCAAGACCCCCTCATTCTGCTTATACCCCCAGGGCACATTCAGCCTATGGAAGCTGTGGGCATTCACAGGGCCTGGCTTCCTCATGAGCATCGCTTTCCTGGACCCAGGGAACATTGAGTCAGACCTTCAGGCTGGCGCTGTGGCTGGATTCAAAGTGCTAAGTCTGGGCCTGAGTGATGGTCTTGGGTGGGAGGTAGCCTGACTATGAGGGTGAAGACCCCAGCTCGCCATGGAGAGCTGCATGCATGCTTTTCCTGAGAGCAGCTGTTAAGTTCAAGTGGGCCAGTAAATGGTCCCCAGGGCAGCCCCATAAGAATGGAACCTATAGTGAGGTGGCCTCCCTCCCCTCCCCTCCCTCCCTCTCCCTGTCTTGGGGTGGGGGCCATTCTGGTTGAAGGCCTCCTTTGCCTCCTCGCAGCTGCTCTGGGTGCTACTGTGGGCCACTGTGCTGGGCTTGCTCTGCCAGCGGCTGGCTGCCCGGCTTGGTGTGGTGACAGGCAAGGACTTGGGTGAAGTCTGCCATCTCTACTACCCTAAGGTGAGCTAGGAGAATGGGGATGGGTCATGGACAGGAAGCAACTGCAGGTCCCAAACCTTGAGCAGACATTTATAGCTTCCATGATCAAATAATTATATCGACCCCTCCCAGGCATTACTAGTTCAGCTGATAGATGAGAAGACAGGTTCAGGGACTGGAGAGATGGCTCAGTGGTTAAGAACACTGGTTGTTCTTGCAGAAGACCCAGGTTTGAATCCCAGCACCCACATGGCAACTAACATCTGTCCATAACTCCAGTCCCAGGGGATCCAACAGCTTCTTCTGACCTCCTCAGGCATTGCATGACTCAGGTGCACTTACCTACATACAGGCAATACACACATACACATAAAATAAAAAAATAAAATTAAATTAAAATAATTAAAAAAATTTAAAAAAAGAAGACAGGTTCAAAGTCATAGCATACAGACTAAGAGGGGCAGCAGCTCTTGGCTGGTCACTACTGGGCTGGGGACTTGGATGTTGTCAGTGTCCATTCAAGAGCACCAAAATTGCCAGGCATGATGGTGTATGCCTTTAATCCCAGCACTTTGGAAGCAGAGGCAGGAGGATCTCTGTGAGTTCTAGGCAAGCCAGGGCTACAGAATACGACCCTGTCTCAAAAAACAAAAACATAAAACAAATTTTTTAAAGCCCACCAAAATCACACCACAAGATATTTCAAAAGAATTTTTATTTTATATATTTAGTTTGGCAGTGATGGGGATCAAACCAGGGTCTCATGCATACTAAACAAGCACTCTACCACTGAGCTACAGCCCCAATACATTTCAAAGGGATTTAATGTAAGGATTTAACCCCTTCAGGTGTCAGAAAGGCTAGAGGGGTGAGGGCAAAAGGTGTCAGCCAAAACTGTTAAAGCCCTGCCCCCACCACCCTATGAGCTCAGCAGTCTGTCTCATTTTCTTCTAGAAGCTTGTAGCCATTGCTTAATGACCACGAGTGCTGCTAGAGCCAGTCTGCCTAGTGTACTTACTGGTACCACAGTCAGAATCACCATCAGACAAGAGACTCGGCTTCTCTCTGCATGCATCTCTGAGTTAGTCTGTTGTCTGTTGCTATAACAAAATCCATGAGGCTCAGTAATTCAGTTTATAAGGAAAAGTTTAGTTTGAAGATGTAACTCTTTGGTAAGCACTTGCCTATCACATACAAGGACCATGTTTAATCCCACTGGAAAGAAAAGAAAAAAGTTTAATTAGCTCACAGTTGTAGAGGTTCAAGGTACCAGCTTCTTTTCAGCTTCTTATTTTATTTTTGATTTTTCTGGTGCAAGAGATTGAAACTAGAGGCCTCAGAAATGCTAGGCAAGTGTTTTACCACTTTTTTAAAAATATATTTTTATTTTATATGTATGAGTGTTTTGCTGCATGTCGGTGCACCTGTGTCATGCAATACCTGCAGAGGTCAGAGGGGGGCATTGGATTTCCCTGGAAGTAGAGTTAGGGACAGTTGTTAGCTGCCCTGTGGGTGCTGGGAATCAAACCCCAGTCCTCGGCAAGAGTAGCCAATGCTCTTGACTGCTAAGTCATCTCTCCAGCCCTCAGCCCACTTTTTAACCTTTTGTCTTTGAGACAGGGTCTTGCTAAGTTTTCCAGGCTAGTCTTGAACTTGTAATTCCTTCTGTCTTTAGCTTCCCAAATAGCTGGGATTACAGGCCTGTGCCACCGAGACCAAGCCTCCAACACACAAACTTTTGGGAGACACTTAAATACCATAGCAAACTCCTGTAGGTACATCTCACAACACCTAACCGGAAGCCAGCTGTCAAATGTAGTTTGTAGGTATCCAGCCCTGTAGCACAGTGTGGAGCATGGAAACACTAGTGGAGAGAGAGAGAGAGAGAGAGAGAGAGAGAGAGAGAGAGAGAGAG